>NW_022103915.1:22006837-22018312 GCF_000313985.2 Echinops telfairi | reverse complement strand
TGATGTGTGTTTTGTCAGTGCTACACCTTGGTTGAGTCCTTATAACCTTCCTTATAACCTCCTTTCCTTATAACCTTTGGGTGGGGGGATATCCAATTGTCTACAGGTGTGCTTTGGGTCTCTACTCCAAACTCTCTAGTTTGCATAGATATAGTTGTTTGTTTGGATCTTTTGATACCTGAAACCTGATCCCATTGACACCTCATGATCACAAAGGCTGATGTGCTTCTTCCATGGGAGTTTATTTGCTTCCCTGATGGATGACACCTTGTTTAACTTCCAGTCTTTAAGACCCCAGATGCTATATTTTTTGACAGTCAGGCACCATTGCTCTCTTGTCCACATTTGCTTATGCACCCATTTTGTCTTCAGTGATTATGTTTGGACCTCTATTGAAGGCCTCCCTTAAACAAGAACACATTGTTCTAATAACCTAGCACTCTTTGATACTCACCTTCCTGACCAATTACTGAAGCTGTGGTATTTTTGATAACCTCATACACATACAGAAATGAAGATCCCAGAAGAAATGAGGCATGGGGATTTGGTGATGAAGACGACTATTGAAAGTACCACGGGCTGGCAGAAGAAGCAATATGGCAAATCTGCCTTAGAGGAAGTACAGCCAGAATGCTCCTTAGAAGTGAGGCTTTCTCAAGGACTTTGGACATGTTATCAAGAGACATCAGTCTCTGGGGAAAGTAGAACATCAGCAAAAGAGAGGAAGACCCTGGAGAAGATGAATGCACACAGTGGCTGCAACAATGTGTCACAAACAATTGTGAGGGCAGGGCAGGAACAGGCAGCATTTCAGTCTCTTGTGCATAAAGTCACTATGACTCAGAGCTTAATGACATTTGTTTTGGTTTCTTTGAAATTCTTCATGTTAAACTTTAAATGGTTATGAATCTCATGCAAGAGTTCTACTTTATTCTATAGCTTCAACTATGATCACCATTTAAAAAAAGATATTGTAGATTAATATAAAATTTACCTTATATTTAGCAGAAAATGTTAACTTAATGTATGTTAAAAGTAAACTTGATGGATATTGAAATTTCTGAATTTATCAATCTCAGGAAAACAGCAAGAGAGAGAGATGGAGAGAGAGAGGGAAAGTCACCCCAAGAAGAAGGAGGAGGAGGAAGAGGAGAGGAGGATGGGGATGAGGAGGTGGTGGAGAAACAGGATTTTGAAGGACGGAAGACTTTAGCAGAGAATGGGCTCACAGTACATTTTTGTGAGAAGCCATCACAAAGAGAATTCTACAGCAGATTTTCCGAACGCAATATGCTATTTAATTTTCAACTGCTGCTTTTATCAGCCTTGATTGTGGATCCAAGCAGAATGAAATCCTTGGCAATTTCAAACTTTTCTTCCTTTCATGATGTGGTCTATTGATCAACTTGGATATTTCTTGATGTTATTTACTGAATTGTAATCAATACTGAAGGCTTCAGTGTTTGATTTTCATCAACAAGTGCTTAAAGTCCTCCTGACTTTCAGCAAGCAAATTTTGTATCATCTACGTATTACAATTTCTTTCTCCATTTTAACATCATGCTCTTCCTCATACGGTCCCACTTCTAGGATCATTTACGTATAGCCAACAGATTTAATAAATATGATGAAAAGATATAACTCGGACAAACACCTTTTCTGATTTTGAAACATGCAATGTTCTCTTGTTCTGTTTTGCAGAATTCTTGTTGTCCATATTCAGGTCCTACATGAGCACAAGTACGTGTCTTGAATTCCCATGCTTAACAATATTATCCATAGTTTGTTATGATCCACATTGTTAAATGCCTTTGCAGGACCAATAAAAACACAAGCACCAAAAAATCACAAAAACACAAAAATCAATAAAAACACCTTTCTGGTGTCTTCTGCTTACAACCCAAACTCAGCTGATAACAGCAATGATGTGCCTTGTCTTCTCATTCCAGCTTGCATTTCTGGCAGTCCTCTGTTGATGTACTGCTGCAGCCATTTAAAATGATTTTCTATAAAATTTTACTTGCATGGAATATGAATGATCTCGGACAATGGGTTTTCAATTCGTGTGAGTCTTCGTTCTTTGATACAGGCACAAGGTTACCTGTCTTTGGAATGGGCACAGAGATGGATCTCTTCCAGTCTGTTGGCCGGGGAGCTTGTACATTTCTTGGCACAGATCAGGAACTGCTTCTAGCCCTTCATCGGCTGATGGAAACTTTTCAGTTGGTATTTTGTCAGTTCCTGGAGCCTTACTTTTCACGACCACCTTCAGTGGCACAGTAGTCAGCTTGGACACAGATAGTGCCATTCCACGTGGACTCTGGCAGGGGAACAAGGAGACCCTACTGTGTCTCTGCCAGTATGGGCCTTCCATATCAGCTATAAGTGGTTTATGCTTAACTTCTTTTTCAAAGACAAAATAATTTCCATCTCATTTATACCACTAAGATATTTGAAAATTTGTTACTGAAGCCAGAAATTGAAGTATTAATAATCCATCCTAATATGCAGAGATATGCCTAAAATTCTATCTAAAGTATGATAATGATGAGCTATTAACAACTTAAAAAATATATGTTTCATATAAGAAAAGTACAAGAAGAGTCTTAGAATTAAGTTGTGATTTAATTGAATCACCACTTCTCAAATGATTGATCATAGATTAATCTTTTAGTGTGTTTGAAAACTTTTCCTCATCTATGAAATATGGATAAAACTACCTATTTAATCTTCTTGTGCTTTAGTTTCCTAAAATATAGCAATAGTAATATCACCAAATACATCAAGTAGTATTTGGCACATATAAAGCATTATGTCATCACATAATAATTATTATTACTATTAAAAAGCCCTGGTGACATTGTTACAAAAGTGTTGGACTGCTCAGCCACATGGCTGGCAGTTTGCAACCACCAGCAGTTCTGCAGGAGAAACTGCGTAATAATAGCTACTATGAACATGAGGTGGATTGGTAGTCAACTATGACTTTTCATTTCCCTTACTCTGAGTAGCATGAAAATTTGCTTTATGCACACAGAAACAATAACAAAATGAGAAATGAAGTATCTCTTTCCACCAATTTCCAGGTACCAGTGGTTCTGATAACTATCACATCGTCAAACAAGTCAAATTAGACTTCCTGTTTTAACCCAAACCCAATTTCTAAACGAGCTGCTCTCCCCAACTCAACCAAACCTGTGAAAGGTTTCATCTGCCTCATTCACTTACTTTCAGTCAGATAGGTCAGAAAAAGATTGTCAGTATAATAATGGCAAAGCCTGAGACTTAAACTCTTAAGTTCAGGGGTTCTCACACTTCAGTGCTCATACCTATCCCTTAGGAATATTGATCAAAGGTTCAAAAGCGAACCTGTAAATCTGGGTTGAGTCCAAAACTGTTTATATGCTCTTAGGTGATGGCAATGCTGCTGGCCTGTGAATGACACTGTGTGTAACAAGTCTCACTCACTGCCATTGAGTCAATGCAGACCCATAGTGAGTCCCTGTGGGCTGCTGAGACTAAGTATTTATGGGAGCTCACATCTCTCCTGCAGACGTGCTGGTGGTTGCAAACTGCTGACCATGCCAATCGTCGACCGCATTAACTACTATATCACCAGGGCTCTGTGTAACACATCAGCCTCCAAATATAGCCTTTGGAAATATGGTCTCCTGTACTGGAACTCAAGGCATGAATGAGAGAGCAAGGGACTTGCTACTGGTTTGTATAATAGACTTGTATACTCTTCATGTTCAGGTATAACCAATTAGATGAAGCACTTGCTGATGGAAAGGAGGGAGCAACAGGTAGGCAAAGGGAGTCATACACGTTCTCTTCTGACTACAGGTGAGTCAGAGGCCTATCTTCAAATCTGACTGAGACAGAAATGACATCGGCGAACAAAAACTATTTTCTACTTTACCAGCAAATGCTATAACTTCATTGCTAATGCATTCTATCTTACAGTTATTTGTATAGTTAGCAAACTTATACTCTTTGCATTATTTTCTGCAGACTTCTTAAAAATAGGTGTGATTTTTTTTATTAACAGCATTTCTTCTCTAGTGCATGTAGTAGCAATTTAAAAGTACTAGTGGATTAAATCAAGCTTTTGACTTATTGCTTACCGCTGAGATCTCATAACTTTCACTTTTAGGGTTTTAATAAAGAGAGATGCTTTCTTTCTCCATTTAGGGAGCAAACAATACACCTTTCATTGAAAACCCTACACCATTAAGGGAACCATTGAGAAATCATGCTATGTAGAAAAAAATGGAGATTCTGACTAAAATCGGGATTCAGATACCAGCAGAGGTAGTTATTAGCTGCTGTCGAGTTGGCTCTGATCCAGGGCCAGCCCCGGTACAACAGAACTAGACGCTGCTTGTTTCTGTGCCATCTGCACGCCAGGGTGCACATTACACCAAATGGCTTGGCCTTCTATTTTGGAAATTCAGCCAGTGAAAACCCTGTAAGTCTCAACTGGGGCACCTGCTTATTATTTCATATTTTTGGTATAGTCATATGCCCTATGGTCTTTTGTTGAACGAAGACATAAGATAAAATGGTATAATACAGTATCGGAAACAGAGTGATTGCTTCAATTTACAAGAATGTCCTGGGGAAATGATACAAGTTCTGCTTAGGATTGGGTAAGATGCCTTGCTTGAATTCATATACTACTTTTGGTTCTGTCCCTTAAGTGAGCAACCTTGTTGCAATATCTTGTTTTCATGTCAACTCTATATTATTTAGCACACAATCCTTAGTGGCCATTCTTTAAACCCTACCAGTTCGCAGCAACTAAATAAAAATGTTCCAGACATCGAATGACTTTTTTGTTGGTCACATTTTCATCTACAAAATGAAAGTGTTTGTAACCTGGTATTTATTGAGGCACATGGTACTCTGCCAATACACTGCTCTATTAAACTATAGAGCTCAAAAGTAAAAACAACATAGGCGATTGGCACACTATTTTCTATCTTAAGAATTATTAAAAAAGGGACATTCTGCAATTTGCAATTAGTCATTGACAGTTTATAAATCCATTATTGGCCAACAGAATTCACTGATTTTAGCCTGCAAAGTCCATTATATTTCCAACAGTGAAGTGCAATTTTGTTTCTCTTATTAAGTGCAATGTGCTCAAATATAACAATTATGAGGATGGCACAGGACCACGTAGTGTCTTGTTCTGTTGTATTTGAGCCCATTGGTGTAGCCATATTCAATTTGTCTCATTGAAGGCTTTCCTATTGTTTGCTGATTCTGTATTTTAACAAGCACACTGTCCTTTTTCCAGTTACTGGTCTTGCCTGATAACATGCCCAAAGTACTGAAGAGGAAGTCTCTCCATCTTGTCATGTAAAGAGGATTCTGGCGGCTTCTCTTCCACAATAGACTTCTTTTCCATAATAAAACACTTTCTTCAGTCTTCCTTATTTATCCTGTAGCTTTCAAGAGGATATCAGATGAGGAGATAGTGTCAAGGAATCCAGGTAGAAAAATAATGTTTGGAAACGGATTCTGGTAGCAATACTATAAGACCTTGCTCATATGCTCACTCTTGAAATGGTTGACTATTGACCAATTCTTTTTGGCATCCTGATTCTTCGTCATCCTTCCATCATCTTTCCTTTTCCTTTTTCTTCTTTTTAGTCATTCCATGGAGGGCTCCCACAAATTCTATAACAATACATCATTCAATAGGAAGAAAAAATTGAAGCCTCAAGTTATAATATTGAAGGATACTGTGGCAAAATATTGAATGAAGCATGAGTATCAAAAAATAATGGAAGGTGTAAGATACAAAATAACAACAATAATGTATGGTTGATCAGGGATACACAGGGGTAGGAGAAAGCGGGGAGCTGATACCAGGGGCTCAGTTGGAGGGAAGTGGTTTGGAAGTGTTGATGGCAGCATATGTGTGGATGTGCTGAACACTATGAAATGATATCATCTTTTGATACTCATGCTTCATTCACTATTTTGCCCACTGTATCCTTCAATATTATAACCTGAGGCTGCAATTTTTTGCTTCAGTATTTTCAGCTTGAGATATGCTGAGTGTGTTCTTCCTTTTTGTTTTTATAACTCCAGGTCTTTGGACATTCCATATAACGCATTCTAGATATACTACATTGTAATGCATTGTAAAACTTCTAGAGCTGCCCTTTGATGTTTTCTGCTCAGCACTTTCACGTCATCATTTCTTCCATTTGATTTAACTCTTCTACTTTCATTATGAAGTTTGAGAGAATTTTCTGACATCTACTTTGGTCTCGTCTTCCTTTCCTGTCTTTTAAATTATCCTTTGAATGATTGCTTCTATGTATATTGAATATGTATGTTTTTGTTGTCATCATACACCTCATCTTTGGTTACTCATATTCATTAACTTAAATCTGTTCTTGAAATTATTTCAACATCCTGTGAGATATACTCACGGTCAGTTTTTGTTTCGGCAGACATGTTTTAATTTCTACAGATTCAGGATTAATTTGCATATGAAAAATTGGTAGTCTTCTCCATAGCAAACTGCTAGTCTTGCTTTGACTAATAATATTGATTTATTCAATTTGCTATTCCCACATAGGTAGTCAATCTGATTCCTGTTTATTCCATCAAGTGAGAACCCTCTCTATAGTCCTTGATTATGTTGTTTAAAAAGGTATTACCTATGCATTTACTAATGGAAGAGGTGGGTATGCAGAATAATGTGTGAAACTCTCAGGTGGATTAAAAGTGGAAAATTTCTAGCTGGGGAATGTTGACATATTGAAATGTATCTCTGACAGTGGTGTTTTTTCTAGCCATAGGAGAGCTGAACTCAAACCAAGGTTTGAGTTGTAACAGAGGAAAATGATAACTGAGGTTAGAGAGAGTAGAATAGACATAAATTTTGTTTTTCCCTTTTGATAGCTAAGTTAGAAAATGATACTTCTCTTCAAAATCATTTTTAGAAAATATAGAATTATGTATGTTACAAGTGGGACTAATGTATTCTCTTTTCTTGTATGCCCCGCCTTTTTAATCATCATTGTCTTGCCACATCCTACTTATTTTTACTATACCTGTTCCTTCTGAAATTTCTCTGCATCCTTAAAAATATCTCTTTGTGTTTTAAGAAAGGAAGGCATTGATTAGATTGTGATATCTGTGTGGCTTCTATGTTTCAATGTTTTTTTCAGGGGAAAGTAATGTATATAAACATACAAAGACAGGAAATTGTAGGCTTTTCTTTTCAGAGTAGGATTTGGGGTCTCATTTACGGTGCTCCCTGGTTCCCTGTCATTTATTTGGATGAATAAAAGAAGTGTGGGGGTGGAGTAGGATGGTGGGCAGAACTAACTCTTCTCCGGTTTCAGGTATTAAATAGTTAACATGTGTTTTTTATGGTGTGATGGTTTAATTCAATTGAACAAGTACACAGTGTGATTTAGTATAAAGCTAGAAACATAATATATAGCTAAATCCTTCTTAAAGTACATAATAAGACAACTTACCACATTGAAAGGAATATAATTTTTTAAAAAGAAGATACTCTCAGACCCCTGGTCTGTAAGTTTGTCTAAAGTTTGGAATCATGTCTCATATGGGATGGTGTCAGTTATAAGAAATGGTACATAGTCTCAGATCTGTCACTAGCATTTAATCCCCATTGGCCTCAAGCTCTTTGTCTGTAAATGAAACAATTACACTAAGTTGTCTCTATGGTCCTTCCTTCCCTTACATCTCATGATTCTTGAAATATGAATCACATAAGGTAGCAAGTCACAGAGTGCCAAATCAAATATAATACCGAGCCTTCATGGATGGCCCAGTCAATCCTATGTGTGATCAGAAGGTGGGGAAAAGAGCACTTGTCATAAGTGGAAAGGTCTTGTAGAATGTGCAGATGCTTAGCAGGCTTGGAAGTCATGCTGGGAGTGGGTGGCCTAAGACAGAGGTAACAACAGGTCTAGCACCAACCAGTAGATGTAAAAGTCCATCCATTAGAGCACCCATTATTATTTTATGTTCACTACACGAGAACATATTTATGACTCAAAACTTCTTTTAAAAATATCCTGAATTGTAATTTTTTTTATCTTTTTAAAGGCATTAAAATTATTTGGAAGTAGCAGAAAGGACCATATAGATAGCTATGATCAGATTTGCTCAATGCAATCAATAACAAATACACGCTAACACCTGGACAACAGAGATGATAAGGCATGATTGATTATACAAGAGCAATTGTTAGATCTGACAAACCGTTCAACACAAAATGTACACCTTACAAATCAGGGAGTAGGCTAGTATGCACTTTACAGGGAAGCCCACGGAGCATCCGGTGGCTTGCCTATTCAGCAGGGGCTAATGAATCACCAGAGTCCTGGATGGATGAAAGGGTCTTGCTTGGAAGAAAATGCAGGTCGCCTAAAGGAGAGAAAGCTGAGGACAGGGTATGAAGAAGAAGGTAGAAACCTGAGAAATCTGGCAAGTGGATAAAATCCTTTCAAGATGCATATATGCTTGAACGCCACACTTCCTAGTGATTTTTTCTAATGGGTATCACACCATGATGAATTTGAACATGCTCAAAGTGAACCTGGAGTCACGTCAAACTAAATAAATCTTCTAGTTCATTAGCCCAGGTTTATACTAAAGTAGCATTTAATGGCATATCGTATGCTTTCACGTCATCTTAGTTCTCAGGGAAAGAAACAGAAGATTGTATGTCTAGACGCAAACCTGCTCTACAGAATACACAAGGGGTGTTGGGGGGAAGACAGCCACCCTGTTTCTCACTGAAATGCCTATGGGTCATCTTGTATTTTATTCAAGCCTACAAGTGAAGGCTCTTCTGCCCTAAAATCTTCTCCAGGTAATATGCAATTGCCTGCAAGCAAACTAAAAGAGAACAAGTGAAATGAGAAAAAGACAAAGCACAGCCCCTCCCCTCCCCCCTTCCAGCCCTTAGCGATATTCAAGCTTCTTGTTTCCCACCTTCCTTCCAAACAGTGGGCAGCAGTGATAGGGAAGTGGATTTCATTAGTAAACCCAAGGTCACAGGTGGTTTTACGCTGAAGCATAATTAAATTGTGCCGAATAATTAAAATGGTTTAGCAAATAAGGTCTTTTTATTCAGGCTGAATAGAATAGATAGAATGCAGTACCATGTTCAGCCTAGAGCCATGCAGCACTTTGGCCCGGAGAGATTAATCTGGAGTGCAATCACTTGATGATCTCTGACTATGAATACTTAGTTGAAATTATTCCTCAGCCACCCTGGGATGGGAAAAGCAATCACTCATAATTAGCAGGTCACCTTTTTTTTTGTAGGAATATTTATGCAAAGCATGGGCAGGATGGAATAGGAGAAAACCCCTCTTGTTTAGGGAAAACGTGATATGTGTTCATAGGGTGAATATAATCATCAAAAATTATTAAAGAGAAAAGGACATTTTTAAGGAGAAAGAGGTCTGGTTATTGTATACTTCAGAAAGTGCATGTGCATGCTCAGTGGGATGATATACGAAAGGCATCCCTAATGAGATATAGATAGCAGAGAGGCGAGTGCAGTTTTAGGTTTTGTTTGTTTGTTTTTTCTTTGGGGGGAGGGCAGTTCTCTTTAGATATGTTTTAGAGAAAGACACAAATGTTCTAATTGTTAGTGACTCCATGCCTTGTTCCATAAAGATGTGATGTGATTCGGACCTTTAAGAAATATAAATATAGAGAGAATTGAAAAAGTACTGTGCCTATCTTTCCAGGTCAGTCATTTACAACTTTCAAAACTATTCCTGTTAAGAATTAAAATCTCCAAAATTACCACTGGAGGAATGCCATCTCAATTTGGGGGAGAGTGATTTTGTAATACCTTATGCAGTACCAACTTATAGAAATAGTTGTATGAATTGTAGATACAAGTAGGATATGTGTGTGTGTGTGTGTGTGTGTGCGTGTGTGTATAGTAGTAGTTGTTGTCTAACACCCTCTGGGATAAGAAAGTTCATGAGTAAGTGAGAGAGCACACTCAGCTATTGTCTTAATGGATAGGAAAATACACCTCCTCTGTTTAACGATAGAAACAGAAGTATTTTAATGAAATTATTTCTGTTGTTATTCTCCAAGAAATTCTTCCATTAATCAATCACAAACTAATCAGAAACACAAACTCTAACTTTTCAGTGCACATACAAATTATATGATGGCTCTGGTATTAATCAGAAGCAAATCTCAATATGGCTAGTTACCTTTAAAATTATTATTTTAATGCATGATGTTCTGGAATCATAAAAAGGATCCAGGGTATGTGATTTCAATTATAATTATAAAACTTTGTCTTCCACCTAATTCCAACATATTTTTTAAAGTTTTCACTAGCAGATCGAAAATAAATGAGAAAAAACAAAATTAGATTAACTCATATGAAAGGCCATCATTTGAAAATATTTAGGAGCATCAGGACTACTTTGACATTGACAAATGCTGTTCAGTCAAGTCGTCCACCTTGTCTTCCTTCAGGTATTATTGGTTTTCCCCACTTTTATTATTTTTTTTAATTTCTCAACACATTTCTTAAATATACAATACTTTGGAGGTGTTTTTTTTTATAATAAAAAATACCACTTCGGTTCACACACATATATGCACATTCAATATAGATAACTAGTATGGATTATGTAGTAATGAGATTAAGAAAAATACCTTTCCATGAGTGGACGTTAGACTGCCATAGTCTTTTTATTACAGATTCATATGTTTATTTGAACATACAAGAAGAGTCCCAAATATGGATGGAATGGTAGAACCAAAAGATAATAGAATTTTATATGAATTTTTTTAAACCTCTTTATATATTCTAGTTTACCTGAGCAATCTCACTTCCTTTCTGTTATTAGCTTCTTGCCCAATTTAATCTTTTCCTTGATATGTTTAATTTAAAAAATGAAGTTTATTTTAGTAGTAGTATTATATTGACACTTCAGTAAACCATCCTAACTTTGGTAGAACCCAACTTTATACTTTTTAACTAGTAGTCTATGAAATACATATACAAGAATCAAAAGTTCTACTTTACTTTACCATTTGGTTAAATTTATAAGATAAAGACAAATGGGTGCATAAGCAAATGTAGTGAAGAAAGCTGATGATGCCCAGCTATCAAAAGATATAGCATCTGGAGTCTTAAAGGCTTGAAGATAAACAAGCAGCCATCTAACTGAGAAGCAACAAAGCCCACATGGAAGAAGCACACCTGCCTGTTCGATTATGAGGTGTTGAAGGGATCAGGTATCAGGCATCAAGGAACAAAAATATTATATCATTGTGAATGAGGGGGAGTGCAGATGGGGACCCAAATCCCATCTGTAGGCAACTAGACATCCCCTTACGGAAGGGTCATGGGGAGGAGACGAGCCAGTCAGGGTGCAGTGTAGCAACGATGAAACATACAACTTTCCTCTAATTCTTAAATGCTTC
>NW_022103915.1:21971722-22006504 GCF_000313985.2 Echinops telfairi | reverse complement strand
GGGGCTTAAGTGGAGAGCAAATGTTTTGAGAATGATGATGGCAACAAATGCACAAATGTGATTGACACAATGGATGGATGGATGGATTGTGTTAAGAATTGTACGAGCCCCCAATAAAATGATTAAAGAAAAGAAATAGCACATATCTATCTCCTCCCTAGCCTCTTCCCAGGCATAAATACATACAAGTTAGTACTATATCCTACCTTCCACTGCAAGGCCAGCAAGTTGGCCCCTTGTTGACTAAATTAAGGATTAGTGGGGTTGGCAGAACGTGTGGCTGCTGGCTTTTCTGTGAAGGGCCTTGGTGGTGCAGTGTTTCGCAGTGCTCCACTTCTAGCCCAAAGGTCTGCAAATAGAACTCTCTAGCTGCTCTGTCAGAGAAAGATGGGGCAGTCAGAATCAGTAATGATTATATCCTTGAAACCCTACGGGGGCAGCTCTACCCACTCCTATAAAGTCATTATGAATCAGTATCAACTCAACTGCAGTGGATCGGGTTTTTGTTTGCTCAGTGCTTTTCAATTAGTTGAAGAGTCTGTTTGCCTTGGGCTCTGCCATGACCTTGAGCTGCAAACCATCTACTGATTACCAATGGATGGTTAGTGGGAATTGCAGAAATGTAGAAGATACCTTTTTAAGTAATATTATGGGAATACAATAGGAACAGTTTCACCATGGCTTATATATTTTACAAAGAATGATTTTTGCTGATCTTATCAATGATTTTCCTGTATCAATCCACAAATATTTATTTTATTGCTCTATATTTTGTTTTTTAGTATAATAACCACTTTCAAAAAATCACTCAATAATGGATTTTTGTGAAGTGCATGTTTAATAAGAATCTATGTATTTTATTTCCACTTTCAGGTAAAACATATTTTGAACATGTCCAAATAAGCCCAAACTTATTACTGCTAAGTCCACTTTCTCCTAGTGACTCTCTCTATAGGACAAAATACAACTTCCTTCACAGGATTTCCAAGATAGTGAAGTTCATGGCTACCACTTCCTTCTTGAACGGGTCAGCTGGTGAGTTTGGGCCACCTATCTTTTGGTTAGCAGCAGAGCGCTTCTGCTATTGTGCTTTAACCACATTAAAACAAAACCAGAATAGCTCAGGATGCTCTTCCATACAGATTAGTAAACAAGCACAAGTAAACTAATATTTAACCTGCTTTTTGTATAACCTGCCCGTTGAGACTCAACACTGAGAAAAAGGAGGGATAAAGAAATAACTACATACATACAAATAGCCCTTACAAGAATCAAAGCAAATCTTTCCCCATGAATTCTTTTGCCGGTTGTGTGGTGCTATAAATTATTTTTTCATTTATCCTTAGGGAAATCAAAATAATTTTGTGTCTGAGTATTCCTGTGTCTAAGGTGCTCATTTCAAGGCAAGGTCAGTGGGACAGTGTTCTTCCCATACGGTCTGCAAGTATTTACTGAATGTACACACAGAATTAACATTCTGTTCATTTTTAAATACACAGCCCATTGTTCTACTGCTTAATTCTATTAATCTTTCGGAGTAGTGATGATTTAGTGGTTGAGTGTTTGGCTGCTAAACAAAAGATGGGCGGGAGAAAGATGTGGCGGTCAGCTTCCTTAATGATAACAGCCTTGGAGACTACAAAACATTTCTACTCTGCCTTCTGGGTGCTATGCTAGTCTGGGGACATTAGAGAAACAAATCCACAGAAGTTCATATGTATAAGAGAGAGTTTTATATAAAGGGTAAGTGTGCATCAAGAAAATATCCCAACTCAGTGCTGCCCAAGCCCACAAATCCAAGATTAACCTATTAACCCATATGTCCAACACCAGTCCACAAAGTCCTCCTCCGTCTCACAAAGCACATGCAATGATGCCAACTGCAGGAGGAAAGCTGAGTCAGTGAGCATGTAAACATCTCAGCACTGGCAGGGGTCTCCACATGGCTGCTCCAGCACCCAGGGCTGCATTGGGGTAGGTCCATGTGGCTTCTCCTCAGGGATGTATTGCAGGAAATGAGCCTTGCCAGCTAAAGCAGGGAACTGGATAAGGTAGCTGCACCCTGATCTGACCATCAGAAAGCAAGAGACCCCAGAACTCAAAAGGCGAGGCTCACTGAGCCATTTATCCTTCCACCCTTCAACTAACCCCACAGGTGTTTTTCGGCCAGGTTGGCACAATAAACTTTAACTATCTCAGATGCTATTAGTCAGAATCCATGTGATAGCAACAAGCATATATTGGTCTTTAAATTAAACATCTACTTTTTTTTCTGATTAATTACCAAGGGTGTCAAAAGGTTTGTGGAAGATTCCATTGTCTTTAATTCCATTCTTTCCAAGACCTTTTGATTTCCCCAACATGTTATTAAAGGAACTCTGGTGGTATAGTCCGTTACACGTTGGGCTGATAATTCCAAGGTTAGCAGTTCAAACCCACCAGCTATTCAGTGGAAGAAACTTGAGGTTTTCTTATCCCTTAAAGATTTATAGCCGCAGAAACTCACAGAGGCAGTTCTACTCTGTCCCCCAGGGTCTCTACGTTGGGACTGACTCACAGGTTGTAAGTTTGGTGTGGCTGGAGTAGGTTATTCTAGATAACTTGTGTGTTAGACAGGGTTCTCTAGAGAGATAAAACCAGATTGCTGATAAGTTTATATATTTATTTATAAGGATAATTAGAAATATAACACAAGAAATGAACTGTTAAATTATATACAGATAGATAGATATATAATACAAGAAATGAACAATTAAATTATAAAGCAGTACAAATGTCTCAGTGCAACTCACTCCTGTGAGAGAGAGAGTTGTGAGAGACTAGCAGTCCTTCAAGTCTCATCTGCTGCCAGATCTTCCTCTATTTATAGAGGGAGGTAGGCTATCTCAGCACAGCAGCCAACCACAAGGCAGATCACCAACGGTCAACCAACCACCAGTCCCAACTGCCAGTCCCCAGCTCCGGAGATGACTTAAAGGGACCTCAACTTACAGCGACACAGTCCATAGGCTAGGCGTCCTATAGGTAGTATAGCCTATAAATTGAGGCACAGAATAAGCAAGGCAGCCGGAAACTGGTCCGATGATCAAAGAGCGAGAGAAAAGAAAGGTGAGCCATTTATCTCTCCGCCCTTCAGTTAATCCCACTTGTGTTTATCGGCCAGGCTGGCACAATAAAGTATCTCAATCCACCCCTTGCCAACCTGGCACCTGTACACAATTCTTTAGCCATACATACTTAGCATCAATCATCTATCATACAAATAAATGAAAACATAGTCCAATTGTATCTGATATATCATACCTGAATGAAGGAAAGATATGCTATAAATACATAAAAAGAAAATACAAAAAAATTAAAAAACAAAACAAAAAGAAAATACATTGACAATTACAAACCTCGCTTTGGCAATTGATCACGTGGTCATAATTGATAGGTAGAACTACCTTCTACTACTACCCATTCTGTATTACCTTTGCCCTCAGAAAGCACCTCAGCTGATTGTGGTTTTTTACCTGGTGGGGTGACCCAGACCTTCATCCCTGAGGGTTCTGGGTCATTATAATTCCTGTCAGGATTGGGGTGCTGTAATTTACCATTTACTTTAATCACAGGGCATGGTAGCACTAAGAGTCGGCCTATGGGATCTCCTGGATTCCATACATATTCTTCTTTCCCTCCATTATGTAACACCAGTCCAATTTCTCCTTGGTAATCAGGATCAATCACACCACTTACTACAGTGACACCCTTCCTGACTTGTTGATCCAAAGGCATAAGAAGCTCAAAGTGGCCAGGGGGCATTCTCAGCTACCAGTTCAGTGGAATCCGTGCTGTGTTTCCGGGTGGGAGAGTTCCTTCCTTCGGGATCAGGACCTCCAGGCCTGAGGAACATAGGGTTGCTGGTACAGGAAGCAAAAATGCTGTGAGTGGATCACTAGGAGTAATAGTGAGTGGTGCCACTGCAGCTTCCACCCCTTGGTTCCTGGACCCATGAATTCTGACTATTGGAGACACCCCACCATATATTGGCCGCTGGTTTAGAGCATATACAGCTTCCTGGAGAACATTGTCCCAGCCCTGCAAGTTGTTGCCACCTAGTTGGCGCTGTAATTGTGTCTTTAGGAGCCCATTCCATCGCTCTATCAAGCCAGCAGCTTCAGGATGATGAGGAACATGATACGACCAGTGGATTCCATGGGAATGGGCCCATTGCCGCACTGCATTTGCTGTGAAGTGAGTTCCTTGATCTGAAGCAATACTATGTGGGTTAAATACCACTACCTTGCCACCTACTGATCCACTTACTGCTATTGGGTTGGTTCTGACTCACAGTGACCCTATAAAACACAGTAACATTTCTCCTTGGAGCTTCTGAAATGTAAATATTTTATTTTTGCTGTACAACATTGTATTGAAAGTGTAGTGAAGGTTTATAGAGCAGACCAGTTTTCCATTTAAAAATTTACACACATTTTATGTCATGTCATTAATTGTAATCCCCACAATGTAATACCACTTTCCCCACATCTTCCCTGTGTTTTCGGTTTCTATACCTTCTTTTTTTCCTAACACTTTTGACGAGATTGTAAATTGTTAGGGGACCAGTTATCTTCTTCTTTTTCCTGGGGAGCAGTTGGTGGGTAAAATTGTATCGCCCTGCAACCCCACAGCTCATTAACTACAAGAATAGACCCTTATTTTTCCAATGGGATGGGCAAATTAGGAATGAAGTATATTGAAAAATAATCTAACGTACATCCTGCTCTTCTCATTAATCTATTTAACTCTTCAAGTTCAGATTAGAAACTGCTGGTCTAAATCTAGACCTTAAGATATGTTTAGCCCAATTAGGTATTAAAGAACAATGATGACACAGCTCTGCCTTTTCCATTAAAGGGACACTAGGTAACCTTCTCATGCTTCCATGGAGTTCAGCTAATAAATCCTTTGAGAGGAAAATCTTTGGTGAGCAATGTTTAGTCTATCTTCATTTGCTGGCAGAATAGTTATGCCGCTGAAGGTTCTTCATTGGCTAACAATTGATTTTAATGGATTTAGTTGGCCACCCCCAGCCCATGTGTCTGCCATAAAACTCAGATCCCTTTTGCCCCTCCCAGAAGTTCCGAGTTGCCAATACTTGGAAAACGCCACTGGGGAGATTAGTTTTCCTCTCTTCTTGGCAAAGATGGGAGTGCTCTTCTGGGATTGATTTGTGCTCATTCGGGCCTTGGAATATATTGTTTTCTCCAGGCTCTGAAAAAGGAAAAGAAAAAAATCTCCTTTCTGGTGAAATAACCTGTTTTATGAGCCCAAAGACTCTGCGATGACAATAATCAAATGCATGGGCGAGTGCTTGTCTTTCTCAGGAGGACTGTGTTTTAGGGCCTGATCTATCCTTGAAATCCCAAGCTGTTATCTTCGCGCCTCTCCTTCACTTCATCTGAAAATGCATCTCCAACTTTCGCCATGCATCTATGTCACCTCTTCCAATCAGACCACTCTCCTAACACCCTACAGGACAGAATACAACTGCTCCCGAAGGTTTCAGAAGCTGTAAATCTTTCCAGAAAGCAGACGGCCTCAACTTCCTCCTGCAGAAGGGTCAGTGGGTTCAGACTGCTAAACTTTTCATTCTCATCCCAACGTGTAACCCTCCACATGACCAGTCGGAATCCAAGGTAGGGCCGTGAAGTTTGTAGGTTTTAATCAAACAGTTTTGATTGACTTCTGTTAAATCTTTTCACTGGGGAACTAAAATAGAATGGAGGATTGTTCACAACATGCGTTTTTAAACAATGTTGTTCATTTTCTACTTTATTAACCCAGCTTCATTCTATTTTTTTTCTGTCTTAAACACCTATATGGTAGAAGAGGATATTTAATTCTGAATTACCATGGTAACCTCCAGAAGTCTGTAGGCACATTGCCCCAGGGCAGAGTCAGTGGGAGCTGGATATTTAGAAACAGGTGTAAATAGATTTCAATGCTTCTACAGAGACTGAGACTGAAAACAACTCCAGGCTCTCTCTGACTTACATCTTTTATCCTCAGCCTTCTCTCTCAACTCAATCGGAGCAGAGGACGCTTCAGGCTGGAGAGCTACAAGCTTTTAGTTCCCAGAACAGCTGAAGACATGAGCTTAAGGAAAGCAAATGCCAAGATGCTGTAGCTAGCTAGCATGATTTACTTCTTTATTCACGATTGCTAATACTTTTCTTCTCAATCTTAAATGTTGGAAAACTGCCACGTGATATTTAAAGAATGTTATTGCTGAAAGAACTGAGGGAATAGAGAAGCCTATTGGATTTTTGTCATTTTATGACATGCACACTAAAGCGAATAAGTACCACACATCATAAAATAGAACTATATTTTTAAAAAGAAAAATAGAGAGGTGCTAATAAAAAGGAAGATTTTCCTCTCCGTCCTCTACACTGAATCCCCTGCAGAGAAAACAAATGGGAAACAAGGAATCTGATGGGTTTGGGCATTCTGCATCAGGGATTGTGCACAGATGTCCAAGTATTGCCTTTCAGCCTTGTCTTCTTAGGTCAAGAGGGAAGCCTGGGCAGCTGAGACCCTCCTAGAGGATTGGGGGATTAAGTCAGTTTATCAGAGGATAAGCAAGATGCCCCATTGGCGACATGATTAAGTGCTTGGCTGGTAACCAATAAGTCTTTAGTTCAAACCTACCAGCTCCTACACAAGAGAAAGGTATGTCAATATGCTTCTATAACCATTCATAACCTGGGAGCCTTATGGGTAGTTCCAGTCTATCTTAAAAGGTCACTGTGAATTAGGGTAGACTCAAAATCTAGTGGTTTGGGTTTATGATTTATGAAAAGATACAGGGATGATGAATCTAGCTGCTTGAAGCAGGGTATCTTTATTGCCAAGATCTATTGCTTTGACTGGAACTGCCTGTCTCTCTCCTGGTAATCTCTTCACTCACTTCACCAGCCTACCGTCTATAACTGTTGCCATTAGAAATACTGAGCCAGGCTTAACAGAGATCACCTTTCAAGCTATTGATCAGCTAAGGAGCAATTGGATTTGAGGCAGCATCAGTGTGGCAGCAGCAGGTTTGGTTTGGTAGTTAACCGGCAGTGGCTGTTGAGAAGGGCTGGCTTCCTTCAGGAGAGCATTTCCAGTTGCACTAACATTCACAGCGCACCGGAGCGGCACTGCATTCCAGATGGGATGAAACACAGACAATCACACACATCTGATTCAGGATTGTGAGCTGGGATTCCTATGGAGATTTCAAAAGACCAAGGTCACGACTTGGAGTTTGAAGTCATTCAGCACGACTTTTTTTTTTAGCTGCAGAGTTCTCTCAGAATTGTCTTTAATGTTAGGGGATCTATAGGTTGTGCTCATAAAAGAAAAAGACAGATGTTTCTATTAATCCCCTAGTTACAGAATTGACTGTCCAATGTTTTGCATATTTAAAACATGATGTGAATATTTTTTTAGGAAGAGAAAGGTAAAAATGAAAAAAAACTACAAGGCATGCTACTCAAAATTTTGTATTGATGGTTTTCATAGGAGAAATGCTTGATCAAATAAGGGGAGAAGATTCCCACATCTTGCTGCTGATTTCTAAGCCACTAGAATTATAAAGAAAAAGTGGGCATAAAAGGAACGTAAGTTGAGTGTGAAAATGTGCCTGAGAAGAAAGGAGTGGTCCAGTCAGAGAGTTCATTTGTTTTTGATGTTGAAAAGCTATGCTTTTATCGGTACTGACAACATAGCAGTGGGTTTGGTTTGTTTTAAAGAAACACAATAAAACCTTTTTGTTTTTCTCGACCAATGGAAGATGGGTTTATGTGCTTAATGGGAGAGTTTACTTATGTGCATCCCTTCAGAATTAAAGGTCATATTTATGTGCAACATATAAGTCTTCACTATAAATTGTGGTTAAAAAAAAATGTGTTTTAGATTGATGAGCTTATCTTTCAACCTTGAACATATAGTTTCAGATCTGGCCAGCAGGGTGTGCACTACACAAAGGGCTCACATACAAATGAGGCCTCTACAGTGGGCTCATAAATCAGTTTGGGCAGTAGGTGGAATCATGCTCTTAATCAAGTAAGGATACTTTGGCTTGAAACTATTCTTTCTCATATTTCTAGTCTCTCTTATTTATGGACATACTGGAATCTGGCCAAAGCTTTTCCCCCAGGTAAAATGACAACATCTTAATTAGAAATGTTTTGTATGTCTTGAGTTGCTGAAGAGTGGTCCTATTTTTCTAATGCACAGCCATCCATCATCAACTTGCCACAATACCCACAGTCCAGGGACTAACGTACAGGGCTAGGAGACATCTGAATCCTTTTCTAGATTCCAGCATTGTCTAATTGTATTTGCATTAGAAAGAAAAAAAAAGAAGAATGACAAATCACACCTTTGCTGAAGGTCACTCTATTGTCTTTCGAAAGATCATCACAGTTTCTGGCAAGATCTTTGTGACAATAAAATCAGAGAATCACTTCAAAAATTAAAGCACAGTATGAAACACTGTATTGTTATATTGATCACTATACAACAATACAGAAGTGAGTAAAATAGACACTCGCTAATGATTTGCACTACCAAATTCTTAGTAATGTGATAGAAAATTTGAGGTTCCTGTGGGCTAGGCCAAGTGGTAATCTTCTCTTCATAGAAGCTGCAGAAAATAGAACAATGTCCGTTATGTATTATAGGCTGGAGAAATATTTGTGAATGAAAGGGAGAGAAAATGAAAATAAGTATGTAAGTTAACTACACATGGACACTCAGAAAGAACTTGAGTATCTCAATCATGGGATAGACCTTGGAAAACACTGTTCCCTCTGGGTTTTTAAAACATAACATTGTTGCTTATAATGAGAAAATGAACAAGGATCTATAGAGAATATTCTAAACACATTATCTTAAGCATCCAGGCATCTTCTGTGTAAAGGATCAGATCATTGTTTCTTTTGGATTATACAACTTCTAAGTTCACAATCTCCTTGCACTACTTCCTCAGGAAACAAAATGAGTGTGCATGTTGGTGTTCATGCACATGTGTCTGAACGTGTGTTTGTAGCACTGCATCTGAGGTATCTGTGGGTATTACTAGAGGTGAGAGGAGCTCGTAGCAGTTCTGAGGAAAATGATAGAATGCTGATCCGTACCAACATTCTGAGATTAACAAAGAAATCTGAATTCCTGAAGCACGTGATAATATGTTGGTACTACGAAGACCGACAGTTGTCAAGCTTTATTCGGGAGTATTTTAATCATGTTTGTCAAATCCTTTCGAAGTGCAAAGCAAGGGCCCTGAAGAAAGACGTTGACAGAGATGAAGACTTGCTCTACTCCCAGGAAACCAGACTGCTGGATTCTGAGAGACCTAGAAGAATCAAACCCTGAACAAAGAGAGAAGAAATGGTTAAAATTATTAATATATCTCTGAGATTAAGAAGACCAACTCCTAGATTTCAAAGTTGTCAAATATGGCACCATCTACTGGAATAACAAGCGCTAATGAAATAGAAATGGTACTTTGCTGAAGCTAGAACATTTGAAAGATGCAAAAAGGAAAGGAAAGGTGTCACTTCTGCTATTCTGCACCAACATCTGGTGCCTGTAGTGATCAAAGGTTGAATGACTGGTCACAATCACCTTTCTTTGCAAAAAGGCAATGTGTGTTGCAGTTCTCTTTGATTCTCTTATACATTTTCATTTTCTAATTACTTAAGTCTCAAGAAATTTTACAAAATGTACAAGCAGTGTTTAGCTACAAACCAAAGGATTCCTGGGGGGTTGCTTCCAGGTTGGGCTGTGATCTGTACGCAGACTGCACTTTCTACCCCCTGTAATCTCTGAAATGCATGGGACGGGGTCAGTCCCTATGAGGCGGCAGTGACTCAATGGCAGTGAGAGCTACAAACCACCCAACTTCTCCCAATGATAAAATCTTATGTAATCATTGTATCTCTCTGATTGTTACACCCCCAAACTGACAATGGTATGATTCTATAAACTCAAGTACATGTTCTCTTTTAGAGTTCAACAATTTTTACATACCTCTTTTTATTCCCCTTCTGGGATTCTTTGATGAACCTAAGTCTTTAACCGGTTATCAGTAATAAATATTATGTGATAGAGAAACAAAGCGCAGACCAGCAGTGACACTTAACACGAGCAATGTTGGACCGTGAGTCCCATCTGTTTTCACTTAGTCCACCCGTTCCTGTCTTTCACCTCCATGAGCACTGGTGCCCCCTTTCTCTCATAAAACCTCTCTTCTAACACCGGGACTCAGATCGCAACTGTGGAAAACAAGGTTTGACATTTTGAGTGTTTTATCTCTGGTAAGCTCTAGGGGGTCATTTCTATAAATCCAACAGCCTTTTCTGACATTAATACTGACAAATTAGAGAAATAAACATAGTTTGTAAATCTAAGAGCAACATTTTCCTCTAACTTGTCAAGAAGAGAGGGTTTGTTTATTTCTACCTAGTGAACACCTGGGTTCAACAAGCCAAGGAACAATGCGTGGCGTTGTGAGCACTGGAAAAGCCATCTAAATGCGACTCCCCGGCTGCTGAGTGGGCACCGGGGCAGCACCTTGGGGATGACATTTAAACATGATATACTATGACTGTGTCGTATTTAAAAATAAAGAGAGAGAAAAAGGAGGAAGAGAGAAAAAATAGTGGTCATCCAGGAGAATGAAATACCTCACATGTGTTCTTATGGTTGAAGTAACCAATACTGCTTCGCATTATCATCAGAAATATTAAAATGATTTACATAAAATGGCAACAAGATACACAGAGACCAGTGATTAGGTGGAAAAAACTGTTATTATTGGATAGCTAATTAAACTAAAAGTGGTCAACTCGTGACTTTTTTTTTTTTCCAATTCTTCAATAGAAATGTATGTGGTTAGAACTTTTTTTAAGACTATGGGCTGAGTGTGGCAAGCCATAAAAACATTGAGATTCTTTAAGACAGATGCCTAATTTTATTTTAAACTCTTAGATCCAAAAGCTCTATTTTGGAAGGCATAAAATTCCCTCCAACTAACTCCAAACTCCAAATTCACTACTACCGAGTCGACTGTGACTCTGGTGACCGACCCTATGGGAGAGGGTAGACTAACTGCCCCTGTGGGTTTCAGAGACTGTAACTCTTTGTGGGAGTAAAATCTTCATCTTTCTTCCCTCAGCTAACTACAAACTAATAAATCAACAGAGATTTAAAACAAAGCTGTACCCTACTTCCTCCACGTTCAGACCAACATAGTAAATAACTTCTCTTTTCATTTTGTTATCTCTGCCATAAATGAAGGAGAATACCACTGGACTCGTCTCTTAATTGCTAATGGCTGCTTGGTGCAGGGACAGGAGCCAGCACTTAGTGAACTCACAAGGTTAAGTTTATGACTTTGGGATATTGATTGGGAGCTTAAAAATTTAAAAAAAGAATGAAAAAAAGTTAGAGAGATCTTTGCCTGTATTGCAATATACACTAAAAACATCCATACATATTCATTGTAAATGATACTCTGGATGACGTAGCATTACTATCTATCGCTGTCGTAGGCATTAGGACAAGGTTAGTGAAAGAGAAGAAAAGTCAGGAATGCCAACCCTAAGAATTAATTTACAGAGCACTGTTCTCCATGGGAGCATGAAAGAGGACACAAGCACAGGATAATAGGGGGAGGGGAGGCATGGCATCTTATCGTACTTACTCTTACAGACATTGTCTAGGGAGCTAAATTGGAATATAGATTTAAGATGATGAGGTATTGGGTTCCAGAAATGGAAGATTTGGTCAAACACTTTATGAAATCCCAAAATCATCTAAGGACTATCAGTATCTACAGTTAGGACAGCCAAGATGGCCTTTAGACTTAAGCTTGGTATAATTAGCATCTGTGGGGTTGTTTGCTATGAAACTTTATTATTTTTTTAGTCATTAAATACATAATAAGCATAACCTCTGCTACATATATAGGAAAAATCTAATCATGAACATAAATAGTCTTTATTTGCTGGAGTTTGCAGTCTGGGTTTAGATAGACAAGAAGTATACACATATAAGACAGAATTTAGACTACAAGGGTAGAGCTAGCTGATGGCAGGTCACCTTAACCTCAAGGATGCAGGGATGCCAGAGCTTCCTAGGGCCCTGAAACTGTGGTGATCATCACATGCAACATCTGAAATGAATTTCTACCTCATGTTTCTCATGAGCAGTTGTAGTCTGTATCTTTTATGAAGCATTTGCATTGTGCTATCATTCTATGAAAGCTCTTCTGTCATCTTTGTTCCATCGTGAGCCCTTTGGAGACTGTCCCTGGGCCTCTGCAGCTGGGAGAACAAATGGGATCCTATTAGCAGCAAAGTGCATACATAGGCTCCTGCTTCATCTGTAGAATAGTAGAGACTGACTACTGAACAGAAATGTGCAGACAGCGAATTCAGAGTGACTAGGTAATGTTTTTGTTTTAATTCAAAGCTTAGAGATATAATGATGCCATGTGTTTGGCTGACATCTCGGCTTTTGCCATGACATTCTACCACTTGCTCTGTCTGCTGATGTGCTTCTCTTCCTGTCCTGCAAGGGTGACCCCAGTGTAAAGGGTGCTAGATTACAACATTCCTCAATACAAATGACTCCTGTTCACAGGTCCCATTTGGTTGTGTTCACACTCTTCCTGACTTTGATCAGGGCCTGGCAGCATGTGGCTACCTCTCTTCTTTCATGTCCTATTCCCCAAATCATGGCCGCCACTGCAGCTCACAGCTTTATTCTCTCCTGCAAATAGACTCATGTAGATTGAGATCTGAGGAACACTTGACATGGTTCTTCATTAGACATAGTTCTTAGGCTCAACTTGGGTGTCTGCCATAGTAGAATTATTACCCTTCCCTGCACGGTTGCACATACAAACTCTACTCTGCATCTATAGACACATTTACTAATTGATTCATAACAGTCTAAAATGAAACACTGTCACCTAAGTGCATGCAGTTAAGGAGGGGGGATTTATATATATATATACTTGGAAGCCAAAGTAAATCTATTGCATTAATGACACAAAGAAAATATAATGAACGTGGCAATACTCTACTGTCATATGTCTGTTAAACACCTATATCACAAATTAATCTTTCATTCCATATCTTGTTTTTACTACCACACTTAAGCTAGGAGTGCAGTTATGAGTGAACTGAGATTTTTTTATAATCAAGCTACAACATAATTGTATTTTTATTGCCCATGTTTTCTTGATACATCCATTATTAGAAGACTAAGGTGCACTGGATCCAATCCATGGGATTTTCAAGTACTCTGTAAGCATACAAAACCTGAACAATGAATAAGGAACCCCAGAGAAGATTGCTACCTTTAATTGATGCTGTTGCCAATAAAATGATCAAGTGTAGCATGGACTGCCAGAAAAATGATCAAACTTGCTTTGGAAAGCCAGCCAACTTGCTCCTTAAAAGTGAGGCTGATGAGACAGGATCTCAGGAGCCAGTCTGTAGAAGTGCATCATACTTGGACATGATGTGGAGGATCAGTAAAATGAAAGATCTTCAATGAAATGGATTCTGCAAGGACTTCAACAAAGCACTCAAACTTCGCAATTAGGAGTAAGATGCTACATTTGGTACCATTTAGTTCCCTTATGTATAGTGTTGCTACAAGTAGCTAGTCATTCAATGGAATCTGATAACAAGAATAAATTCTTAGAAATCACAGGATTTTCCTTACAATTGACTTAATGATATCAAAAGTAAGTAACAGTCATTAAAGTACAAGATACTTGAAGGAAGTTTACAGAAAAATCCCCATGATTATTTTAAATGCTATTACACCTGTATAGGGGTGTAAACACACACACACAGATCTAATCTCTAGTGCTTTACTAAAATGTCTACATTACCTATGTGGGTTTCTATCTCAAAGTTTTCCTAAAGCAACGTATATATCCTTCATTAAACATTCTATTCGCTTCTGATACTGATTGATACAAAGAGCAGAATATGAGTTATTATTTACTGCTGGAATTATTGGTATTATATGTGAATGTGTGAGGTATAATATCATAGTGTAAGGATGCTTAATGTACTAGAATTTTTGCAAAATTTTCATACAAGTCAAGTCATATTATAGGAGCAAGTGCTGAGCAACAGGCTCACTGGGTGGTACAAGTGGTTTTTGATTCATTACTGAACCGATTATACCTTTATGTAAAGAAAACCAAAATCATAATAGCTGGCCCAATAGATTTATTATGAAATAAACAGGAAAGACTAAAGTTGTCAAGGATTTCAACATGGTTGAATTCAAATCAATGGTCATAGAAGCAGCAGTCAAAAGATCAAATGATGCATTGCCATGGGTAAATCTGCTGCAGGAGACCTCTTCAGTGTAAAAGAACAAGGATATTACACCGAGGACTAATATCAATTGCTTCATATGCTTGTTAAAGTTGGGACATAGAATAAGGAAGCCCCCAAAAGAATAAATACATTTGAATTATGGTACTACTAAAAGAATAAACAAATGTTTCTTGAAAGAAGTATAGCAGAATATTCCCTAGAAGTGAGAAAGGTGACACTTTGTGTCCATATTTCAGATATATATCAGTAGAGATCTGTCCCTAGAAAAGGGTATCATGCTTGGGGCAGAGAATAAGAGAAAAACCCTTGATAGAATGGATTAACATAGTAGCTCCAATGATGAACATAACAATAGGTGTGAGAATGACACCAAGTATTGTATGAATCAATTCCATAGCACCTAGCAAGCTAACTGGAAGGTTGGAAATTTGAACCCACTCAGTAACTCCATAACATGACTATCACAAGAAACAAACAAACATAGGTGAAATCTGACATGCCGAACGAAAACCTGGTGAATTACTTTCAGAAAGCTTACAGCAAAGAAAACTCCATGAGGCAGATTTATTCTGAATACATAAAGTCATCATAAAGTGGGACAGAGTGTATGGTAACAGCTTAGTTAGTTAAATTAGTTAATTTCAGGAGAAGGGTTACAGAATAAATATGTAATTTGCCCAAAGCTAAATGACAACTCAGAGATACTGGTGATATTTGATGCAGAAGATCCATTATTTTGAGAATAATTAATTTTAGGACTTACTATGTGGTGGGCCCCTCCCTGAGCTGAATTCATAGTGTGAGATTTAAAAATGTGTTGGTGTGACTTACTAGTATTACCATTTCATAGATGACAACTTGAGTCACAGCGATTAAGATATAGTCAAGGTCATATAGCTGGCAAATGTCATAGCAAGGATTTGATGGACTCTTAAATCCACAAAGGAAACACTGGACAACACTGCCTCTGGCATTTCTTCTTGCTCTCCAGAGTTTCAATTGGAAATTCTCCTGGCAGGCTCCCTCCCCACCCCACCCCCACCCCCAGAGGTCATCCAAAGCAAATAATAGGTTCTTTCCTATCTGAATGTCCTTCTATTCTCTATATGCACATCCCCAGGTATATCCTGAGGGCTAAGGTGTTCCTGGCCCAAGCTATAGTTCTTTTCAATCACCTTATATACATATGAATGATTAACATTCAATAAGAAAGACAGAAACATCAATGAATTTGAACTGTGATGCTGAGGGAGAATACTGAAACACCATGGACTGCCCAAAGAGCAAACTGATCTCTCTTCAAAGAAGTCAAACCAGAAGGGGCCTTAGAGGCAAGGATGGCGAGATGTGGGTACTTACTTTCAACATGTTGTCAGGGGAGACGAGTCTCTGGAGAAAGAAATCAAGCTCGATACATTGGTGGGGTAGGAACAAGAGGAAGGCCTTTAACAAGATGGAAAGGCTTAGTGGCTGCCTCTCTGGGCTCAAACATTAGACCAGTTGTGAAGAGGACACAGGCCTGGGCAGTGTTGGGTTGGAACCCACTTGATGGCACCCAACAACAGCAGCAGTTGTATTTTCTGTAAATTCAACTGAGCACATTTTGCTATGTCTTCCCGCAGTATCTGCTAGACTCCATATACCCTATTCTTCAAGATGTCTGGATCCCAGCTACTTCTCAAATAAGACCTGCCATTGTCGTCATGAGTTCTTAAAGACTAGATATTCCCATGCCAAACATCCTGGTTTATTTTCTACTCAAACTCCCAGGTTAAAATTGAGTCCCCTCTCTTCTGTTAGAGTCTAATAGACTGTTAGATTCAAGCTCCCTGCCAGGAAGGGACAGCACACCTAGGTGGAAAATAGGCCTGGATTGACCCATCTAGGAAAGCTGAATTTGATTCAGCCAATGGGGTGAGAGAGGGTGAGGTTTTTCTTTCTTTTTTTAAAAAAATCATTTTATTAGGGGCTCATACAGCTCCTATCACAACCCATACATACAATCCATACATACATCAATTGTGTAAAGTACATTTGTACACTCGTTGCCCTCACCATTCTCAAAATATTTGCTCTCCACCTAAGCCCCTGGCATCTACTCCTCATTTTTCCGCTCCCTCCCTGCTCCCCCCTCCCTTATGAACCCTGGATAATTTATAAATTATTTATCTTACACTGTCTGACGTCTCCCTTCACCCACTTTTCTGTTGTCCGTCCCCCAGGGAGGAGGTTATATGTAGATCCTTACAGTCAGTTCCCCCTTTTCAACCCATCCTCTCTCCACCCTCCCAGTAATGTCAATCACACCACTGGTCCTGAAGGGATCATCCGCCCTGGATTCCCTGTGTTTCCAGTTCCTATCTGTACCACTGTACATCTTCTGGTCTAGCCAGATTTGTAAGGTAGAACTAGATGGCTGCTTGTTTATCTTCAAGCCTTTAAGACCCCAGATGCTATATCTTTTAATAGCCAGGCACCATCAGCTTTCTTCGCCACATTTGCTTATGCACCCATTTGTCTTCAGCGATCGTATCAGGGAGGTGAGCACACAACGATATGATTTTTTTGTTCTTTGATGCCTAATAATTGATCCCTTCCAAACCTCGTGATCATGCATGCTGGTGCTGCTTCTTCCATGTGGGCATTGTTGCTTCTGAGCTAGATGGCCACTTGTTCACCTTCAAGCCTTTAAGACGCCAGATGCTATATCTTTTGATAGCCAGGCACCATCAGCTTTCTTCACCACATTTGCTTATTCACCCGCTTTGTCTTCAGTGATTGTGTCGGGAAGGTGAGCATCATAGAATGCCAGTTTAATAGAACAAAGTATTCTTGCATTTAGGGAGTACTTGGGTGGAGGTCCAATGTCTATGTGATACCTTAATACTAAACCTATAAATATGTTTGCATAGGTCTATTTCCCCATCCTCATATATAAATATATTTACATATGTACATGCCTTTATTTAGACCTTTATATATGCCCTTGCCTCCTAGCTCTTTCCTCTTTTTCCTTTGACTTTCCTCTTGTCCCACTATCATGCTCAGTCTTCATTTGTGTTTCAGTAATTCCTCTTGGTTACATTACCCTTGATCACACCCTACCAGGCCTCCTACACCCTCCCCACCACCAATTTGGATCACTTGTTCTCTTGTCCCTGGGCTTGTTAACACCACTACCTTTCCCCCCACCTCTCCCTCTCCCTTGTCCTCCTGGAACTGTCAGTCGCATTGTTTTCTCCTCTAGATTGTTCATCCAGCCTATCTTATTTAGACAGAACTGCGGAGATAATAACATGCACAAAAACAAAACAGGGCAAAACCAAGCAACAATATACAACAAAATAACAACAAACCAATAACAAAAAAATCAAAACAAAACACAACAAGAAAGGAAAGCTTGTAGTTAGTTCAAGGACTGTTTGTTGACCTTTAGGAGTATTTTCCAGTCAGTCTGTTGGGGCATTAACCATGGCCTCCAAATCCACCTTCGGCATTCCCTGGGGACCTCGCCGCTCCATTCCCTTGTTGTTCTGTTGCACCCCCTTAGTGTTTTGCTCGATGTGGCGGGATCAGATCGGACGCAATTCCCACACTGTGCCTCCAGTGTTGTCCTCTGTAGGGTTATGGGTCAGTGAGGAATATCGTGTCTCATAGTGGGGCCGACCATGTGGTCCACTTTGTGGACTGGCTGCTCTGAGTGGGAATATTGTCCTCAAGGCCTGGTAGGCCAGGTGTTCTCCACTCCCCCCAACCCCTTCATTTGGTCACGTGTACTCTAATCAGAAATGTCCCTCTCCTGGAGCTGCTGATTCAGTGCTGTCCTCTGAGATAAATTCTTCTGGGGGGAGGGGCAGGTGTCCAAATAGTTGGGATTGGGCCAGCCCCTCAGACCTCTCCACTGGTTCCCTACTCCATGCCGGCATGTTGCATTCACATCTTGGAGCACTGGGTTGAAGTCTGGTCCCTCTTTCCCTGTGGAGATATCTACAATACCCTCCCTCAGGTGGGTTAGTTCCCTGTGCCCCCGCTATCCATTTCTTTTTATTTTTTTTTCCTTTCCCCACCTACTTTTTAGTTGGCTACCACATGTATCCCTGGACTTTGTCTAGTCTCTGCCATACTACCTGGTCCTCACCCCAGGAATGTTTGCATACAGTAGCTTTTTCCCTATGCCCCTTTTGCATTTCTTTTTCAAAGCTTACCTCATTGGCTCATGTTGTGCTTGACTTACTTCACTTAGCATGATTTCCTCCAGTTTTCCTATGCAGCGATGTGCTTCATACATTCATCACTGCTTTTTAGAGATGTGTAGTACTCCATTGTATGTATGTACCACAGCTTTGTATTTTACTCATCAGTTGATGGAAATTTGGGTTGCTAAGAATGGAAGGAAAATTCCTCAAGACAATAAAAGCTGTATATAAAAAACCAACAGCCAACGTGGTAGTCAATGGAGAAAAGTCTAACACAATCTCACTGAAAAAAGGGACCAGACAAGGATGCCCCTTATCCCCACTCTTATTTAATATCATGCTGGAGGTGTTAGCCAACAGCAAAAGGCAAAGGAAAGACATCAAAGGTATTCTTCTGGGGCAGGAAGAAGTGAAACTATTATTATTTGCAGATGATATGATTTTATATATGAACAATCCCAAAAGCTCCACAAGGGGAGTACTGGAAGCAATAGAGAAGTTTGGCAGAGTGGCAGGATACAAGATCAACAAACAGAAGTCCATTGGACTGCTATACACATCAGATAAGACCACAGAAGAGGAGATCAAAAAGGTGGTACCCTTCACAATAGCCAAACACAAATTGAAATATCTAGGGATATAGCTGACTAAAAGAACAAAAGATCTGTATGGGGAAAACTACAGAACACTATTACAAGAAATCAAGAATGACCTCAATAAATGGAAGAATATCCCATGCTCCTGGATTGGGAGTCTCAATATAGTAAAGATGTCAGTTCTGCCTAAGGCATTATATAAGTTTAATGGAATCCTGATACAATTACCCTCATCTTTATTCAAAGAAATGGAAAAACTGATTGCCAACTTCATATGGAGATGGAAGAAGTCCAGAATTAGCAGAGAACTCCTCAAGAAGAAGGACACAGTGGGAGGGCTTGCTTTACCTGACTTTAGCACATACTATACAGCCACTGTTGTTAAAACTGCATGGTATTGGTACAATGACAGATACTCAGACCAATGGAAAAGAGCCGAAGACCCAGAAATAAAATCATCAGCATACAGACAACTGATGTTTGATAAGGGCCCAAAAAATACCCAATGGGAAGCAGATGCCCTCTTTAACAAGTGGTGCTGGAAAAAAATGGATATTTACCTGCAGAAAGATGAAGCAAGACCCTTATCTCACTCCATGCACAAGAATAAACTCAAGGTGGATCACAGACCTTGCAGTTAAGCCCCAAACTATTAGGACCATCAATGAGAGAATTGGGACCAACTTGAGAACTTTGGCACAGGGAATACATAGGCTATCAGAAGTTTTTCTCTGGGCTCTCTCCAAGTGGTTCTGACACACAGTACAGCTTGGCTGGGCTGTGGTCCCCAGATTCCCCCGCATTTGTGCCACTTCTATCCTCAATAAACTCACTTAGATCACAATCCAAGCTTCAGCATTGATTCTTTCTCGTGTGAAGCCAAGAACCGAGGTATATTTCTCCTATGAGAGAGACACCTAACAAGACCGTTTAAATTGTCTCAGATAGAAGTCATTTCTTTCTTGTTCTCATGAAAAGTTGTTTGTTATTACTTACCTGCTATATAACATTTGATTTCCTGAAGTAGTAACCTAGTACTGCTCTAACGAAAATACCACAAGTTGGGGGCTATCAAGAACAAAAGCTTATCCCCTCCCAGTTCTGGAGATTAACATTCCAAATCAGTGTCTTGGCTATTTTGAGTCTTTCCTTGTCACTACCCCTGAGTGTTCCTTGGTTCTTTATAGATAATCCTCACATGGCATATGTTATCTGCCTTCCTACATGCATCCATGTGTTTGTGCTGTTATTTATATAACTAAGGATGTGATTAGGTTTAGGGTCCTCCTCATACTGGTACAACCTCAACTACTTGACAATATATTGCATAATGGGAGGTGATTACCTTCAATTTAACATAAGTACATGAGATTACATCCAAAGATATAGGGGTTAGGTTACCAACACAATTTATTCTGATACAATTAAATCCATAACACTCCTTAATACCAAGTCAGCATCCATAGCACATTGATTATAATTTGGGACATATCTCTTTCATTGTTCCTATAGGTAAGAATTGCAAAAAGCATATAAAGGAAAATAGCAGAAGTACACAACAGCTCCCTCCTACTACAATTTAAGGTAATTAAATTGGTATATGAGCCCTGGTGGTGTAGTGGTTATGTGTTGGGCTGCTATTTACAAGGTCCACAGTTTGAAACCATCAGCTGCGTGGAGGGAGAAATACAGAATGTTCAACTCCCTAAAGATTCACAGTCATGGAAACTCACTGGGGTAGTTCTTCCCTGTATTTTAAGGCTGCCTTGAGAGGCTTCATTTCAGACTGAGGTAGTCGAAATGGTTCCACTTCACATTTCACACCTATGGAGTATTTGGAGAGACTGAGGCACATGTGTCTACTTGGGGCCCCGGGGCTCAGGGATAGATGATAACTCAAGAATCGTTCTTCAGCTATGATGGTAGAGAACACCAGAGAGGCATGCAGTCTCTGAAGACTGACATTCACAATTTAGCACTGTCATTTCTGCGACAGTCCATGGCCCTCCACAAGTTTAAGTGGACAAGACAGGAACCAAGTGATGTACCATTTCCTTCTGGCAAAGATGTTACCTTAACAAAGGTGTGGAAGATGGAAGAATGAAGAGTAGCAATCTATCATATTGTAATTTCCTTTCATTCTCCTATTTTCATTCTGCCTCTGTGATGGAGAAACATAATTAGAAAAACAGTATTTTATTCAATGTGACAATGAAAAGTGATATTCTGAAGGTAATGATTCCCTAAGTATCAAATAAAGCCCACTGGCAGACTGCAGGATGCAAACATATCCACAATAGCAATTCTTCCTCTCTCACCTCTCTATCCCCTTTACTTTTTTAGAGGGGTGAAAACTATTCAATACACTTTTGTTGTTGTTGCTTTTAGGTGCTATTGAGTCAGTTCAGACTCCTAGTGCAAGACTAAACTTATAGTACTGCATAACTTTAATAGAATAGCTATTGTCAACTGCCAACTAGGCTATTGAATGTTGCTGCAACTTGACTTTCCAAAGCACTATGTGCAAGTTCACTATAATAAGCTCAGAATAAGAAGCCTTGCTGTTACACCACATTACAGTCTTGTGAAGTTCCTACGGAACATAGAAAACAAAAAGAAATTAGAATTCTTGCAATTTAAAAAGGAATATTTTGATATCCTATTGTTGTGAACTGATACCAGTTTTGAATTCTATGCTTCTCTCTTCTCAATTATAAATAACTGCTGAGTTATGTTTGCTGTTGTTCAATGGCATCAAATGGGTTCTAACCCACAGCATCCATGTGAACAACAGAATGAAATAATGTCTGACCCTGCATCATCCTCACTACTGTTCTTATTTAAGCCCATTTTTGAGGCCTCTGTGTCAAACCATCCCCTTGAGACCTTGGTCTGGTTTGCTGTCCCTCGACTTTACCAAGCATGATGCCCTTCTCCAGGGACAGATCTCTCCTGACAACATGTCCCAAGTAGGTCAAATGAAGTCCCGCATCTGCATCCTTATCTCCAAGGAACTCTGGCTCTGCTTCTCCCAAGAAAGATATATTTGTCCTTTTGACCAAACAATCCATGGTACTTTTGACTTATGGTAGTGGTCACAAATTTAATTTATTGTGAACTCTCTGATAAAGCTTATACTGTTAGAAAATATATTGGTGACAGAATTTTAGATTTGTAATTTTTATAGACTTTTAAGCCACGTATTTTTTGTGGTTCAGATAATAATCACTTAAAATTATTTTCCGATGTCATATTTGCACCTTGTTTTCACACACACATTCACAAGAAGTTTAATAGATCAATTATCATGATAAAGTGACTTTTCTGCTGGACAGTACAAATGAATTGATTGGAACGGGGCAGGGGACACATAGTGTTGCCTGTTGGAACTAATGAGATGTGGTCTGAAAGCCATTATTCTATATCAATGTGCATGATATGATTAGCTCTTGTTCAGGGGAGATTAGAAATAATGCTCAGTACTTCAAACTCCTTATGCTGCCTCAGTAATCATATTTTTGAGAAATTCTTCTTAGAACTTGTTTGTAATTGTTTTTGGAGACAGTGACAAAAAATCATATTTTCATGTCGGCTCAAGAAAATTTAGTTGAATAAACAAAAACAAAATCAGCAATGACCTTAAGCCCACTTTTTTCAAAACAAGAAACCTTTCTAGCCTCACACACTGTGGGCAGACTTCATGATTCAATAGCAAATAGTGTGACCCTGACACATTTGTTACTTACATAACTACTAGATTATTAGTAAAAATCAAACAATTTGGTCCATTACCCATATGTTCCTAATCACACACATCTTTCCAAATGAATAGATATTTGATATCAGTGGTTGATACTTTTTAACTTTTGATCTAGATATTTTAGTGTTAATTTGATGTAGATGTTAATATGTATGATTTTCCCCAAGTATTTGATATGTATCTTAAGAAAATAGTTATTTTTTTCTTTCCCGTTAGTTTTCATCAATATTAGGGAAAAGATGACAAAGAAATGCATAAAAATGATAAGCTGAGATTTATATAATTCTTGATAGAAACAAAGAATGATGATATATATTAGCTTATATAACTTTACAAAATTTATTTAGACTGTGCAGTATACATTGAACTGAATTGGCAGAGAATTACTTAAAGTTTCTTCCTTTAATTCAAGTCTTTGGAAACGTGTGCAGACTAAAGCCACGAGGATAAAAGTTGCCATGTTGAAGTCTGAAACCATTACATTGTATAGTAGACTAGGTGAGCACAATGCAAGCGTCCAGATTTTGGAGTCTGGGGTGAATGATTTTTAAATATTAGTTTAAGGATTGTGAAATTTGAGCAAATCACTTTGTTTAAGTATCATAAACATTCTTTAGAAGTGATATGGGCAAAAACCGCCTACCTTGGAATATGATTGTGAAGATTGTTTCTGTCATAAGCTATAATTGCATTAAACCCCCTCAATTTAAACTGCATACTATTAATTACTTAGATTACTTTAATTTGGGTAGTGGCTAAATATTGTAGTACAAAGTCAGAGATTTAGGCTGAATGGATGGATGGATGGGGGGATGAATTCTCCTCAAACAGGTATTCCATGTCTGCCACCACTGTAGCCATCAGATTTTTATCCGGTAAGAATCAGCCCTGAAGATAGCTGATGATAATGACAGCTACAATCAATTAAGTTGAATGATATAATGGAATTAAATAATATCACAGAAATATTAGAGTCATGATGGGAATGACAGCTTTCAGAAGTCATTTAGAGAAGATAAATAGATGTTTGCTAAAATTCCCTTTTCTTCCATTGAACAAGAAAGACTTCAAGAAGAGGTTGAAGCTGAATAAAATGAAAACAAGTCCAAGAGAGTCCAAAGCTGGCCTTGATTTCTAGGCCACCTGAATTTGGAGATCCCAAACCCAGACTGAATGCTTTAAGCACTAGTGGCAGAAGACCGGATGAGCTGTGGGATGACATCCCGAATATCACACAGGAAGAAAGCACACTATCCTTTAAAAGAGATAAAAGAAAGAAAAGATCAAAGCGGGTGTCAGAAGAGACTTTTTAAGTTGCTTTCAGTAGTAGAATAGCTAAGGAAGAGTAAAGAATGATAGAAAAGAGCTGAATGGAAAATTCCAAAGGTAGCTCGAGAAGACAGAGCCAGGCATTATAATGAAATGTGCAGAGACCTAAAGTTAGTAAAACGAAAGGGAAAACATGCTCAACATACATTAAATTGAAAGAAATAAAGAAAAAATCAATGTTTGAGTTGAAATATGGAAAGATTCTACAGGCAAAGTATTATATGATGTAGGAATCATTGAAAACAGACAGAAACCATATACAGAATCACTTAGCAAAAGGAATTAGTTGACATTCAAACATTTAAACTATTAGCATGATTCTGATGTAGTGAATGTAGTTTTGTACACTCTCTTTTTCTTATCCCATAATATGATTTTCATTTCCGGTATCAATTGCTACATAAGAACTCATCCTAAAACTTAGTAGTTAATCAACAAACATATTTTCATGTTTATTTAACATGAGCTTGGTATCTATTGATTTTTCGGGGTTGGTTATTCAGCCATATCGATAAGATTAGCAATGGATTGACTCACCTGAGACTTCTGTACTTCTGTGTAGCATCTTTCTTTCTAAATCGTGGCAGATATCTTTTTTCTCTAATTGGCCTTACCAGAGGACTTATTTCCACCAAGACAGAAGAATTTACTTCGTAAGGGTTCAGAGTCCCCAGGACCACAGACACACACACATACACACACACACACACACACACACACACACACACAAAGGGAAAGTTTAGCTATTCGCAAGGCCAAGCTAAAGCAAGTCACTGCACTAGCCCAGATTCCATACTTTGTGTTCAGAATCTCATCATCTTAATGTCAAAGTGAGAATGAGACCCTTGGTGTACATTTCTTCTCTAACCTCCAATTTTATGAGGAATCTATGTAATGTTCAACTCTGTTCATAAAGTAATGAGTAGAATTTTAATGAATAGAATTATTTAACATGCTCATCCATATCAAATGTATAACATATATTCTACATTTGAACTAATAGCTTATTTCCCCATTAATAATACGTAGGACAACCAAAATATATATTTATAATACCACAGATATCTGATAAAATGCAAAAACAATTCTGTATCACCTTTTCAAATAAAAAAATACATAGAAACTTATGGGCACTTTCCAATCCCCAAGAATAAAAATAACTAAGTCATCACTATTTTTGGAGCTGAGCCATCAATACAATCCAACTTTGCTAAATAAATTACTATATTTCAACACTATAAAGGTAGACATACATGAGGCAAATCCTTTGTCTTCTTTTCAGAAAACTGTATCAAAATAGTTTTAAACTTAATTGTTATAATTATTGTCAGGTGCTAACCAGTTAGTTTTGACACATACTGACTATACCTATAATACAATAAATCATCGCTTTGTCTGATGCTTTACTGACAATTGTTATGATGTTTGAGTTGAGATAATTGTTGTAGCCATTGTATCAATCCATTTCAATGAGGGCCTACATAGTTTTCTGATCCTCTACTTTGCCAAGCATGATGTCTTACTCCAATGATTTTTCTCTCCTGATATAATGTCCAAAGTACAAGAACTGATGTCTCACTATCCTCATATCCAAAGAGTAATCTGACTGTACTTCTTCCAATATCAATTTGTTTATTCTTCTGATAGCCAATGGTATATCAATATACTTGCTTACACCATAATTCAATGCAATAATTCTTCTCTAGTCTTCCAAATTTCTTGTTCTTCTCCCACATGCATATGAGATGATACCAGGGTTTGGGTCTGGTACACCTTAGTTGACAAAGTGACATCTTTGATCTTTAATACTTTAAAGAAATCTTTGCTAGTAAATCTGTCAATTGCAATATGTAGTTTGATTTCTTCAATTCTAATTCTCTGAGGGCTGATTGTGGATCCCAGTAAAATGATATCCATGGCATCTGTAATCTTTTCTCTATTTACCGTGTTGACTATTGTTCCTGCTGGGGTGGTTATTCCACATTGTGTTGTTAATTACAAAATCAGCAGTACAAAATGAATAGCAATCTTTGGGGAAAGATTTAAGTAGTATAGAAACTATAAGAAGACACATTTTTCTGGTTTTAGCCAAGATCCCTGACATAAAAAATGATATTCCTGATTCCATACCAGCAACTATTTGTTTATGTACTCCCACATACATTTAAAAATCCTGCTCAATTTTACTTGCATGTGATATTCCTCATATTTACTAATTTATTTTGAGCACCTTTTTCTGAATGGGAATAAATCTGTATATTTTCCAATGGATTGAGCATTCAGATGTCTTCCAAATTTTTTGGCATGGATGAGTAAACACCTCAAGTGTTGCATATGCTTATGAAACATGTCAATTTCCTAAAGAAAGTGTCATTTGGGCTTCTTCAGTATTGTTGGTTCTTGATCTTGACATTTTTGCTTGCTGAAATGGGTGCTTGCTGATAAATTCTTTTTGGTACAATGAATGACTGAGTATTCTTTTTGTTCCCTTTTGATATTTTCAGGGTTGTTCAATAGTTTGCTCTTAACATCCTCCCATATTGCAACATGAGATTTGGTTTTTTCCCCCATCAATTCTATCACTTTGAGAAATTCTGAGCATGTTCTTCTCTTTGATTTTCCAACTTCATGTCTTTGCACAATTCATTATAATATGTTCTTTCTGAGGTACCCACTGAAAATGCATGTTTAGCTCTTTTACGTCATCATTTATCCCAGGCACTTTAGCTTCTTTCAGAGCACATTTCAGATATCCATTTTAGTCTTGTCTTTCCTGTCATTTAAATGATTTTTGGGCTGTCTTCATGTATGATGCACTTGCAGTCATCCCAAACTCATCTAATCTTCATTGTTTAATATTTCAAATCTCTTCTCAAGAAGCTTCTAAATTAAGATGGAATATGTTCAAGGTCATATTTTGGCTCTTATGGACATGTTTTAGTTTTCTTCATCCTCAACTTTAACTTGTGCATGAACAGTTGCCTCCTGGCCTTTGCACTGATGTTACTGAGTTCATCCATTTTAACTTTCTACAGTTGTGTTTCAGTTAAATATATTATGGTTTTATTAAAACTCAACAGTGTGCTAGTGTTAGTATTTATATTGTTGCATAAAAATTTTTCATTATGAAAGGCATTTCCTACAAAATTATGTTGTGCAATTTCCAGCTTTGCTTCTATCACCAAATCCAAATTTCCCAACTGGTAATGTTTGATTTTTTTGCCTCCAGTATTCACATCCTAATTACTAGTAATCATCAGTATATTTTGATTACATGTTTGACCAGTTTTAGACTACAGGCTCTGGTGGTTAGTAAGCACATTTGAGTAACAGTTACATTAACTGTTTTTCCTTGTGGTTGTATGGATATTATCCTATCGTAAACAGAATTGTACTTGAAGGTAGAACTTGAAATGTTCTTCTTGAATGTGATGCCATTCCCATTCAATTTGTTATCCTGGCAGAGTAGACCATCTAATTGTGTAATTCAAAATATTTAATACCAGTCTATCTCAGCTTACTAATGTCTAGCACATTGGTCTTTATTTGCTCCACTTCATTTTTTGATGAGCTATAATTGGCCTAGATTAATACTTTGTACAGTCCATGTTCTAATTATGAATGAATATTTGCAGTGGCATGTTCTCCTTTTGCCTTGCTCCATTCATATTATTAAAGTTAACTTTATATAAAGGGGGTGGCTCTTCATACGTGCAGCACCTTCCCACCTAAGTAGGTCATCTTCTGACGCTGTCTCTGCTAATCTCCCGCTGATTTCTATTAGGTTTTCAGCTAGTAATTTTTCAGAAATAGTCTGCCTTTTATTTCTTTCTAGTCTGGAAGCTCAACTGAAACTTGGCCACCATGAGTGATTCAACTGACATTTGAAAGACTGGTGGCATAGAGCTACCACTATCAAAATAACATACAAGCCATCCAGTATGACAATTGACCCATGAACACTGGAAATTTACAATACCAATGATAATGAAAACTTTTCAAAGAGTTGCAGTATGTTGAGTTCAAGTCCACGTACTTAACTCATGATATTGTTGCCCCAAGATTATCTGAAAGGGGTTCTAATAACATTGTCAATAGAGGTTGGGCTGCTAATTTTAGGTTCAGCTGTTCAAGGCCACTAGACATTTCACCGTAGAAATAAGTGGCCATCAGCTCTCATAAAAATTTACAACTTCAGAAATCCTATAAAGTGTTCCTAACCATCAGAATCAAATAAATGTCAGGAGGTTAGGATTATCTGAAGGGAGAAATGAAGATACATTTTTGCAAAGTAATATCTAGCTCATGAATAAGCTTGAGTACTTGTTCAGAGTATACATTTTAAGAGCAAAAAACCCCCACACACTCCAGTGTGTTTATTTTCTTTCTTATATCACATGTTATTATATTCAATATAAACACAATGCTTGATACCTTTTTACAAAAGTTAGAATTTCACTTGGTTTTATTTTAAAAATTGCGGATCTCAAGAATTCATATAATATACACAATACATCAACAGAATATTCTAAATACAAATTTATTTTCAATTCTAGATACTTGACCATGTTCTTCCAGAAGTTTATTAAGTTATTAACCTATTGAACTTATTTTATAGGGATTATAAGGATCATAGTACAAATGTCTTGCTCTTCAATTATCTTTAATTTAGCTGAGAATTTATACATGAGGTGAGTGTCCATTTCTTTGAAACATCTGTGTCAACTCCAGGTTTTTATCACTCTTTGATATATATATATATGTGTGTGTGTGTGTGAAATTATATATATATATATAATTATATATATTTTTATATATATCTTTTGATTAGCAGCACTGTGTTTACCTGTTTACCTGTGTTTATATATATATTATATATATATAATTTATATATATAAATTATATATATATATAATTTCACACATAATCTTATGAACTTAAAAATGAATAAATACTATAAGTATATTAATTGGATTAAAGTGTGTCCATTCATTCATACATTTGACTTAGGGAATATAATTTATCATTACACGTTCTCATCTGACATTCAAGAAGGCTCTTGCAATTTAGTCTAAAAATATTGATGGGTGCAAATCTCTATATCACTTGAAAAACCTGGTCTCAAAGCCCAAGGCTATAGCTAGCTCTGGAATTTATAATCAATTTCAACACATGCTACCCTCATAAAAATTCATAATCTTCACTTAAACCTCTTGATTTGATATTTCTCTTTAGGTTACACCCAGGTCTTCAGATGGCATAATGAGATGGGTGATTAAGTCTAGGGCAAACCCAAGGAAACAAACTCACTGCCATCAAGTCAGTGCTGGAAACCCCAGCATAGACAGCCAAATGCTCAACAAGATCATTTACTCTTTTGCTTAAACACACAGCTTCACTGGACTTTCCAGCCTCATATGTGGCCACAGCTGACCATATACTGCTTTTCAACTAATGTAAAAGGAGTGGAAGAAATATAGACCAATTGAATACCTGATTCCTGGACATCCATTTGTATATCTGTTCTCTTCTGTCCTCAAATACTGTCTGAATAATAAATAGTATTTGCCAAAGAAATGTAAAAAGATACATGATGAAGACGGGGGAGTTTTGTCAGCTTATTGCACTAACTAGAAATGAAATGGACAGAACTTCTCCTCCTGACTGAATATTTTCATAAATGACAAAGAAGCTTCTCTTTGTTAAGGAGAGGTTTAGGTAGAGCTTTACTTTCTTTTTTTTTTTTTCTGTTATACAATGATTTATTCTGACTCGTGATAACCTCGTGTATTAAAGAGTAGAACTGCTTCATAAACTTTTCTTGGCTGCAATCTTTACAGCAGCAGATTGCCTGGTCTGTCTTCCAAGGCACTTCTCAGCTGATTCTAACTGCCAACCTTTAGGTTAGTCCTCGAATGAATGCCACCCAGTAGCCATGGAGAACATTACATTTTTTATTGTCACTGGGAAAGACTGAAAACATTCACATGATCTTACATGAACTTGAAGGCATTCTATGAAATATAAATCCCCTCTTCTTCCTGCACTCTCCAGTTTGCTGGCTGGGAAAACATTTTGTTAATAACTTACACACAAAGTAAAAATAAGGATCTTTTGGATTCATTCTAATTTACTCTTTAAGCTTACTTATAGTTTCTTTTCTTTTTGTTCAGACAGTGAAGTATGTTGTTGCTGTTGCCATCAAGTTTTTCTGACTCAGAGCCACTCTATGGACTACAAAACTAAACACCTCCCAGTCCTGCGCCATCCTCTCAATCGTTCTTATGTTTGAGCCCATTGTTGCAGCCACTGTGCCAATGCATCTTGTCAAGGGCCTTCCTCTCTTTCCTTGTTCCTCAACATTAACAAGCATGGTATCCTTTTCCAAGGACTGGTTCTACTACTAACTTGTCAAAAGTACGAAGTCTCACCATCCTTGATTCTAAGGAGCATTCTGGTTGTAGTTCTTCCAAGAAAGATTTGTTGGTTCTTTTGACAGTCCATGATACTTTCAGTATTCTCTAACATCATAATTCGAATTTGTAGATTCTTCTTTGAGCTTGCTTATTCAATGTCCAACTTTCACATGCCTATGAGGCCATTGAAAATACCATGGCTTGAATCAGGTGCACATTAGTCCTCAAAGTAACATCTTTACTTTTCAGTACTCTAAAGAGGTCCTGTGCTGCAGATTTACCCAGTGCAATGTGTCCTTTGATATCTTCCCATATTTACAGCTGCTTCCATGAGCATTGATTGTGGATCCAAGCACTACAAAATCCTGGGCCACTTAAATCTTTTCTCTGTTTATCATATTATCTATTGATCCAGTTGTGAGGATCTTGGTTTTCTTTACATTAAGTTGTGACCCATACTGAAAACTAATCCTTGATCTTCATCAGTAAATGCCCCCAGTCTTCCTCACTTTCAGCAAGCAAGGTCGTGTCATTTTATATCATAGGTTGTTAATTCCTCCAAACCTAATACAGCTTTCTTCTTCATCTGATGCAGATTCTCTGCTTATTTGCTGACATACAGATTGAATAAGTGCAATAAAAGGCTACAACCCTGAAACACACCTTTCTTGGTTTAAACCATGCAATATTCCTTGGACTATTTGCACAACTCTCTCTTGATTCGTATCCAGGTTCCATAAGAGCACAATTAAGTTTTCTTGAATTCTCATTCTTCTCAGAACGTGCAAATTACAGAACAATAGCATTCATAAAGTGTTGCTGAAAATCACCCAACAATGGTTGCAGCAGTACATTGACAGGGAACTACCAGAGATTCAGGCCAGATTCAGAAGGGAAATGGAAAAGGGACATCATTGCTGATGTCAGATGGCTATTGGATGAGAGCAGAAAACACCAGATCTTTACATGTGTTTTATTGACTATGGAAAGGCTTTTGACTGTGGGTCATAACAAACTATGGATAACCCTGAGAAGAATGAGAATTCAAGAAAACTTAATTGTGCTTTACTTTCACTTATACAGAATGGTAATATAGATTTTGCCCAAACCAGATATTTTTTCTTTTTCATACCTACCCAGAAATGGTCTAGGAACCACCGACAGGGAGAGTTCTACCCTGTCCTGTACGGTCACTATGCACACTCAAAATGCACTCAATGGCAATGACTTTGGTTTGGTGGTGCAGTCAGGTAAACACAGTGCTGCTAATCAAAAGATTGGCCGTTCAAACCCAGCTGCTACACAGGAGAAACATGGGGCTACCTGTTCCAGTTAAGACTTACAGTCTTGGAAACCCCATGTATGGTCCCCATGATTCAGAATTGAGTTGGAGGTAGAAAGCTACTTTTGTTTTTTGTTTGCTGTTTCAGGTTTAGAGACATGTCACTTTGTAAAAGCAAGGTGCCAAACGAATTCAATATGCATGTTATGACTCAATCTGGATATTTGTATAGATATATGGATATTTTATGATATGCTTATCATAAAGTTCCTTGTTTATGTATCATTCTAATCATGCAGAGTCCATAGCTACTGTTAGGTGCTTCAACACACAGCCTGTAGATTTATATTACTCTCACTTACAGAGAAAATATTCTTAGGAATATACAAATCAATTTAGAAAGTCCCCATGTTTGTAAGTCCCCCTTTATTAAAGGAACATATCTACTCTGTTCACATTAATATAATAACAGATTAATGCTCAAATATATGTTAATACTATTCAGTTTCAGTTTCAACTTTTTATCTATCCATATATCTATATTGTTAAGAAGATGTTGTTAGTCATTTGCCATTAGTTACCATCACAACAGCTCTGAGTCATGGTGACTTAATATAAAACTGAACACATTTTTTTCAGGCCTTGTACCATCTTCATGGTTGTGGGTATGCTTGGGCCCATTGTTCCAGGCTTATATAAATACTTACATATTTAAGTTCTAAATCATCTATTAGCTTACTATGCTTTGATGGCTTGCTTGTTTCTGTGATGCTGGAAGATATACTAGCGGCATTTCAAATATCAGAAGGGTCATGATGAAAAAGGAAGAGGTAGTCTACTTCTGGCAAATCAGCCACTGAAACCGTATGGACATCAGGCAAACACTATTCTGGTGAAGAGTGTCAGAAGATGAGCCGCTTAGGTTGGAAAGCACAACCACAATACGACTGAACAAAATCTGCCTGGAGAAAAACGGCATGGCCTTCATTTGGTGATGAGCACAAGTCAAAATGAGATGAACCAGCTTCAAATATCCATTAATAATCAGAACGTGGACTATATCTTGCCTTGTGTTACCTCACTGGCCTGAGTAGATTCTGCCTAATAGTATGTTAGGCCGGGTTAACTAGAGAAACAAATCCAGGGATACTCCTATATATGTAAGAAAGAGATTTATGTCAAAGAGAAATTATGTATTGAGAAAGCATCCCAGCCCAAGTCCACAAGTCAGATAGTAGCCCATATGTCCAATATCAGACCACATATTCATTCAGGCCAGTGGGTGAAAAGTCTTTGTATCCAGTGATGGTGGAAACATCTCAGTGCTGGTGAGGCTCTCCACGTGGCTCCTCCAGCTCTCTGAGTGTGCCTCTAAAAGTGAAGCAGAGAGAGAGGCTCTTACAGTGCTCAGCAAGTGTCTGCATGGCTTGTCAACAGTCAGAAGAAGGCAGAGAGAGAGAAAAAGTTCCCAGAGGCCTTATCAGGCTGTGTGACAGACTAGCCTCCACCCCTTTGCTCTTAATCCCCTCAAATTGATACCAGATTATGTAACTAGCACAAATGGTAATCCTATATCGTTTTCAAGACCATACATCTTTATGAAACAGCAGAACTGTATCCTCATCTGTAATCCCAAATGTAGGTGAAGCTCTTACCGAGCTCAGTCTGTTGATTGACAAAATTCATTTTCCTGAGATTATAGGACTAACAGCCATGATTTCTTAATGGCTGTTGGCTAGAGGTGAGGTTACCATCAGCTGTAGGCACTGCCCACAGTTTTCTCAGCAAGATCATTTATATTAAGCCAGAAAATAGAATTTCTTAACTGCATACACTAGAAGATCAACATTTACATAATACAATATAATCAGAGGCAAGATATCCCATAATCGTTGTTGTGGATTCCAAGTGAGTCATAGGTTCCAACCATATTCAAAGGAAGGAGAATAATACCAGGAGGGACAGGGACAGTGGGGATCATGAAATGACAATACTCTAGCCCTTAAAGGGACCTAGAACAATATAGCAAATGGATGATATAATTACTCTACAATAAAGCCTAACAATCAACCAGAAAACAAATAATTCTCAAAGTCCCTAGGTAGGGTAAATGATTAAGCTTTCATCACGATTTCAAAAACATGTCAATCTGTAGCCCAAAAGTTAGTGTTGAAAATCCTATAAAGCACTGCACTCTTCTGAAACACATAGGGTCGCCAGGAGTCCATAATCAGCTCAATGCAAACTGGTCAGCGTTTCTTTTTAGTAGGCCTACGTATAGTAATCCAAACCAAATATGGGGAATGCTTTGTATATTTCTTGACTTTTAAGGGCTATATAAAAATGTTTCTATGGAATAGAAAAAAATTTAAGTACAATCTGATTGTTTATGTATTTGGAGACCAATCAATGAAACTTTGAATAAACTACTAGTTGCATCCCTTGTATTCATCCACACAACTCTCATATAAAACAGAAAGGTACATTGTGCTTCTTAAAAATATTTAAGTTGTGTTGAGATAAATTCCAAGTCAGCAGGAGATATAACTTAGGGAGGCTAGGTAAATTATTCACCTCTGGACATAACATTTGTTACACAAACACTAATATTAATAAAAAATATTTAGTAGATTCTACTCACCTTTAGTCAAATATAAGGGAACAGGCAGCAGACACCAAAGAAAAAAAAACCATCATTGTGTGACCGCTTTCCACACATAAACGCTGAAGACAAATGTGTGCATAAGTAAGTGTGGTGAAGAAGGCTGATGGTGCCTGGCTATCGAGACCTATAGCGT
>NW_022103915.1:21959537-21971025 GCF_000313985.2 Echinops telfairi | reverse complement strand
ATAGATGTGCTTTACACAATTGATCTATGTATTGTGATGAATTGTATGAGCCCCAATAAATTGATTTAAAAAAATAAAAATAAATAAATAAATGAATAGAACAAAACAATCTTGAACTATCTGCATTCCGGTGTTGGTGTTCCATTTCTCCGGCTCTCAATATTAATAGCGCAAACCTGCAAAGTGTCTCTATCAATGTGTACAAGGAGGCAAATTCATTTTATTTACAAATAGAAATGGCCCTCTCATCAGAGGAAACAATACCAGGATTTATTTGTATAAGGTCAAAAACTATAAGCCAATTTTACATGGTGTCAATGTTTCTTTTTAAATGATGAAATACATTTTATACCAAAGCAACAACAAAAAAGTCTATCAGGAGAGAATGGCATTGCTTTAAGAATACATTTGTTATGTGATTGTCTGTCGACAGATGATATTCACAAGGGGTAAAACCGAAGTACACAGCAGCACTTCTTTTGATTGTAAAAAATTTACACAGCCCTTTGATATTAAGTTTCTAGTTCATGCATTTTTGAAATTCTCTTGGCTCTTTCATTTTATTCTCCAGCAGATTTTAAATAATTGGGGGGGGGGGAAACCTAATGAGACAGTGATGATTATATAAGAACACACTTTTAAAACAACTATATAGAAATTGACATATTAAAGCAAACAAACAAAAAGAAATTGGAAATTTTTTTTCTGTTAAAGAAAACTGAGCAAACGTATAAGCAATACAAGCAGAGAAATTCCTTGTAAAGGGATCACATTGACTGCTGTAACAAGTGTCTGCTTTCCTACTCCAAAAAACAAATGTTTGATAAAATATTTAACAAAATCAGCAATTAAAAGAAGTTGAGAATCAAGAGAAACCTTGAATTTTTGAGAACAGGTACAGATGGTAGACGTTCCAAAACAGATAAGACTATTCGACCTTGTGAGTTATAACTTTGGGAAGTATTCAGCATGTGGGAACTCCCACTGTGGACTTCAGTAATAAACCAAATACAAATGATGCCTGTAATATAGTCAATAATGTTTAATTAATATTAACTTCTCAATTTTTACAGTTATTGTGTGGTCATTTAATTTGTAAATAATTGACAAGCTTGTGTATGATAACCTTATACATTATTTTGCCAATTTATTTAGAAAGTCTGAATGTTTTAAAAAATGAAACATGAGAAACAAAATAAAATAATTAATTACAAATAAATAAAACGAAACACAAGGCTTGGAAATCTATATGGCTTGCAGATTTTTACCTACCACATTAAAAAAATTTTTTTTGAAAAACCCAAACTGGGTGGTGGTTGTTTATTTAATCAAAGCAGGATTTGGCCTTGACTCAAATTAGCAGAAATATAAAAAAATATCATAAAGGAAACTAAAGTGAAAAAAAAGACACATTTGCTAAGCTTAAGTAACTTCTTGTGAGTAAATGAAAAACTTTGTATACATATATATGTATGAGCCTTGTAAGTCTGAAATGAGAGAAAAGGATATCTGGTGAAAATAATAGATCTTGGAGTGACTGGTAGTGTTATCCACTTTTCTGAATGAAATTGTGACATCCATGAAGGTTGGCTAGATTCTAGTTTCCATCTGTCAAATCATTTATGGAAGATGGAATATATGAACTCTACTTTCCTCAGGACCTTAGCCCATGCTGACTTGTGATATATGTGAGGGTCCTACTTAGATGATTATCACCAGTAAGAGTCTGAGATGATATACAGAATATATATGTATACATATACACATATAAGTATATATCTATCTACACATGCATATACACATGGATATGTGTATATACACATGTGTGTATATGTATGTGGGAACTCCCACACATATTCTGTATATCATCTCAACCTCTCTCTCTCTCTGTCTACATATATATATACTTATATACAGAGAGATATCTATATATAGATAAATATCTATATAGAGAGAGTGAGAGTGAGAGAGAGAGAGACATATAGAAAAATAATTGTCCATGTGTGGAGAAAAACTCATTTACATGTTTGGCCCTCAATCACCATCATTAGCAATTTCTCCATGTCTGATATAGATGTTTTTGTCACTTTTGTAGTCTTGTCAATTTCAGCAGAGCTAATCCTTTAATAGATTGAGTAATGTTTTCTATGTTTTTAAGGATTATTGAGTGCAGGCTCCCTAAATTACTAGCAATAGTATTCACACACCCTCACCCAACACACACACACACACACATACACACACACACACACACCTTGTCTTTTTTAACAACATTTTATTTCATTGCTATGTGAGGATACTTTAAAACAGGGGTGCTAGTCATGAATGAAAATGACTAAACAGAGTCTGAATCTGTTCTCCCATTTTTGTTTTTTGAGTTAAACTGTAGTTTGTCCTCTTTTGTACCTTCCCAAGAAAGGAGCCTATGGATTAGAACTATGTCACTTCCTTGTCAAACTTTGAAAGTGGTAAGAATGTCATTTCCAAAGAAATGTTGCTGTGGGTAGTCTTGGGAAAACGCTTGTACAGCATACTGCAGGAGGATTGTAAGTAAATATTTCAGATTAATGCTTGCTGACTCAGGAAGTCTGTTTTAGAGAGTGGATTAGTTAACCTTGCAACATTTTAGCTTGCTAATGTCTTAAGGCGCTGTCAGATAAGTGTGGTAATCATTTGTTTTAGAAGAGCTAATGACAGACTAGCCCTAAGGAGTTGAAGATTAAAGATGTCCCAAATGTCCACCTCTTCTAAGAGGATATTCTGCTCCGTTTTCCTCCCACTTCTCCCTGGAGTATATTCCGTCACATCCCTGGATTCTGCAATTCCCTGCAAAGTCTCACGGAAACTCAGGACACTTTAAGGAACTATCCCACATGGTGGTGAATGCAGTTCTGAGCCAACGCCAAGGCCAAGCAGAGGAGAGCCAAATGCAGGAGATGGAGCCAGAGGGGAAAACGTCCAAAAGTCAAAGCGGATCTCCTTGCTGCCACCAAGCTCAGTGGGAAATAGAGATAGGGTTTTGATGGAGTGAGGTTGTTGTCTTTTAGTTGACTAGACCCAAGCCAAATGATGGTGCCTTAAATGACACCCTCTTAAGTGATCTAGAAGATTCCCCCAAGGAAACACAGGATGTGGCTTGATTCATAACCTCTGCTAAAGTCAGGTCTTCATGCACCTGAATCCTGTATACTAGTATAGGGCAGACCATCCTCCAAAATGGTATTATAGCCACAGGCACACACAAAATCAACACATGAATCAATGCTGATTCATAGGGACCCAATAGAACAGGGTAGAATCACCTAGTGTCTGAGACTGTTAACTGTTTATGGGAGTAGAAAGCCTAGTCTTTCTCCCAAGGAGCAGCTAGTGATTTTGAACTGCTGAACATGAGGTTGGCAGCCCAATGCATAACCACAGTGTCACTAGGGTTCCTAAGCCACAGGCAGAGTCTAGAGTTATTATATAGCTCACAAGGGATTGTGGCTAGAAGGGCTATATTAATTGACTACATCTCAGTAAACATTGGACTACTAACTGCAGGGTGAGTGTTTCAAAACCCATCAATCACTCTGAGGGAGAACATTGAAGTTATCTGCTCCTCATCAAATCAATGGCAGTAGATTAGGGTTGTCTAATAACTACAGACATGTCACTTTATTGCACTTTGCAGATATGATGGTTTTCACAAACTGAAGGTTTGTGGCAAGCCTACAAGGAGCAAGTCTATCAATGCCACTTTGCCAACAGCAGGTGTTCATTTTGTAACTCTGTTTTCAGGTCATCTCACTGTCATTGGGTCAATTTTCACTCATAGCAACTTTATAGGGCTGAGTAGAACTCTCCCCGTGGGTTTCAGAGACTACATATTTATGGGAATAGTCTCATCTTTCTCCCAAGGTGCAACTGGTGGTTTGAAATGGCTAATCTTCAGGTTATCAGCCTAATCCATAACCCACTAGGCCTCCAGGACTCCTCTATGTGTCATATTTTGGAATTCTCACAATATTTAAAGCTGTACATAATGTTATAATACACTTAATATAGTGCCCAACAAACAAAAGCCTCGCTGCCATTGAGCATCTGCTAACACATAGCAACCCACGGTGAGTTTCCAAGACTGTAACTGTTTGGGAGTAGAGAGCCCAGTCTCTCTCCAGTGACGTTGCTGGTGATTTCAAACGGTTTATCATGTGGATCACAGCCCACACCACCACACTCCACTAATATCGTACAGTATAGAGTAAACCTAGCTTTTATGTGCATTGGGAAACAAACAAACCAAAAAACATAATGTGCTTGCTTAATTGCAATATTTGTTTTACCACAGTTGGCAGGTACCAAATAAATATTGGTGAGGTATACCTGTATAGTCTGCTACCTGATCATAATCAGGTACTCTCCTTCTCATTTTCCTGTATAGAGGCTCACTTCTAATTCAGAATGGTGGAGAACTTTGTGTATCTGTGTCTTTCCAGTTTTAGCGGCACATATTCCTCAATAAATCTCTTTGTTTTACTTATATCACTCAGCTACGTACTGCCTTTGATCCAGTGAGTCCATAGGACAGAGCAGAAATCCCGCCCCCTTTGGGGTTTCCTGGGGTGTGGATGTCCACAGGAGCAGAAAGCCGCATCTTTCTCGGGAGGACTGCCTGGCAGGTTCAGACTGTGGACTCTGAGATTAGCAGCCCAATCACTTTGCCACAAGGCCTGCTTTCACTCCTAACACAGAAAAAAAAATTGTCTTCTATGATCCTTCCAAGTAGATACACCTCCTTTATCTTTTGCTGCTGCTGTCTTGATCACTGCTTCTGCTGCACTGTGGATCTGGGAAGTACTTCATGGTATTACTTTTAATAGAAAATTCAACAAAATAAGCCACCATACTCAACATGTGTAATACACAAGACTGAACACTACTCCATTCAAGTTGAAAACGAAAAGTTCACTGTCATTGAGTGGATTTTGGCTCATAGTGATTCCTATCAGTCACTCCCTGCCATCAGGTTAACACTGATTCTTATCAACTCTATAGGACAGGGTAGAACTACCCCTGAGTAGGTAGACCTGCCCCTATGAGTTTCCAAGACTCTTTACTTGAGAGGAAAAGCCCCACTTTTCTACTGAGGAGTGGTTGGTGGTTTCAAACTGCTGACCTTGCAGTTAGCAGCCCAATGCTTAGTTCCTGTGTCACAACAGAATAAAACTGGCTTAGGGGTTTCTGAGGCTATACATCCTTATAGGAGTTGAAACCCATATCTTTCTGCTACAGAATGGCGTTCTACTGTGGGATGGCTGGTGGTTTCAACCTACCAACCTTGAAGTTAGCAGCTCAATTTGTAAGCCACTACACCACTAATCGAAGGGTACACTATTACATGTTAAACATTTCAGATATAGTTATAGTACAGAAAGTCCCTGGGTTATGAATCTCTGACTGACAGATGACTACTTGCCCTTTTATGTTATGTAAATTTGTCTTCACTTTGAAATCCTGAACCAACCCCTAAAATCCACCCACCCCTGTGAATGAGAAATTTTGACCCTATGTATCTGAGCTTGTTAAGGTTTATTTGGGCAACCTGGCTGATAAACACATGTGGGGTTAATTGAAGGGCAGACAGATATATGGCTCAGTGAGCCTCACCTTTCTGCTTCTCAGGTCTCTTGCTCTCTGATGGTTGGACCAGGGTGCAGCTGCCTTAGCCAGTTCCCTGCTTCAGCTGGCAATGCTCATTTCCTGCAAGACATCCCTGAGGAGAAGCCACATGGACCTACCCCGATACAGCCCTGGGTGTTGGAAATGCCATGTGGAGACCTATGCCAGTGCTAAAATGCTTGTGTGCTATGATTTGGCTTTCTTCCTGCAGTTGGCATCATTGCATGTGTTTTGTGAGATGGAGGAGGACTTTGTGGATTTGTGTTGGACATATGGGCTAATGTTGGACTTGTGGGCTTGAGCAGCACTGGGTTGGGATGCTTTCTTAATATACCTTTTATATAAAACTCTCTCTTATGTACACATGAGTTTCTGTGGATTTGTTTCTCTAGTCTACCCAGAATAACACAGTATCCTTACATAGGATTTCTGAGACTTAAAACCTTTACAGAAACATCCTCATATTTCTCCCACAGAGCAGTTGTTGGATTTGAAACATAGACCTGTGTTTAACAGTCCAATATTTACTCCTATCAGGGCTCCTGTCTAGTAGTCACTTAGATTTCTTGCCTTGTTCTCCTCACTAGGAAGTAGTTTAACTTTTTTGTTAACCGACTCACATCCATTCCTGCCCTGTTGGCCTGGCTAATGGATGTATTGGTACTGACTCCTGCCTAGACCCTTGCGTAAAGTTTGATACACTAGTTCATTCCATAGTATTTACTTGCGGGATGAGGCAAAAAGAACATCCTTGTTACTTTTTCCCTGAGTTTCTAAAGAAGTGATGATTTCCTGTGTCCTCCTGCTACACTCTTTCCTTCAGTGAGGCCAGGAGGCAGTTCACAGTTCAGTTTTCATTCAGCTACTAAACATACATGAGTCCTCAGGCAAGTCTTGTTGGTGAGAAATAAAAGAAAATGCTAGCTTAGAAAAGTCAGTAACAGTATTAAAATGAACCTCTATTTTTCTTTCTTTCTTTAACGCAATAGGAGGAAATTTAACTCAAATGTGCTCCTGTTGTCTGGTTTATTTTAGGGCAATTTAGAAAATAATTCTCACTGTACGGTTTATGTTCAGCTTTGAAATCATTGGCTGAACAATGGGATGCCGTTATCTGCAAGTTAATTCAAATTCAATTTCAGTGGTTAAAGATACAAAGTAACTCAAATTGCCATCTTCCTGGTTCACAGATAACGCTGGAAAATTGGAGCAAGGTGAATGAAGAAAATTTTCTCTAAAGTTAATTTAATTTAAGAGACTCAATTTCATCTATTTTATAAGCTACCTACATTTCCAGGTGGACACTATAACATTCAATGAGAAATCTCAACCAGAAATCATTCCCTAGGCTGACATACATATTATCTTGGTACAAATATCTCAGAAACATGTCAACACAGGTGCAGTGTGATATAATCAGCATAATTTTCCATCACAGACATGACTTAGTTAAGGATGAGGAAGGAGAAGGAAGAGAACCTTGAAGATTTCAAAGTTACCATAATTCAAGCTGGACTTGAGAAGAGAGAAACATATGCATGATGCTGTTATTGGAAGAAGTCAGATAAATATCTGCTAGATAAGGCTGAAAGCGTAATCCAGAGTGACCAGCAATGTAAAAAAATCACCAAAAGTTAAAAAACAAAGCAAAACATCACTAACATATTTGGAAATGGTACTAGACAATAGAGCGATTGTAGAGTTTCCTTTAATTCATCCAATAAACGTTTATTATTTAAACAGCAACAGTATTTATGTAAAACGATTGCTGTTAGATGCAGTGGAGGTGATTCTGACTCAGTGAAAGAGGAGAACTGCTCTACAGGGTTTTCTTGATGGTAATCTTGGCGGAAGGAGAGTGCCAGATCTTTCTTCAGCTGAGCTGTGGGGCAGGCTGGAATCACCAATGTTTGGTTAGCAGCCAAATGATTAGCCATGGCACGACAGGGCTCTCTCTCTTTCTTTATTCCTTTTTCATTTTTACTTTGTCTTATGAATTGGTGGCCGTGTACATTTTAGATCATGAATTTTGTATTCAGCAACTTAAACTATTTAATAAACCTCCCAATAGCTTACTCTACCCCTACTATTATTTCTTGTCTCCCTTTTGTAGAATACCATCTTCCCCTTCTCCCAAGTTAATGTTTAAAAAGAAAAAAAGGATTCTAGAATTCTAGATTTGAAGATATTTGATTATGTTTCTGAAAATTGATGCATTTAGGTGATAGTAATTAAGAAGGAAATTTTACTTATCATAAAATCAAAACTATAATTTTATTCCTTTATATGTTAGTACATATACATTCACCCACACATCTGAGTACTATTATGTAGATTGTAACATTAACTTAAATTGTAATATGTATCAAATTTTGTCTTCAAAATAAATTATGTCAAACATTAATTTTAAAATCAAAGTATGGAGCACTTAAAAGTAAAATGATTGCACTTGAGCACTCATTAAATGCCAATTTTACATACATCTTATGTTTAAATTCCAAATTGATATTTTGCCATTGACATCTTTGAAGTAACAAGTCATGGGATTTAATGGCTGTTCTTAATTTTACATAGTCGTCTCTAGTTAGACATATTCATGCATGACATTGCTTTATTCTTTATCTTTGCAAATGTCATTAGTCCTTGTTCATATTGAATGTAATTTATATTGAATTCTATTGAAAATCAATAGACTGAGAAATCTATTAGCTGCCAAACACTTTAACCTATAACAACCCTAATATCATTATTAATCTGTCTTGATTTTAACCAGTGGCACACTTTGTTACTTCCTCAAGGCATATTGTAAACCAGCAGGCCAAAGGCTCCATTCACTATACTTCTCACAGTGACCTCTAGCTATTCGTTCCCCATAGAACCTTCTAGCCACTATTATAAGATTGTGTATATGAGCTAGCTTTCAAAAATGGCAACCTGAATAACCATGTTCCCACTCTTCCTGCCCTTGTGTTCTGCCCTTGAATCCAGGTCTCTGAGTATGTTATGAACTATGTAAATAACATGTGGTGATGCTTAAGGAGGTGTCCATCTGGATCCCTTTGAATTATTGATCATAGATAATTCTTTTTGAAAAGCAGTCTTTTGAGAAAAAGCCATTAAAGTTACATGGAAAGGCCAAGTGCCGGCATGCTGCTCAGCATTGCTTTCTGAGCTCCCTCCTAAGATCCAGTACCCACTGCTAGTGGTGAGACTGAACTCTGTGGGGCACCCATCACAGTAAAGACACCTAAGTGAAAATCGTCTCGCTGAGAACAGCAAAGTCAGAGAGAGAAAAATAAACTCATATGTTCAGCCATCAACTCTCCAAGTAATGTGTTCATAATAAAACACCCACTGCCCAAAAGAAGGAAAATCACATTTCTGATAATACTGAAATTAGCAAACATCTAGTGTATGAGTTTTATATGCTCAGCTGCTAGCACTTTTCTGAAAACAGTCTTCTCAATAAATTAAAAATCAAATTCAGACTTTTTTTCAGTTTTTTCCTTTCATTAGCTCCTTGTTGATAAAAGATTAAAGCAGGTTTCTGGTAGTGGCAAAGCGGGCTGTGTTAGTTCGTGCATACTAGAGAAGCAGATCCGTAGAAACTCACATGTGTGTGGAAAGAGTTTTATATACAAGAGGAATTGAACATTGAGAAAACATCCCAGCCCAGTCCAAATCCAGTCCATAAATCCAATATTAGCCCATATTTCCGATACCAATCTATAAAGTCCTCTTCAGACTCACGAAGCGCATGCAACGAAGCCAAATGCAGGACGTTCATAAGCCAGTGGGTAGAAAGTCTTTGGGTCCAGTCCTGTTGTAAGCATCTCAGTACTGGCAGGGGTCTTTCTATGGCTTCTCCTGCTTCCAAGGTCTTTCTTGTCAGTTCCATGTGGCTTGTCTTCTGCAATGTCTGCCTGGGTGTAGCAGAGAGAGGCAACTTCTGCCTCCAAGGAGGAAGTACCAGATTTCCCAGAATTCTCAGGTGAAAGCCATGCCCACAGAAATCTCATTGGCTATCTCCAGATTGACAGCCTACACTCTACCCCCACACTCTTAATCCTTAAATTGACACCAGATTAGGTGACTACCACACAGGTAAAATGAATTCATTCAATACTATTAGAGAACAAGACTCTTCATTACTGACTGAATTAAATATATATTTATAAGATGATGTCAAATTGTGTTAAAGTCTACAAAATCAATTAATTAAATGGCTCCTAGCTATTTTCAAATGTAGTCAATTCTGTTACAATTCATAGCAATCCTATGTGCAATGGAAAGAAATAGTGTTTGCCTTTCCAACATTCTCAGAATAGATGTAGCCAGTGTGTCAAACCAGCTTATTTAAGTTCTTCTTCTTTTTTTTGCTGCCCTTCTACTTTATCAAGCATGATTTCCTTTTATAAGGACTAATACATTTCCTAAGTACGTGAGACAAAGTTTCGCCATCCTCGCTTTTAAGGAGCATTCTGGTCGAACCTCTTCAGAGGCAGATATTTGTTGTTCTTCTGGCAGGCCATAGCACTTTCAAAAAGTTGGCGACTAATCATTAGCTTCATCTAATAGTATCTATTTGCATGTGGTACTGCATTTTCAACAGCGTCCCACTCAATTTAGTTCAAACAGCATACTTTAGTGATATGAAATGAAAATATTCTGAATTTAAATGTTTCCTTACAGTTCAATTATTTTCTCCTTAGAGAGTTCTCTTAGGATGACATTATTTAAAGGATAAGAGATATCCGTGGGACAAATGGTAACCTAGGTTTTAGAGACTACACATTTACATACATGCACACAATGTCTACCAGTTACTCCGTTTGATTTTTGTCACAGCACTTCCTGTTATCTAAGGAACCCTTGTCGCATAGCAGCTGATTGCAAGGTCAGCAGTTTGAAATCACCAGCCATTTGGCAGGAGAAAGACAGGGCTTTCTACACTCAGAAGGTCACAGAAATCCACAGGGGCAGTTTTCTACCCTGTCCTACAAGGTCACTATGAGGCGGCATCAACTCGAAGCTGTGTGTTTGGAATAGTTTATTGTGGCTGTTGTCTTCAGGTGTCATTGAGTTGACTCCAACCCACAGCAACCTGAAGCACAACAGAATGAAACACTGCCCAGTCTTACACCATCCTCACAACTGTTCACATGTTGGAGCCCATTGTTCTGGCCACAGGGCAACTCCATCTCCTCAAGAGCCTTTATCTCTTGTGCTGCCTCTACCAAGCGTGATGCCCTTTCCCAGGGACTAGTATCTCCTGACAACATGTGCAGAGTACTTGAGATGAAGTTTTGCCATCCTTACTTCTATGGAGCATTCTGGCCATACTTTTTCCCCCAGACAGATTTGTTTTTTTCCTTTTAGCAGTCTATTTTTCACCAGCACCATGATTCAAATGAATCAATTATTTTTTGGTCATCTTAATTCAATGCCCAACTTTCACATGCATGTTAGACAACTGAAAATACCATGACTTGCGCCGGGCACAGCTTATCCCTCAAATAACATTCTTGCTGTTCAATTCTCTAAAGAGTTCTTATAAAGAAAGGATCTGGCACATATAGGAACTGGAAACACAGGGAATCCAGGACGGATGGTCCCTTCAGGACCAGTAGTGAGAGTGGCTACACCAGGAGGGTAGAGGGAAGGTGGGGTAGGAAGGTGGGGTAGAAATGGGAAACCAAGACATATAGAAATGGGGATCTACATATAACTTCCTCTCTGGGGGACGGACAACAGAAAAGTGTGTGAAGGGAGATGTCAGGCAGTGTAAGATATGACAAAATAATCATTTATAAATTATCAAGGGTTC
>NW_022103915.1:21938450-21959437 GCF_000313985.2 Echinops telfairi | reverse complement strand
TGGAGAGCAAATGTTTTGAGAATGATGAGGGAAATGAATGTATAAATGTGCTTTATACAATTGATGTATGCACGGATTGTGATAAGAGTTGTATGAGCCCCCAATAAAATGATTTAAAAAAATAAAATCTATGCTCAAATGATAAAAAAAGAGAAAGAATCTGGCACCCACTTTGGAGCAAGTTGACACTGGAAACCATCAGCAAAATTCCAAGCCTTTGTAAGATATTGAAAGCCTTATGAAGGCAAGGAGAACATTGTCGGAGATGGTGACAGGGGACAGGCCACTGAGGTGGGAGATGGTGAAAGGGGACAGGCCACTGAGGTGGGAGAGCACCGGCAGCGTATTGAGGAGGGGAGTGGAACACAGTGATAGGACTTGCAGAAAGTCGTTGGGATGGGAGTCTTCGGGATCTTCAATTGCTGACGGGACACCACTCAAGGTGAAGTACAGGGGCATCAAAAAAGAAGAAAGCCCTCAAGGGGATTAATTGGCAGTGGCTGCCACAATGGGCGCTAGCATAAGAACTGCTGTAAGGATGCTGCAGGACCAGGCAATGGTTCATTGTGCTGTGCAGTAAGGTTGGTGTGGGTCAGAACTGACAATGGCTCCTACCGACAACACCAAAGAGGCTGTGTGCAGCACACTTACCAATGCACTGCATCCATTTTCCTCTTGACTGCAGCTGACCTGGTCTTCCTTTTTGCTGAGCACGTTTCTCCTTTTTGGCTTTCTCACACTCTGTCTTTTCACATTTCATTAAATATTTGACTTTGTCTCTTTGAGCTGCCCTTTGAAATTTTCTGTTCAGTTCTTTGACTTCATTTCCTCCATGTGCCCTACCTCCTGTCTGATTAAGGGTAAGATTCAGTCTCTTCTAACATGAAGGCCGGTCTTTCTTTTCTTTATTTGAAACGAGGTTTTGATTTTGTTGTGTATGATGTTCTTGGTGTCTTCCTCTATCAGTATTTACTGCATCAAACAAAAATTCACACTGAGGCAATCATAGCGTAAGTACCTCTCCAAGACATGTATAGATAGCCCTTCCCTCAAAATGTTCCTTTCAATATGTTGTTAAAGTTTTTATTTGTAATTCCAGTTAAAATGTAATGTGTTTACATTTGTAATTGGCCTTCATATCTTGTAATACGTTTATTAAATTTATACAGCAGAAATAACTAAAATGCTATCTGAAGCAACTCTCTTTGTTACATTTTAAAAAGGGTTTTATAAGTAGGTCTTAACCATTTGCTCATTTAACAGAATGAGTCACAGGAACATTTTGAGGGGTATATAAAAGAACACCTCTATTAACGCGAGCTACTTCTGTAAAGCAGAACCCTGGATGGCTCATCAGTGGAAAAGTATGGTAGTCGAAGGATATGGAGGACAAAGCTATAAAAGGAAGTCTAGGAAGATGGAAAAAGATGCAGACAATAACTAATAGGTGTTCCATCCATGTCTTTTTCTTCGCCCTACTTTATAATTTTGATTGAATCCAGAAACAGGCATCATCAACATCCTTTATATGCATGTGCTAGGAGAGTTTTACAAAAGTGAATGAAAACCTTTGAAAAATGAATGTTGCTTAATAATACTAGTAATATGGTGTGACCCAGAAATACAATGTCCTTGGTGTCAATATTATATACTCAGGTTCATCTTATCTTTCAGAGTTCTACATATTCATAGTCCTTTTGGTACATACTCACCACTGACAGCTCAACTCATTATAGCAATCCAAGGCAGACAGAAAACATAGTGCAAACATATATCTCAGGTCCTGCATTGTCAGGGAAGGACAAAGTAATAACATAGGGCAATTTCTCCTTGCTCAGCTTGGGTAATATCCTACGTGTCCAATTTTAGTCTAAGCCAAATACCAGCATATAGCATCCTATTATTTTGTATCCCAAATTAAAATAATTTTATACAGCACATAAGGTTAAAAAGGAAGAAGAAGTGAAAGGAAAAAATATGAAAATCAAAGGAGAATTCTTTTTTAAAGGGACTTATTGACATATTAAAATATTTTCCGGTGCTGCAAATAAATTGAATAGGAGGAGTTTTGCACAATTATATCTAATAATGATAGATAATGAAATTCAATAATTGGTTCAATTAATATATTTATTAATTGACATATATTATAGCTCACAATTAACATCCTAACTAGGTATTTTGCAAGGGGCAATAGAGTCAGAGCCAATTAATGCCAAACATTGAAATAGAGACCAGTGCTTCTTGATGGGAAAATCAGCATAGCAGCAAACATATAAGCAGAGAAGTAACAGAACACACATGGCAACCAAGTTCTCTTTATGCCATACATAGAGAGACAGGCTTCTGCCAGTCAAACATGGGCTGCACATATCATGACAGCAAATTTCATAGAGAAGGATCACAGCCCATATTTATATAAGTGAGGGCATTAAAAATCAGTGAGGCAAATGGCAGTGAAACGCCTTCTTTTCTTAACATTGGTAAATATGTACATAACAAAGCATCTGACATTTCCACTTCTTAATAGACACGATTTGGTGACGTGAACAATATCATGATGGTGTAGTTATGATTAGGTACTGGTAAATGCATTCTAATTCATGGCAACTCCATCCACAATAGAACAGAAAACTTCCTGGCCTATACCCTCCTCATAATCATTGCTTTTAGAACCCATTGTTGCCATCATTATTTCAATTCCTCTTCTTGAAGTTCTTCTTTTTCACTAACCTCTTTTCTCTAATGCTTTGTCAAGCACGATGTCTTTCTTTGGGGGCTGATTTTTCCTGAAAGCATGTCCAAAATACGTGAGAAAAAATTTTGCCATCATTGTTTTTAAAGATGAATTTCACTTTACTTTTAAGACAGATTTCTCCATTCTTCTGGAAGACCATTATATATTCACGGTTCTGCTCCAACATCACAATCGTTCTTATTCATAGTCTAGCACTCACACGCATATGATGGAAAATACTGTGGCTTACTTCAGGCGCACATTCATCTTCAAAGTTATATGTTTGTTTTTTTAATCTCTTAAAGAGGTCTCCTTTGCATGTGCTGATAATGTTATGGTTCCGTACTTTCTGCACTCTGTTGGGTCAAGTTTTATTTGAATGGAAATAAATATGGACCTTTTCTACTCACTTGGCCAGATAACTGTCTTCCAAATTTCTTGGCAGAAATGATGGACTGCTTTCAATGTTTCATCATCTTATTGAAAGATTTCAAATGGTATTCCATCAATTCCTAGAGCAATGTTGTTCACCAATGCCTTTACTGTAGATTGGATTTGATCTTTCAGTAGCCTTGGTCTTCATCATATACTACTTCCTAAAAGGACGGAATGTTGATCAATACTTTTTGGTAGAATGACTCTGTTCTTTCCATCTTGTTTTAATGTGTCCAATATCATTCAATACTCAGTATTAGAAATGAAGGCTTGAATTTTTACTTCAGTTATTTCTTTGAAATATATTAAAGGTGTGGTACATATAATCTGTTGTCAATTTGGGGGGATTAATTTAAGAGTAAAGGGGTGGAGTCAGGTTGTAGCTCGATGACCTCATTTGGAGATGCTAAGAAGATAAATAGCTCTCTGGAGACAGGACACACTCTCACTATCAGAGAGACATTCTTGTTGACAAAGCACATGGAGACAGGCTGATGCCTAAAGAGCCTCAGAGCCAAAGGAACCACTTGGAGATCCCTACCAGTGCTGAGCTGCTTCTACTACCACTGGATCCACAAGACTTTCCACTCACTGGCCCGTGATCTCCCTGTATTTGGTGTCATTACATTTGTTGCATGAGTCTGTAGAGGAATTTATAGAGTGGACATATGTGCTAACATCGTACTAATGGGCTTGGACTAGACTGGGCTGGGATGTTTTCTCAATATTCAATTGCTTCTGTATATAAATGTCTTTTTTTTTAAATCATTGTATTTGGGCCTCTTACAACTCTTATCACAATCCATACATTGTGCCAAGCATGTTTGTATATTTGCTTTCAACCTCATCCTCAAAACAATTTATTTCTAACCTCTTTCTTATACACATATGAGTGTCTATGAATTTGTTTCTCTAGTTAACCCAGATTCACACAAGAGGTGTTCTTCCTTCTTAGCTTTTGAACTAAAGGTTTTTACACAGTTCCTTTTAATACTCTACTTCATGTTCTTAACCTGTTTTTTCAAATTTTCTGTTCAGCTCTTATTATTTCATTATTTTTGAGCTACTATACATTCAAGAGCAAGGTTCAGAGTTTCTTTTGACATCTATTTTGATATTTTCTTTATTTCATATCTTTTTAATTAACTTCTGCTTCCTTCAAGTCTGATGTTTTTGATGTAAAAGACCGTTGACGATATTTCAACAACAGTTGCAGCAGTTCATCAACAAGGAGCTGGCAGAAATTCGAGCCAGAATCATGAGAGAATGTGACATGAGAGATAGCATTGCTGGCATCAGATGAATCTTGTTTGAAAGCAGGACATATGAGAAAAATATCTACAATTTTTTTTATTGACTATGGAAAGGCATTTAACCATGCAGAGCATAGGTTTCCAAACATTTTTCTGCTTACCATCCCCTCTTCAAAAAAACAAATAAGTCAGTGTCACCCAGTAATTAAAAACTTGTCTACTATAATGCATAATCCAGCATAAAGTGTAGACATCTGCTTCTGCAGTCACCCCCACCCCCACCCAGCACTTCTAGGGGACAGTATCACCCATTTTGGAAAATACTGGTGTAGATCATGACTATGGAAAACATTGAATAATCCAGTGTGCTTATGTGGAACCAGTGCATGGACCTAGAAGCAGCCATTCCAATAGAACAAGAGAGCTCTGTATGGTTTAGACAAATGCACTCCTCCCAAATTGCGTCCATTTGTTGAAAAATCTCAAGTGGTATTGTCAATTCCTGGATTTGTGGGAGAAAGTCTGGAATTTCTACTCTGATATCCATTACAGTCTTGGAAACCCACAGGTGTCACTATGAGTCAGCATGTCAGTGAGTTTTTGTTTTCTAGTTCAGTGATTTTTGATTATGTGCTACTTCTTGAAATGGTTATGCATTGACCAGTTCTTTTTGTATAGTAATTTCTATATTTCTTCCATCTTTAAAACATTTTAAATTTATCCTTCCATATTTTTTATGCTTTCCGTGCTGTTCACTAATTTGCCCATGGAATCCTTAAGTATTATAACTAAAGGCTTAAGGGTTTTCTTCAATTCTTTCAACTTGAGAAATGTCAAGCATATTCATCCCTTTTCACTTTCTAACTCCAGGTCTTTGCACTACATTTCTTTATAATAGTTAATTTTCTTTCCAGCTGTCCTTTGAAATCTCCTCTCCAGCTCTCTTACTTCATAACTGCCTCCACTCCTTTTAGCAACTATTTTTGAAAACAAGTTTTAGAACACATTTTGTATTCTTTTTACTCACTTGTCTTTTAATTGACCTTTTGTTTGCTGTCCTTTATGCCATTGTACAACTCATCTGGTCTTAGGTCATTAATTCAAAGCATCAAATATATTCCTGAGATTGTTTCCAAATTCAAGTTGAATTTTGGTTGTACACATTTTGGCTGTAATGAACTTGTTTAAATTTTCTTCAGCTTTGATTTAAGCTTTCAAATCAGCAATTGATACTCTTCCTGGTCCTGTTCTGGCTGGTGACTTTGAGCCTTCCCTTGTCTATTTCCACAAATGTTATCAATTAAATTCTGGGTGTTCCATCTGGTGTGATGAAATATTTATTTTAGAAGGAGATGAGGTTTTTCTCCCTAGTCTTGGTATAGATGTCCTCTGAAACTATTCTACCAAGGATTATCCTGTTGGTATTTGAAATGCCAGTGCTATAGCTTCTAGTATCACAGCATTATGCAAGCCACCTTGGTACCATATTATGTAATTATCACCATGTAACCATCATTTTCATTTGCAACTGTGGCAGTCACCTAATCTGGTGTCAGTTTAAGGATTAAAGGTATAGGAGTGGAGTCTAGGCTGGCAATCTGGAGATAGCCAATGAGGCTTCTGTGGGCATAGCCTTCTCCTGAGAATTCTGGGAAATCTGGGACTTCCTCCTTGGAGGCGAGATATACTTCTCTCTCTTGGCCACTTCCTGGGAGACATTTCAGATGACAAGCCACATGCATGCAACCAGACCTCTGAAGCCGGAGAAGCCACGGAGAGACCCCTGCCAGCACTGAGATGCTTATAACACCACTGGACCCAAAGACTTTCTACCCAATGGCTTGTGATCATCTTGCCTTTGGCATCATTGCATGTGTTTCATGAGTCTGTAGAGGACTTCATAGATTGGTATCAGACATATGGGCTAGTATTGAACTTATGGGCTAGTATCGGACTTGGACTGGACTGGGTTGGGATGCTTTCTTAATGTACAATTACTCTTGCATATAAACCTCTTACTTATACACAAATGTGTGTCCATGGATTTGTTTCTCTAGTCTACCTAGACTAACCCACCAACTTTTACCATCACTTTCAATATAAGTGCAGTGTCTTCTATGCAGTGATTCCTCCTTTCCTGTCTCCTGCACATATCCCAAACAACTACCTATGTCTCTATCTCATTAGCTTTTTAGATGTTTCATTCATATAATTGTTCAGTATTTGCCTAATTATTCAGTTGTAAATAGAAATACATTTCTGAAAACTTGTTTCACTGTGGGTGACTATAGAAATATAAATGAATCTTTTTTTTTGGCTTTATTACAAAGAAGTTATTTGAAATGAAAGGGATGTTTTTCTATTGAATGTAACTCAGACCAGGACATCTCTACTGACCAAAGTGAGGGAGAATTGAACCTTATTATTAGGATTTTTTCTCCTTTATAATTATTATTATCATTTTTTACTGATGGTAAACATACTTATAGAGGTTAAGTAATATACCCAAGATTATTCAGGTCCATGAATAAGGAAGACCACAGGAGACTTGATGCATTTGAATCATGGTGTTGGGGAAGAATATGAACACATGGTAGCCTACAAAAGAACAAACAAATCCGTTTTGGAAGAAGTACAGCCAGAATGCTCCTTGAAAGCAACAGCAGTGAGACTTCATCTGACATTCTCTGAGTGTGTTATCAAGAGACACTAGTCCCTTTTAAAGTCCGGGTAGACTAGAGAAACAAATTCATAGACACACTCATATGTGGATAAGAAATAACTTTATATACAAGAGCAATTGAATATTGAGAAAATATCCCATCCAAATCCAGGTCAAGTTTATAAGTACAACAGTAGCCCATATGTCTGATACTAATCTATAAATTCCTCTTCAGACTCATGAAACACATGCAGTGGTGCTGAATGTAGGAAGATCCAGTGGCATTTTAAGCATCTCATCGCTGTCAGGGGTCTCCACGTGGTTCCTCCAGCTCAGGGTACTTTCATAGTTCCATGTGTTTTGTCAACTTCCATGTCTCCCAGGGAGTAAGCCAAGAGAGAGTGTGTCTCCTGCCTCCAAGGAGGAATACCGGAGTTCCCAGAATCCTTGGAGAAGGCCATGTCTACACAGAGGCCTCATTGGCTATGACCTGATTGACAGACTAGACTTCACCCCTTCACTCTTAATCCTCTCAAATTGACAAATGATTATATAATTACCACAGGCATCATACTTGCTAAAGTAGAGGGTAAGCAAAAAGAGGAAGACTCTCAATGAAATAGATTGACACAATGGGTGCAACAATGGATTCAAACATAACAATCATGAAGAGGGTATAGGATCAACTTGTTTTCCTTCTCTATACCACCTAATAACAATAACGAAAACAACTAGTTACAGAGTTGTTATATTAAGATAGGGTCACTGTAACTTGGAATGAGTACAATTTCAAAGGAATCCTATAAACATGGATTGGCCATTTGTCTGTCAGTTTGTTGTACTGCGATGGCTGGAGTGTTGCTGTGATTTTGGAAGCTATGTAATCAGTATTCAAATGCCAGCAGGATCACCCAAAGTGAAGCTTCCAGACTCAGAACAGATAAGGAAGAAGGGCTCAGCTCACCACTTAGGAGGAAGAAGTCACAGAAAATGGTAGCATAGTATCAAAGCATTTTCAAATACTGAAAGCCTAAACCAAGGAAACAAAACAGTTAGAGACACTGCCAGCAGATGGGTCCCTGAGGACCAAGAAGACATAAAACATCACTGAAGTGGAGCTAATTTCTTGCAGGGAAGCCTACAAGGGTGACCTGAGTCTGGTAAAGTATGGGAGCGGAGTCTTCAGGATCTTCATTTGCTGATGGGACATGACTCAATGTACAGAGAAACAGCTCAAAAATTGACTAATAACTGGAACTTGGCATGTGTGAAGGATATATTTAGGAAAATTGGAAGTAGTCAAAACTAAATGGAATGGATGAAGATGGATATCTTAGGCATTAGGGAGTGGAAATGGATGGAAAATGGCCTTTTTGAATCAGAAAATCATAGGATTTACTAGGCCAGGGATAACAAAATCAAGAGGAATGGCCTGACATTCATTGTCATAAAAGACCTTGCTAAAATCTTCATAGAGTACAATGTTATCTGTTATCACATTACATCTGTCTTCAAGGAAATCCAATCAATACAACTGTTATTCAATATTATGCACCAACCGGTGATGGCACAATTGAAGTTTTGACCAATACCTTCAGTTGGAAATTGATTCAAGATGCACGGATCATTCTTGGTTATTGGAATGTAAAAGCATAAAACAAAGAGGAAGGAGCAGTAGTTTGAAAATGTGGCTTGGTGATAGAAATGAAGCTGGAGATGACATGATAGAATTTTGTAAAACCAATGTTTTTTACTTTTTTTTAACCGGTGGCAAATACATTTTTTTAAGTGTGATTATACACATGGACTTCCACATATGGAATATACAGAAATCAATTCACTAGATTTGTAAGAACACGTGATGAAGAAGTTCAATATCAGTAGTTCAAACCGATCAGGGGCCAACTGTGGAATAGACCATCAATTTATCATCTGTAAGTTCAAGATGAAGCTGAAGAAAATTAGAACATACCTCAAGGAGCCAAAATATGACCTTGTCTGTGTCACACCTGAACTTCAAGATATCTCCCAAACAGTTTGATACATTGAGCACTAAGGACAGAAGTCCTGATGCGCTGTAGGAGGACATCAAGACCGTCATTCATGAAAGAAAGAAAAAGCTTGTTAAAAAGATGAGAGAAAAAGAACAGACCAAAGTGGGTGTCAGAAAAGACTCTGAATTGTAAATTCTAACTTGAAGAGTAGCTAAAGCAAATGGAAGAAAGGATGAAGTCCAGGAGCTGAATAGAAAATTTTGAACAGCAGTTTGAGCAGACAAAGCCAAATATTATAATAAAATGGCAAGGACCTCGAATTAGAAAACCAAAATGGAAGAACATGCTCATCATATCGGAAACTAAGAAATCAAGACGAATTTAGCCTAAAATTGCAATTTTGAAAGATTCTACAGGAAAAATACTGAATGATGTAGGAAGTATCAAGAGAAGATGGAAAGAATACAGAGACATTGTACCGAAGAGAACTAGATGACAATCTGTTCTTTCAGGAAGTAGCATGTGTGAAAGAGCCAATGGTGCTGAAGAAAGAAGTTCAAACTGCTCTGAATGTGTTAGCCAAAAACAAGGCTCCAGGATCATCCAACAATGGTTGCAGCAGTACATTGACTAGGACCTGCCAGAAATTCAAACTAGATTCAGAAGAGGATGTGGAACAACGGATCTTGGCTCAAAGTAGAGAATACCAGAAAGATGTTTACTTGCATTTCATTGTAATCAAAGGTATTTGGCTGTGTGAGCCACAATAAACTGTGGATAACCTTGAGTAAAATAGAAATTCCAGAACACTTCATGGTGCTCCTTCTTAACTTGTGCATGGATCAAGAGGCAGTTGTCAAACAGAACAAGGGAATCCTGCATGGATTAAAATCAGGAAAGGTGTGTTTCAGGGTTGTATCTTTTCACTATACTTGTTCAATCTATATACTGAGTAAATAATCAGAGAAGCTGGATTATTTGAAGAAGAACATATCATCAGGATTGGAGGAATGCTTATTAGCAACTTGAGGTGTGCAGATAGCACTATCTTGCTTGCTAAATGTGAGGAGGACTTGAAGTACTTGCTGATGAAGATCAAGGATTGTAGTCTTCAGTATGGATTACATCTCGGTAAGGAAGACCAAAATCCTCACAAGTGGACTAAATGGAGAAAAGTTTCGAGTTGTCAAAATTTTGTCTTACTTGGGTCCATATTTAATGCTCATGGCGGCAGGAGTCAAGAGATTAGAATAAAGATGTATTTGATTGGGTAAATCTGATGCACAAGACCTCTTTAGAGTATTGAAGAGTAAGGATGCAATAGATAGGCTTCATTTTCACTCATGATCCTCAGACAATGAACTGAAGTGCTTTCATTAAAAACTTCTGAACTCTTTCGAATAAAATATAGTTCAGTTTCCTTCTTGATTTTATAAAATTTCTCTGAGTAAAAAACTGGATGTTTTGGGAGTTTGTTCTTTTCTCTATTTTGTTTCTTTTGGAGAATGGTAAAAATAATCAAGGTTTAGGCATAGCAGACTAATTTCCTTAATGGCTTTTGGTTTATTGAAGGCTTATTATTCTTTTTAAGTTAATTTTGATGAGCAACATTTTTCAAGGAAAGTTCCTTTTAAATTTTGTTTCATATGAAAGGTTATACAATTATTCATGCCCCCTTAAAATAATCTGTACTTATTTGACTCTGAGCATTGTTCCTTTCTTATGAAGCTTTGTTTGCCTTCATACTATACAAACCATTTACTTATAAGCCACTTTAAGAAAAACTTTCTACTTTATGTATCTTTCAGTTTCCATCCCATGATAGTATATTTTAAACTTGAAGCACATTTATTGTCATAAGAATCTTATAGTTATCTTTATGTTCTTTTGTGCTAAGTCTATCATCTGTGCTACATCTGGATGGGTTTCTATTGACTGTTATTTATTTTTTTGGTTTGGTTGGTTTGGGGTGATATTTACTTCTGCTTCCCATATCCCTAAGGAGCAGCATCACTGTGACCTTGTTCAGCACATGTGTCAGTTTCGTTCAGCACTACGTTTTCCATCTCTGATCCAGAATGCTGATGTTTTGTTTCAAAGTGGTTTTTTATATCTTGTTTAGTAGTAAACTTATTGTCTAGGAATCTAATGTAAAGACCTGTCACACGGGTCATTTTAGCTTTTATTCCTTTGTCATCTATCAATAAATCAGAATTTCTAAGGTTTCTCTCTATGGACATTTTAGGCTATGTTTTGTAGAGGTTGTCATGTACAGCAAAGAAGGTGCTTCTGACTCTCTGCATACTGTTTACATCTTCTTCCCTGTTGGGATGGACAATCTGGTCCTGGGCAGTACCAAATGTCCTTTGGGTGTGTGTGTGGAATTGGCCCTGCTTGAGAATCACTATCAGAAAGAGCAACAGATCGTGTTCCACTATGTGTGTGTACACTGTGTGCGCACGATGTATAACTTAGAGGAGAAGCCTGATTCCATCACGGTTACCTGGGAAGATGCTAAGGATAGAAAAGAGAAATTTGTTTTTATTAAGTGGCCACGTAATATAGAAAAATCTACACAATTTTGGCTCAAAAAGAGAATGATGGCTAATTTATAGTTATAAAATTAATCACTGATATAAATAAGCAAATATCCATACTTGAATCTAGCTCTTATAGGAATGCAAACTTCTGACTAGTGTTGAAGAGCAGGCCCCAGAGAAAGCCAGCTCTGAGATGGAGAGACACTGTAATGTGAAAGGCTGGGAATCCAAATACAAAGGAGAAAGCAACAGGACAAAGAAAAGAGAAATGCTAGATTGAGTAGTTGAGTAAGATTGCTCTTGGTCCTTGAGGTAGTTAGTTTATTGTTCCAACCTGGCTGATAAACACACACGTGGGGTTAATTGAAAGGCAGAGGGATGAATGGCTCCGTGAACCTCGCCTTTCTAGTTCTCCGGTCTACTGTATTGCTTTTTGATGGTCCAACCAGGATGCAGTGGCCTTAGCCAGTTTCCTGCTTTAGCTGGCAAGACATCCCCAAGGAAAAGCCACATGGACTTACCCCAATGCAGCCCTGGGTGCTGGAGCACCCATGTGGAGACCCCTGCCAGCGCTGAGATGTTTACACATTCGCCGATTCGGCTTTCCTCCCGCAGTCAGCGTCATTGCATGTGTTTTGTGAGATGGAGGAGGACTTTGTGGATTGGTGTTGGACATATGGGTTAATGGGTTAATGTTGGATTTGTGGGCTTGGGCAGCACTGGGTTGGGATGTTTTCTTGATGCACACTTAACCTTTATATAAAACTCTCTCTTATCCTTGAGTTTCCATGGATTTGTTTCTCTAAAGTACCCAGACTAACACAGTCCTTAAAGGAATACAGAATTATCATCAAGAATCTCAATAAAAACGCACTGCCTTGGATTGGATTTCAACTGATAATAATACTACCTGGCAGAATAGAGCTTCCCTTGAGGGTTTCTGAAACTGTAACTCTTTAAGGGAGTACAATCCCTATTCTTTCTTTTTTGTAGCTGATGGTGGTTAGCAACACAGCATTAATCCATTATAGTAATTCCCATTTAAGAAGAGCAGAGTGGGCAATCAACCCTTCTCTTACAGTAGGGGTGTCAAACTGGTGGCCCGCAGGTTGCATGTGGTAATTTTTTGTGGCCTGCCATGCTCTGAAACAAAATGAAAATAGAATAAATTATTACGAAGAAAATAGCGCTTAGGGGAGATCTAGGCAATACTGTACACACAATTCCCTCGTTAACCCTTTAACTACGGAAGATGAGTATACACATGGCCCAGTGCCTTGCCCAGGTCTGTGGATGTGGATAAATGCGCTGACTCAGTTCTGGCGATGTTTGGAAGCGATATGTCTGCCATTCTTAGTGTCACATAATGTAAACAGATCCCAATAGCAAAAAGGTTAAAACGAGCCCTCTGAGTTGTGCTGTTATGAATCCTACCTAGCAGCAATGCTAGTTAGTATTTTTAGAGGGAAGCCATTAAGATTGTGCATCACGCTTGTCAGCTATCCAAATTTTTTGTTTTTTATTAGTTACTTTGTTATATTTTCCGATCACAACATAAGAGGTAAGTGAAAACTAGTAGGAGGAAAGCACTGGCAAGTTTTGGGTAAAAAAGAATAATTTTAGTTTTATAAATACATTAAATAAAATAAATGTCTAAATAAAAGCAATGATATAGTGTTTTAATTATCCAATCCATATTCTTGAATCCTCGCTTCAAAATATAAATTTAACAAAATTTGTAAATGTGATATGGCCGGCGTGAATCTAGCATGTTGTACCAAATGGCCCGCGTTTTAATTGAGTTTGACACCCCTGTCTAACAGCCATGGTTATTGGGTGTAGACTGCCCTTGGGAAGTGTTCATGGACTTTTGGACCCAGGGAATCCCCGGAAGGCTCTCAGCTATTTACAACCAAATTAGACTCCCAGCAGTTACAAGAATGAATCCGTGCTGTGGGCAACAACACAGTATCTTCAACAGTGGTGATGTTTTTCTTTACATTCTACATTCCCCTAAATATCTTTTTTTACTACAGAGAACAGGTTATTATATTTTCTATTTTAAAGTTTACATGAAAATTTATTGTAGTATAAAAGATTCATTTACTTCCTCAAATAATTCACAGCAATAAAATTAGCACATCAGTAGACAGAGTTAGAGACCCCCCACTAATCAAATAGCAGGTGACAACAGGTGAGCAGCAGTAAATTAATGGCATGTGCTGAGGAATTAGTAAAGGTTTCTACTGAGATGACTTCCATCACCTGGTCACTTTATTAGTTTAGTTTTATATTAACCTCTTCTTTTCTGTAATTTCTTTTGTTTGAGCAAATATAAAGGAATAATATAAACTAAATTATTATGGTGGGATGTAACAAAATATTCAATACTAAATTTTAAAAACACATTCAATTGGCATCGTCATGTGAGTCAAAATAGATCTATGTTCCATACATTTTCAATGGCTGATTTCTAAAAGGTGATTCCTAAGACTTTGTTCTGAGAAATCTCTAGGAAGACGTGAACATCCACACTTTAACTTAGCAGCCTAGTGCACTAACCAGATGCACAACTCTAGCTGCTGGTGGAAGAATCATAGTTGCGTAGTAATTAGCACACTGGGCTGCTAACCACCAAGTCATCAGTTCAAAACCACCAACAGCTTTGCTGGAGAAAGATCAAACTTTCTACTCCTGTAAAGAGTTAGTGTCTCAGATGCACACAGGTACAGTTGATTCTGTCGTGAAAAGTAGCTGTAGAGTCATTATGAGTCAGGGTCAATTCTTTTGCACTGAACATGAGCTTGAGCTTAGAGCCCTGCTGGTATAGTGAGTGACACATTGTGCTGCTAACCACAAGGTCAGTGGTTCAAAACCATTACCCTCTCCATGTGGGCTTTCGACTCCCACAAAGAGTTACAGTCTCAGAAACCCACATGTAAAATTCTACCTTGTCCTATAGGGTTGCTATGAGTCAGAATAGACTCAATGACTGTGAATTTGACTTTTGGTTCAAGGATTCCTTTTGTTTTTATATTATATGTCAAATTCAATGGGAAAGATGGCATTACAAGGATTTTAAAAAAAGATTTAAAGCTCTGAATATACTAATAATAGAATGTCATAATTCCATTCATCTTTTAACAACACTGCGATAATTCACACTAACATATGAATAAAATAATTTCTGAGAAATTAAGACTTCGCTGCTCACTTAGTTGTCATTTAAAATTCAAAATCATAATGGAAAAATAATCAAGACTGTTGGCAAGTTCAAGGATTTGGAAAAAGACATTTTCGATGGGAGCATGCTCTCAAGACACAGCATCTTACCACAACTTAGTAGCTATAAATAAGAGGGGAAAGCACAGTGGTTTCTTCATGTAATCACATCAAAAATATGCCTGCTCGCCCTCATGGAGCTTACGTTCTAGGGCAGGAAACAACAAATGAACAAACAAAAATCCACAGGCAATGATACATGTTTTAGGGATATGTAGTATGGAAAATAATATAGTTGCAAAAAAAGGTAGCATGGTGGGAAGCAGAACTTTCATGTAAGTTGTCTAGAGATACCTCATTTAGATACTTAGATATTTGAGGGCCAATCAAAAGAGGCATTGGAGTGGAGTTTGATATTTGGGGTGAACATTCTAGGCAGAGCAGAAGTCTACTTGCATTATTAAAAAACAAACAAACATTTTTTTAGATGTGCGGAAATAAAGTCAGAGAGGAAATAAGGCTGATGGAGAGGCAATTATATAGGACAGTGTAAGTTTTTATTCTTGGTGAGATAAGAAGGATTGGGAGGATTTGATCAGACACAGACATAACTGGACTTTCATTTGTAAAGAATGTTTTAATATTTCAAGCACAAAGACGAAAGCAGGAACAAGGAAACCAATCAGAAAATTATTGCAATAACTCATATGATGCTGGAGTTGGCTAGGTAATAGAGGTGTTGATGGTAAGAAGAAATCAGATGATTGATGTATTTTGATAGAGCACTTTGACAACATTTGCAGATGAATTGGAGGTAGTATGCAAGAGTCATAAAGAATGAAGATTTTGAACTGAACAGTTGGGAAGATAGAATTATTCTTCTAAAGGATTTAATCTAGGTAGATGATAATTCAAATACTTCAAGCCAAAATATTAATGTGGAGATCTGGAATCATATACAGTTATTATTGCCAAAATTGAATGAAAACTGAGCCAGTGGAGAGTATTATAAAAGTATGGATTTTTGGCCTAGATTCTAGAGAATTATATTCACTGGACACCTTAAGATTAGTGTAAATTAACAGGATGAGATTGAAAAAAGGATTCAATCAATTCGAGAAGAGATAAGGGGAAAAATACAACAACCAATCAATATTTTGAATATACAAATATAGAGATTGTCCAAAGATCCATGATGGGATAAGTATTTATTGCTGATAGGCCCCATGCCTGTTTTTTTGAATAGCGTTGTGTTTTATTTTCACTAGCCCAGTGATACTTGTTTTGTTATGTATTATCTATAACTCCTTTCATAGCACAAATATAGATTGTATTACTTGCAACAGACACCATAGAGCCCAAGCCCTAAGTACAAACCCACTGCTGTGGAGTTGATTCTAACTCACAGCTACCTGATTGGACATGGTAGACTGGAAGAGTTCCTAGGGTTTCTGAGCCTTCAATCTTGGGGTGAGCAGTTTCATCTTGTTCTTGCAGCATGGCTGAGGAGTGTGAAGTACCCTCCTAAGAGCAAACCAGCACCCAACCCACTGTGCCATCTGACCTCCCGTGGGCTGCTTAAAGGCCTACAATAGTAAGTATTTGGCCTCCCAGAGAAAAGACCACTGCCCTAAATAATTTCCAAAGAACTGATAGAAGTATCTGGTAAACAAAATCATTTAGTAATTAGATTGGGTAATTCAAAACAAGTGATGAGATTTTGAATGTGAAGGAGATTGTACTACTTGCTTTAACTCAGTTGAATTCAATCTAATAAATATGTACTTCTTGATAATACTTCTTCAGCTAGTTGTTCCAACTTTAGGAAAACATGAAGGCAAACAGACTGTCTTATTTACTGAGTGCTGCCATAAAAAGCTGTCAATCATAAGAATCCTTTGAAAAGTGTATAATTATTGTCTAGCCAGTAGAGAGGCTAGAATTCAAAAAAACAGATAATCAGTCTTAGGGAAGGGCCCTATAGACAATCCTCAGTGTTCCTTGGAAATCTTTTCATACCTGGTGTACTTTGGTGCTTATAATTGTTCCATGTGATCTTTTTCCCTATGTCAATCTCTTATCACTTGGCAATGATGAGGTTTAGTAAGCACTGTAGGCTCTTAGTCAGTCATTAACATAACAAAAGAGTAGGCATATTCCCAAAGGATTGCTTCTAAAAGTTCAAGAAACAGACATACAATAAATATTTGGGCTGCCACAATTAAATTCATACCATGGGTCTTCATAGACACACAGCCATTTAGACTGTGCACTGGGTTCCTTTGGGACGTGTTTAGGTAATACATCAAGATACAGTCTATGCTTCATGGTTTGGGACAATGTGATGGTTTGGGTTGTCACCTCTCATTTAAAGGTTGCTTGTAAAATTGATTGGGAGAAAGGGGAGGCTTTTCATTCCCCATAGAGTTATAGTCTGGGAAATCCTCAGGGGCAGTTATACTTTTTCCTATAGGGTCACTGTGAGTCAAAATTCACTAGAAGGCACTGGGTTTGGTTAAGATTCATATAATCAAATCTGAAAATCCTCAATACTTAAAAGATTAGCTTGAGTTTATGAACAGTTCTTGATGTAAATTTATTTTTTATTCAATCATAACATTTAATGAAATATAACTTTAGGGGTTGTGATGTTTGAGAGTCTTTATCTGGGACATTTTCTGTGGGTGGGTGGGTGGGGGGAATGGTATGGGAGCCACATTTGACTTCCCCTGGATACAGAAGGGAAAGTGAGAATCTCACTCTACATGTGCCTGTGGATGATTCCTGGGATGCAAATGATAGGGATGCTTCCATTGTCCAACCTTATTCTGTCCAACCATCCCTTATTCTGATACCAACTGTGGTAGTTGCATTATCTGGTGTCAACTTGTGAAGGGTGGAGTCTAACTTGTCAATCAGGCCACAGGTTGATGACCTCATTTGGAGGCTCAACGGAGATAAATAGCTGACTGGAAGCCAGATACACAAGACTCTAGAGCTGCACTAGAGCTCTGGAGCTAGATGAACCACACGGAGACCCCTGTCCATGCTGAGATGCTTCTACCGCCACTGAATCCGTAACACTTACCACTCACTGGCCTGTGTTCTTCCTGCATTTGGCGTCATTGCATGTGCTATGTGAGTTTGAAGAGGAATTTATAGATTGGTATCAGACGTATAGGCTAATATCAGACTTATGGGCTCGATCTGGATTAGGCTTGGATGCATTCTTAATATAGAAATACTCTTGATATATAGCCCTTTCTTACCCTCATGAGTGTCTATAAATTTTGTTTCTCTAATCAACCCGGACTAACACACCAAGCATCCCGCCAATGGCACTATGTTTCCTTGCTGGCTTGATAAATGATTACAAGGTCTACACAGAACGCACAGACAATACTCACAATTAGAAATTTATTGGAGCTAGCAGGCTACAAACTGTTGAGGGTACAAGCCTTTAGACAGAAATGCCTCTTCTTCTATATGTTGGCAGACATGTTTATCTATGGTCCTTGACCTCCCAGACATTTCGTAATTTGGCCTGTGCGCTGGGCAAATGCTCCAAAGCTCATAAATGCTCCATAGGAACCCCACTCTGCAGACCAATCTTTTGCCCAAAGGCACTAGCTTTATTTGTTCTGTGGTCTGGGAAGCCAGCCATTCTGTGTCACGAACTTGGCCAGACGCTGCTATGTCTCATGTACTCAAAGTTGCTTCTGGATTACCTCCCTATGTGGGGACGAAGTGTTCATGTCACTCCTGTTCTTGCTTGCTGGTATGGCATTCTATGTTCCTACTTATTCCAAATGTCTGATGATAAAAGAAACACACGGTCAGGAAACAAACCATGAACAGCAGACTAGCTTCACTGTACTCCAATCATTTACAAATTGGCTCATCTAAGCATTTTTGTCCCTTCAAGGAAAATTGTAAAACAAATATTTAATGAATAAACAAAAAAGCTAATGAAAAAACCTGTGACTCTTGCAGGATTATTCTTGTAATGTTTATTAAAAAGGTGAATTTTGGAATTCCATCAATTCAATCTCTGTTGTTGTCAGCATACAAGCTGCATGAATTATGAGGGTGAAGACGTAAAGAAGGATAAAGCATGACGCTTGAGAGTGGGGGGTCGACTGGATCTGCAGTTTCAAGGTAGGTATGTCAACAGATGGTGTGTGATGTTCTAAAATCTTGCTTTTTCCTTAAAACCAGTAATTCCTAAATAAAATATTTTATCACAAATTTTGAGATTCACACATGAAAAGACAACAGTGAGGAACCTATCCTTTCTAAGAGTGGCCAAAATACTTCATCAAAAAGAAATAAAACAGAAAACAAACAAATATGCACTAACAGATCTCCCTGAGAAGCTCAGGAAGGAAATGTTCCGGTCACCCCAGATAGGTTGGGCGGCTCACAACATGTCGCTTTGTGAAGACCTTTGCTGAAAAGTCATTTTTTAGATGTGATAAAAGACAATGAAGATATAGGTGGGCGAGTTGAGGATCACAAGAAACAATGAGGCCAGGGACTCAGAAAATGACCCTTGCAGAAAGCCGTGGTAAGAACTGGATTGCAAAGTCAAGAGGAGAAAACAGATGCATTGGGGGAGGGCTGCTGGTGCTAGGTCTACATCCAAAGGAAAAGTCACTGCTATGAATTTGTCACTGAAGCAAGAAATTTCCAAGATAAAGCACCCATGGCCATCTCTCATTCTCCACCCTGAAAGCCTACAGATGTCTCATACTTGGCAAATCAAATCCGACATGTGATAAAAGAATCTGATGACATAACCAAGGCCAAAAGCAGGTGCCAGAGAAAGATGGAGGATGAATTTGGGTTAGCAAATATGTATAAAACAAATGGAAATAGGGAAGAAAACACACACACACACACACACAAATGGTACTTTAATTCTCTAGGTCAGAGATATTTCTGCAAAGATTTTACGCTTTATTTCATAATTTTATTTATTCCTAATTTGTTTTCAATTTAAGTATGTACATTGCAAAATATTGAAGGAAAGCTAATAAAATAATGAAGATGGAATTCATTTAGTTTCTTTTCAAAGCATTCTACTTGGGAAGAATCAGCAGGTGTGACGTAATATTTACAACTGACTACATTCTCCCTGCAGAACATCCGGCAGGCTGAGAAATGAAATATGCCAGGTGAAAAATGCCTGGAATAGAGCCTAATAAATCTTAGAGTAGCAGACAGTAGAAACAGGAGGACCTGCTGAGCCCTGATGCAAGAGAGTCTAATCCACTAGATAAATTGTTCCAAGTAGAATTCATCCTTGTGAAAATATATTATCCTATGGTAATACCAAGGCCATTGTCCAAGGCAGTTATTGGTTGGTCATATGCCAGTAGCAAAAATGAAATATATCAGGAGAGGGAAGGTAAAGGAAGAAATAGGTGATCAAACAGCACACACACACACAGATGGAAATGCTCCTGAGTGGCCTGCCGCTCTTATCTCTAAAACTTCACATCCTAGTGATCTACTTCACCTCTTTCCCCAAACACCAAATCTAGAAGTAATTGAGATATAACTTCAGGAAATTCCTGCTGCATAAATTAAAAGCTGTGTTTCGTACTAAATAATCAGGCCAAGAGAGCTGAAAGCAGACAGTGAATAAAGCAGTCTTAAGCTGAGAAGCCAGAATTTTTCATAACTTTAGATGTCTTCTTGCCTGTCACTTCATTAGAGGAGTTATTTTATAACAAGTCTAATAAAATATTTTTAATTGTTGTTTACTTGGCTTAATCCTGTAGTTATGAAATGAAATGGGGAAAATATAGTTAACCCCATGGGTGATTTCAGCAAAGAAAAAGACTTTGCTTTGGGTGGGATAGGGCTGGCATTAGCAAGATCACTGAAAAGACATGAGAGAGGGGAAGGTGGGGGGAAAGGAAGTGGTGTTAATAAACCCAGGGACAAGGGAACAACAAGTGATCCAAATTGGTGGTGAGGTGGGTGTGGGAGGCCTGGTAGGGCATGGTCAAGGGGAATGTAACAAAGAGGAAGTGCTGAAACCTGGTGGAAACTGAGCATGATAGTGGGACAGGAGGAAAGTCAAGGGAAATAGAGGAAAGAGCTGGGAGGCAAAGGGCATTTATAGAGGTCTAGATA
>NW_022103915.1:21898067-21937347 GCF_000313985.2 Echinops telfairi | reverse complement strand
GAGGGCAATGAATGTACAAATGTTCTTTGCACAATTGATGTATGTATGGATTGTGATAAGAGTTGTATGAGCCCCTAATAAAATGATTTTTAAAAAAGGAAAGACTGAAAATAATCAACTCAGCTAAAATAATCATACCTCATTTTAAACAAACAAATATAGTGTCAGAACATGCACATCACCCAAATCAAGAGGACTGTCAATCTTTCATTGAATTGAAAATTGGGGTAAATATTTGGATATCTTCAGTGAAAATATCCATAAAGCAGTTACAGGCTTTTTGCTTAATAGACTATTAGAATGTTTGTTCATATCAACTTGTGATCTACTCTTGCGTATCTCATGAGAATGTTTTACTGAAAGTAGGAAAAATAATTGTACTTTTTCATCTTGAGAGACTATACCCTGCCCCCTATGCTGAAGACACGGGTTCTAGAATTTGGTTTTACTTCATAGTAGTTGTAATTTTACTCATTACTGGTATCTTATTTCCAAATAATCCTAACAGAATCATCTTAGATGGAAGTTCTCTTCAGTCGTGTGTTAGGCTGGGTTGACTTGAGAAACAAATCCAATGACACGCATATAGGTATAAGAGAGAGCTGTATGCCAAGAAGCAATTTTCTATCCAGCAAACATCCCAGCCCAGTCCAGATCAAGTCCATAAATGCAATACTAGTCCATAAATCCATGCTAGTTCATAAACCCCTCTTCAAACTCATGCAGCCACATGCAATGATGCAGAATGCAGGATAATTATCAGCTGGTGGGAGCAAGGTGTTGTGGATCTAATGGAGGTGGATGCATCTCATGGGCTTGCAGAGGTCTCAGCATGGCTTGTCAGGATGACAGTCGGGGCAGAGAGAGAGAAAGTTGCCCACTTGCAGAGAGCCATTTGTCTAGATGGCATCTCAAAAAAAGGACATCAAGCTGTGACCTAATTGACAGGCTAGACTCCACTCATATCTTCTTATAGGTGCCATATTAGCACAACAACCTTACTATCACAAGTAGTGTAGTAGATCGGGGGAAAAATAGATGTACTATTAAAATCGAATTGTCTTAGTCACAATTATTATAGAAGCAGAATAAGCTCATACATATAGGTGGAGGGTACCCCCCAAAATCGAATTATGCTGGGCAGAGCAGGTCTTTTGTAGTACATGTTTTTCCCGTTAGGTGAGCATCAAGCAACTTGCTCTGAGTTAGTGCACCCTATGGGGTAGTCTGGGAAGGTGCTCTCTGGTCACAGTGGATTTTTTTATAAGGAAGTTTCACTTTAAACTTGTTTTATTTGTGATGGTCAATTTAAGAGAACAGCATGCAGCTATGAAATTTTGTTTACAGCTTAAGAAAAATGCATCAGAAACTGTTGTGATGTTGAACGCAGCTTAGAAGGACTACACTATGGGAAAAACTCAAGTATGAGTGGTTTTCTCATTTCAAAAAAAGGTGAAATGTCCATTGATGACAAACCTCATTCTTGACAATCCGTCAACTTCCTGAATGGATGAAAATGTTGACTCGTGTGTTTGGAGTTCTTTTGACCAGGTCAGAGTGTTAACCAAGCTTTCTATTTAGAGGTTTTGAAAAGATCACTTAACGGTGTGTGACTGAAAAAAAGGCCTGATTTGTGGCAGATAGGGAATTGGTTTTCCCACCACGACAGTGCACCTGCTCATGCAGCCATGTCAATGCACCAGTTTTTTTGCAAAAACCAGCATGCCTGTCTTATCCCATGCACCTTACTCACCTGACCTCAATCCATGTGACTTCCTTTGTTTCCACAAATGCAGAGGGACATAAAAGGACAGTGATGTGAAGACTTGGAAGAGGTGAAAAAAAATGAGGGAAGAGCTGTCAACTATCCAAACTGATGAGTTTGAAAAATGTTTCTAAGAATGGAATCACAGATTTGACAAATGTGTTTTTTGTAATGGAGAGTACTTTGAAAGAGATATGTACATTTAAAAAAATTTTTAAATACATAGCTTTGAAGAAAACATTTTTTGGGGGGATTTCCCCTCATATATATGTATATGTGTATATATATATACATATACATATACACACATATATATTAAAAACCCTGTAAATTATATTTATCCACAGGCTTTTTGAAATGGATACATATTTCCTTACACATGGATAGATATTTCCCTACACATAAGGAAAAGTTTTCCACAAACATTTTAAAGCCCCCTTGTATTTGTGTATGTATGCATATACATTCTCACACAAAAATTGCTATCACGTCCTTTCCAATCATGGCTACTTCATGGGTTACAATATAAAATTGATCTATAGGATTTTCTTGGTTGGAATCTTTACGGAAGAAGATCACAGATGGTTCTTTGCCAATGTTTGTGGTTGCCTTTGAACCATCAACCTTTTGGTTTGTAATCAAAAGCAAATCAATTTCAAAAGTCCTATAAAATCTATAGTTGTATGTATGCATGCATGCCTATGCACCGTGCTCTCCTTCTCACTCTCGCTCTTTCAGAGAGATTTATTTTAAGGAAGTAATCCCTAGAAAACTGCGGGTAAGCAAATGGGTGGGGGACAGCTGGAAAGTGGAGCCATATCATGTCCCCAAATGATCAGATGATGGAGAGAGAGTGAAACCGGGTAAAATGTCAACTTTTAGTTCAAAAATAGGGTTATCCTAAGGAAAAATTCCTTTTTAGCTCTTGAAATCCTTAGTTGACTCAAGGAAACCACCCAAATTGTGGCACTTACTCTGCTTTTCGTAGGGGCAATTTATTTAAATGGCAATCCCATGAAAATAGTTCTAAACAGTATCTGGACTAGCATTTGACTAAACTAGCATTTGACACCAAATCTAATCAAGTTGACAAATAAAGTAACTATCACCCTGGGTTTCTAAAATAATTCTGTCATTTGATGGCAACTGATGAATGGAGGGATCTTCTCCAAGAAAGAGTTACAGTCTTGGAAAGCCACACGAGCAATTCTGCCCTGTCTTAGAGGGGCATGATGAATCAGGATCAACTCAAGAGCAGTGAAAGATTTTTTTTGTTTACTTGTTTTTTTTTTCTTTTTTAATGTGCCTCACTTGATTTATTTGAAGACGGATTTATTTGTTGTCTTTGTTTGGGTTTTTAAGAAAATAGAGTGAAGTTCACATCTGACCTGCTCCTGTACCACAATCTGATTGCTACAAGTCAGAGGTCAAATATGCTTCCAGCCTCCATTCCTCTTTTCCCTATTCCGACACCAAGCATCCTTCCTAAGGCACATTACTTCTGTGGCTGGGTTAGATCACTCATTTCAATGGCCACACAGAACTCACAGACAATGCTCATGACTGTGGAGTTTAATAAGGATATTAACAGTTTGAAATTCAGGTTAGAAGTGCTTAGGGTTCAGTTGGTCAGTAAGGACAGTGTCTTCTCTGCTTTGCTCACTGGTCCTCAACAATGTGATCTTCTGCTCTTCTCTGGCAGTGTTACAAAGATCTTTTAGGACTGCCAATAATTTCCCCAAAGACATGTAACTCCACTGTAAATCTTAACTCAAAGTTACTCGTCTCTGCTCAGAGGGTCAGAAATACCCAGCTGCTCCTAATAAGTGCACAGAGGTTCCACACTCCAAAAACCAGCCTGCTGCCCTAAAGAACTTAGCTTGTTTTGTTCCTGGGTTGGGAAAACCACTGTTCTGTAGCACATTCTGGCTCCTGGTGCTACTGATGCTACTACCCTACCACTCCTCTGATGGTAGAGCTCTCAGGGAGGTTCAATGCATAGGCATGTCATGAACCAAAAGATGTGCTCCACTCCTGGTTCTTTCTTTGCTTTTCTTTTTTTTTTTCCGGCAGTGAGATTGCCCTCCTGCCTCCAAAATGGCTCATCTTATATCCAGTAGGATGGTAATGACAATGGATCCTGTTAATATGAACTCACAATGGGATTCTATTAAATTCGTCCCCTAACATCTTTCACTCAGCTTGATTAGGAAAGGGTAGATTGGCTGAAATTACAGAGAAATAAGATCCATATTAAATAATACACTGCACTCAAGAGAAGCAAAACTGTGAAGCCTATATATCTATATATAGTAAGAAATTTACACACAAAATGATTCAACCAGCTGTAGAATTTGACAAATTCTAAGTCAATGGGTCAGATGCTAGACTAGAGGCTTTGCCTAACTCAAGTAAATGCAGATGCTGATGAGCTGAAGATCAATAGGAACATGATAGGATAGTGGCTGCACAGGCTAATGAATCCAAGGTCAGCAAGCAAGAAGGCAGGCTGCTGATGACTCCAGAATAGGCAGGCAATATGGCAGGCCAATGGTTTATGATTAAGAGTTTGGTGTATGAGCTAGATGCAAGAGCTAGACCCATCAAAAAGCAAGTAAGCTGTTCCACAAAGTGCACTTACATTGGAAGCAGGGGACATCCCAAAGGAAATTTTCCTTCAATTGATGGTAGCAAGGCTGTGAAAATCACTAATCTTACAACTGATTGACTGCTCATAGCAGATTACATTATCCATGTGATTATACTGTGTTAGGTCACATCATGGGGGATTACTAGGTCTTAACTGCCAAACTACTGAGAATCCTGGCCTAGCCAAGTTGAGACAAAACCATAAAAATAAACCACCTCACTATTAGTATTATAATGATATTCTACAGGCATACAATTTTTAAAATAAACAAGGAGTTTATAAAAGCCAAATTATTGGTATTAATGTGTCATAGTAAATCTCTCTATAATATATCTGAAGTATTTGTTTTACTCTTTAAGATGTTACTGAATGTCTTTGCTTTTATTTCCTAATAACACATTGTTAAACATTTTTAAGGATAACATATGCTTACTAATTCGAGGGCAGCAACAATAACAAAAAAATGCTAACTGAAGATCTGTAGAGTGCAACAATATAAGAAAGTATATGAAACATTCATAATCCATAGTCACAGATCTATGATTATATATTTATGGAATTTTAGTTCTTTCTTCACGTCACACACATTTTCTCTCCCACTCATTGATACACATGTCAGTAGATTGTAAAGATGTTATTTCATATATTTGATCAGATGCATTTACCAGAATTAAAAACTATTTTCAAATATCATTTTTCATTATATCGTAATATGCCACTCTATTACATATCAAAAGGAGTCCCAGTAGTGTGGTTGGGTAAGTGAGCTGCTAAACTCAAAATTAGTGGTCCAAATCTACCAGTCACTCACTGGGAGAAAGATGAAGCTGTCCGCACCTATAAAGATTTGCAATCTATAACATACAAAGGAACAGTTCCACTCTGTCCTATATGGTCACTATGAATTGGAATCAATGTGGGGTTATGAATCAGAATTGACTTATGTGATGGGGTTTGTATCATATGTCAACATTTAGTAAATATTATCTTTATTGTTTAGAAATGTATAATTTTTCTGTTTTTTTTTCTTTTTATAGCAAATTTAGTGAAATTTTACATAGCAGATTAGTTTTCCATTCAATAATTCAAACAAATCTTGTTTCATATCATTGATGGCAATCTCCACAAGACATCATTTATCCCACGTCCTTCCTGTGTTGACTATTTCCATTGCTCCGTTTCTTTCCTAATGTTATATTTCTTATTTTTCTTAGAAGAAATATTGTGATGACTGTCCAGACTAAATAAAATAACTAGTGTGGAACTGCTTTGATAATCTTAAAGATAATTTATCATATATATGTGTGTGTGTATATATATATATATACACACACATGTGTATACACACACATATTAGGCCAGTAGTTCTAATGAGCTTCAGAATTTGGGTTCATCAAGCCAAATTGCTCTTCTAAAGAGTTTTTACTAAAGTACGCTTCTACCTGCATCATGTACTTACAAAAATTTAACCAAGTATACGTTTTCCATTAAGTTGCCAAATAATTTCAAATGAGAAAATAGTGTCATATTTTATTTAGTGGCTGGTCTTAGGAGAATCCAATCAAGACTACCTATACATAATAAATATTTACACATGTACAGAGAACATAGAGAAACACATACATATTCTCCTACACTATCAGACTATGTGTGTGGTAGTTACATAATCTGGTGTCAATTTGAGGATTAAGAATGTAGGGGTGGAGTCTAGCCTGTCAATTAGGATATACAGCCAGTGAGGTCCCTGTGGGTATGGCCTCCTCCTGAGGATTCTGGGAACTCTGGTATTATTTTCCTCCTTGGAGGTGGAAGACCCTCTCTCTCTCTCTCTCTCTCTCTCTCTCTCTCTCCCTCTCTCTTGCTCACTCTCTCCTTGCTCTCTGAGAGACGCTTTATTCATGAGACACATGGTGCTAAGCTGATTGAGCGCATGCTACTCTGGGGCCCTGGGAGCTTGAGAAGCCACGTGGAGACCCCTGCCGGTTCTGAGATACTTAAAACGCCTCTGGACGCACAAGATTTCCCACTCACTAGCCTGTGATCTTCCTGCATTCGGTGTCATTGCATGTATTTCATGAGTGAGAAGAGGACTTTGTAGGCTGCTATCAGACATATGGGCTAATATCAGACTTATGGATGTTTTCTCAATATTCAATTGCTTGTATATAAACCTCTTCCTTGTACACATATGAGTGTCTCTGAATTTGTTTCTCCAGTCTACCCTAACACAATATGATTATTCATTTTTAAAGATTTTTATCTTAGTAGCAAAACCTGTAATATTTAAGAAACACGGGAATTATAAACATATATATGATCAGAAGACCATGCTGCTTTTTTTTTTTTTTTACTTTTTGTCTACTGCAATGGAGGTAGGCTTTTGGTAATAACAAAAGTATTGTTTTCTGTCATTAGTACTAAAAAGATCATATTGAACCAATCAGCTGAGCAAATCTTTTTAAAGGCTAAAAATAGCCAATATTGATATTACTGTGGATCCATGTGAATTTTCAGGCACAAAAGGGCAAGTAGAAATGTAGAATAATAAAGAGGAAAACCCTTTTGGATAGACTTCTTAAACAATATCTCACAAAGACAATTGATCCATCAATCCTCTTCCTAAGGATCTAGTCTGGACAAGTTAATCATATGTACAAAGAAATATGTGCACTTGTTAGAAAATACAGAAATCACGTACATATCCCTTAAGATGAAAATAAACCAAAACATGAGTGGTGTATATTCCAAATGGACATATTTTTGCACTAAGTAACAGCTAAGCATGTTATATTTTGCCTTAAATATATAGAAGTAAATGTATTTATATACTTACTTTTATATAATTATATATTTTATACAATATTATAGAGAAGTCTTTTTGCAAATGCTAACGATTTATGTAGCACTTGTGGGAATGACTTTTAAGGGAAAAGGAAAAGGAAAACTCCCGGAGAGCTGTTCCCCTTCCTTGAAAGGAGGGGAAGAAGAGCGTGGCGAGATACAAGGGGGTCCGGACCCTCTCCTTCACTGGTTAATGCTTTCAGCGAGGTGGAAGTAGAAATGTGACAAAACGATAAATCTTCATATATTTCAACGGTGAGTTTATTAATATTACAATTGTTTTAAAATATTTTAATTACCCATTGATAAAATATAGATAGAATATAGACAAATTGTCTGATTCAGTGCAATATTTCTTTACTCATCTGAGCATACTCAGCACATCTTTCCCTACCTTCCTCTTGGTTTCCTCTATGCCTTCCAGAGGAGCTAGTAACAATGCTGGTATATATATATGCTGGTATATATATATATATACCAGTAACAATGCTGGTATATATATATATATATATATACACACACACACACACACACACACACACACACACACACACACATATATATATAATTTAGCATTTCCCAGGGATGCTATAGTGCTAGAGTCATATAGTCTGAGGCCTGAAACACATACCGTCTAAGCATCATTTTCTGCCTCTCTTCCCCTTTGCACCTCCTATTATCAGAACTGTTTTTCCTATCTGTAATTCGTATCTATATGCCTGAGCTTCTTTTCAACCTACCACTACCACTATATTGGTCCTTTCTCAATCTAATTTGCTTCCCTGGTGAAATAATATTTAAATTAGCCTTCTAATTTCCACATCAGTCTCCTTTCATCTCCTAAATATATGTTCAGTAAATCTAGGCTAGGTAAATCTATAGAGACAGTTACTGGATTGATGGTTTCTTAGGGTTATTGATGGAGAAGTTAAGTGGAAATGGGGAGCTAATAGTACAAGAAAAATGTTCTAAAATTGATTATGGTGATGATTGCACAACTCATTTTAATATGATTAAACCATTAAATTTTGATTGTAAAATATATGTCGATCAGTTTTAAAATGTTTGAAATGCTGAATGACATTTCAGTCCCCACTTCAAACATTGAAGTACCTTCCAATATATCCCAGCATCAAATTCAAACTCCCTTGTACTTCCTATGTTTTCAAATCCCTAAGGATCAGACTCTTTGGACCTCATACACTACTGCTCTTACTATATCTACTAAACTCCAGCCACTGTCACCTCCTCTTCCTGTAACATCACCAATGCATACTCTCCTCTTGATCTTTGCACTTGTTATTCTTTTTGCCTGTTATGATCTTCATCCAAAGAACATTCATATAAATGGATGGGACCTATAATATTTCATCAAAGGTCACTTCTTCCAGGAACATGGAACTAATAATTTTATCTCAAGTCATGCCCACCCTCATCATTCTTTGCCCTCATGGTCTTTATTATTATATAAACTTCTAATCTTTATCCTTGATAACTGTCAGTATTCATTTTAAAATGTTACCTCCATGCATGATGAAAGCATACCTTTTTAATGACAGCCACCTTGCATTTTAGTGTCAGTCATAACCTGAGATGAGAAGACCTGGTGGTATAGTGAGTTTCTCTTTGGCTGCTAACTATAAATTCAGCACTTCAAATCCACTTACCACTTCATAATAGAAAAATGAGGCTTTCTGCTCATGTAATGCCTTAAGATCTCAGGAACTGAAAGGGGCAGTTTTACTTTCACTAAGAGTTGGAAACCATTCAATGGTTATGGTTTGTAGCTTGATTTGGAAAATGTATCTACCAATATACCATGAACTATTCTCTCACTGCCATTGGGTCATTGCTGACTCACAGTTACCCTCTGTGAGTTTCTGAGTCTGCAACTGTTTCGGGAATAGAAAGTCCTGTCTTTCTCCCACAGAGCTGCTAGTGGTTTCAAACAGCTGACCATGCTGATCGCAGCCCAAAGCATAACCACTACACCAGCAGCATTCCTTACTATATAATAGGTATTCAAAAAGTGTATGGGTTGTATACTCTCTGTGCCAATGAACAATGTATAGATGTTTTCTCTACTGGATACATTACTTAATGCATCACAAAGGCTATTTTGAAGCTTCTCTGCCTTCCAAAACAGAATTCCTCATTCTTAGAATATCATTTTATTGCCTACTTAATTGTAAACATTAAGCCATTTATTATCTTTACCCCTTTCCCTTACATTGATTTTCCTGGTTTCATCCTCATCCTGTATTTTCCCCAACTTCCTTTCTATCTCAGAAAGATAACTAGTTTTTCATTTTACTAAAGTAAATCCATCAGTTCTTTCCCTGCAGCAACTCTGTTTAACTTGACTACCAAAACAGCACCAAACCGAACAAGAAATACCATTGAATTTGAGTGAAAAAAACTCGTTTAGCTTCATTTACTTCCTTTTTTTTTTCATTGCAATTTGGATCACCTCTACCCCTTCTAATAAAGTCCCAGTTCTCATAAGGTTGACTCCAACTGATGGAAACTCATGTGCGCCACACTATAACTCTAATACATAGGGGTGTTCCTGGTTAGGTTTTGGCAGTAAATTATCAGGTCCTCCCAGACCTTTCTTCGTGGACCTTTACTTCTGGATGACTGTAAACATGTTGGCTAGTGACTGAGTGCTTGCCACTCACGGGGTCTTATGACACTTGGTGTTGGTGCTGTCCAGTCAGTTCTGACTCATAGTGACCATATGCACCACAGAAGGAAACAGCACCCGATCCTTCACCATCCTCATAATTGTTCTTCTGTTTGAACCCCATCGTTCCAGCCACGGTGTCGATCCATCTAGTTGAGGATCTTCCTCTTTTCTGCTTTACCAAGCATGATGTCCTTCTCTGGGGACTGATATCTCCTGACAACAAGTCTAAAAGTACATGAGATCAAGTGGATGACAGTGAATTTTATTATACCTAGTCTCCTGAAAATAGGCTTTCTAAAGTTACTAACTAGAATCACCAAACTCGAAGATTTTTTTCATTATTTTTTACTGTGTATTGGTTAAAAGGAAGTTCTATTCCTACCGCTCTAAAATAACCCCTAAAAACCATAGGCTCATTATCTGTAACTCTACTTTTAGACTCCCTTGCTAGTAGTCTTCTAGTTCAATTCTGTCAATAAACCTAAAAGCAAACAAACACAAGCAACAATAATTGCCCCTGAGTTGATTCTGAATTCACAGTGACCATATAAGAAAGGACAGAACCACTTCACAGGGTTTCCAATGCTGTAAACTTTATGGAAGCAGGTTGCTACATCTTTCTCCAACTTTCCATTAGAAACCAATAATTTAATCACTGTTCCTCCAGGATGCCTGTCTGCCAAAGAAAGGCAATAATGTGACAGTTGGCGTGCTAGCGATAAAGAAGAGGCATCACTTTCCAGAGGTAACTGTGGACATTCACGTGGGGCTCTGCTCCTGTCTTGTGGATTGTCTGAGAGTTACCCTTGTCCATTCTGCTGGAAATTGATGTTTTCAATATTGGCTTTTACAGTTTGTTTATTTCTTTGCTTTCTGGGCAGCCCCCTGAAAATCATCCAGCTTTCCAGGATTACACAAGGCTTTAACACTTTTAAAATCTCTGCTAGCTATGGCAGTTACATTTTATGCACAACTTGTAACTGGATGAAAGGGTAGGAGCAGAGACCAATCTATCATCAGGTTTGAGCCTGATGGGGCCTCTTTGAGAGTGTGGTCTTTAATAAGAGAGACAGTGAGGGCTTCTCTCTCTCTTGCCCTTAACCTTCCCTGCTTGCTGGGGTGGCCTCATGTGACCACTGACCCTGGGAGCAGTTGGTGCCCTGCCACGTTTTCACAAGCTTGGACCCACGTGGCTCTGCACCCACAGAGCTCTGATTCCCCTGCTTCTTACTTCTGCTTCATCAGTTTGCAGCAATGGGTCTGATGAGGGCTCCGGCTAGCATTGAACACATGGACTTGGGTTGGACTTAGACGGAATACCTTCTGGATATGTAAGTTCCCTTCATATATGTGTGTGAGGGTGGTGGTTTGGGTTTCTCTAGATCACCCAGCCTAAAACACGACATGCGTTAGATCATGCATCTTCTTTCTACCTGCATGGGTGGTAGAGATACTGTTGACATCTTAGAATTCCCTCAGAAGGTGGCATTTTGTCTCTCTCAAAAGTGCAGGCTTGAAGATAAACAAGCGGCCATCTAGCTCAGAAGCGACAAAGTCCACATGGAAGCACACCAGTCTATGTGACCACGAGGTGTCGAAGGGATCAGGTATCAGGCATCAAAGAACAAAAAATCATATCATTGCAAATGAGGATGAATGCAAAGTGGAGACTCAAAGCCCATCGGTAAGCAACTGGAAACCCCTTTACTGAAGGGTTTTGGGGAGGAGATGAGTCAGTCAGGGTGCAGGTAGCAATGATAAAACATATAACTTTCTGCTAGTTTTTAAATGCTTTTTCTCCCCCTGCCCCACTATCATGATCCAAATTCTACCTTACAAATCTGGCTAGACCAGAGGATGTACCCTGGTACAGATAGCAACTGGAAACACAGGGAATCCAGGACAGATAACCCTTTCAGGACCAGTGGTGAGAGTGGCAATGCCTGGAGGGTGGAGGGAATGTGGGTTGGAAAGGGGGAACCGGTTACAAGAATCTACATATAACCTACTCCCTGGGGGATGGACAACAGAGAAGAGGGCAAGAGGAGATGTCGGACAGTATAAGATATCACAAAATAATAATAAATCATGAATTATGAAGGGTTCATGGGGGGGGAGGGGGCGGGGGAGGGAAAAATGAGGAGCTGATATTAAAGGCTCAAGTAGAAGGGAACTGTTTTGAGAATGATGATGGCAACAAATGTACAAATGTGCTCGACACAATGGATGTATGTATGGATTGTGATAAGAATTGTATAAGCCACCCAATAAAATGATTTTTTTAAAAAAAGTACAGTCTCTTGATTACAAGGACTTTTTATCTTTAACTTTTTTTGTATATTTCTTTTTTTTAATCATTTTATTAGGGAAAATACAACTCATCACAATCCATGCATACATCAATTGTGTAAAGCGCATTTGTACATTCATTGCCCTCATCATTCTCAAAACATTTCCTCTCCACTTAAGCCCCTGGCATTAGGTCATCATTTTTCCCCTCCCTCCCCACTCCCCCCTCCCTCATGAGCCCTTGATAATGTATAAATTATTATTTTGTCATATCTTGCCCTGTCCGACGTCTCCCTTCACCCACTTTTCTGTTGTCCATCCCCCAGGGAGAAGGTCACATATACTTCCCTGTAATTGGTTCCCTCTTTCCAACCCACTCTCCCTCTACCCTCCCAGTATCACCACTCACACCACTGGTCCTGTAGGGATCATCTGCCCTGGATTCCCTGGATTTCCAGTTCCTATCTGTACCAGGGTACATCCTCTGGTCTAGCCAGATTTGCAAGGTAGAATTCATATCATGATAGTGGGAGCAGAGAGGAAACATTTAGGAACTAAAGGAAAGTTGTATTTTTCATCATTGCTACATCGCCCCCTGACTGGCTCGTTCCTCCCTGAGACCACTGGAGATATCCTTAACTTTTCCTTCATGTATTTCTTTCCTAGCAACACTTTCTCTTCAATGTACTGCTTGAGAGCATTTCTTCATCTCCTATATTCAGTTCTTTGTGGTCCCTCATACTCGATGATCCCCAATTTAATGCATTCAATGTCATGAAATGACTTCTCACATATGTATCAAACACATATCTGTCGGACTCATCTCTTTACTGTGTCTCAGGTCTTTCCTGATTTCTGCAATCAGGTATCTAAATGTGTCTACAGTGCTTTACAATTTACATGGTCAGCACATTTGGTGGTATAGTGGTTATGCATTGGGCTTTGATCCCAATTATCGGCCCTTTGAAACCATCAGTAGCTCTTTGGGAGAAAGACTTGACCTTCTCTCTTAAACAGTTACAGTCTCAGAAACCCACATGGGGTGGTGATTGTTCAGCCGTGACTTGATGGCGGTGAGTTTTGGAGTACCAAGCTCTGCTAACTCATCCTGGGCATTCTATGCTGATGAAGCAACACTGATATTTCCCCAGTTATTTCTATATTAGTTTATTCCTCAACCCTAATCTCTTTCAACAATCTATTTTATTTTGCCTTTTCCACTAGCCATGCTTATATCGATTTTTTTATGTTACTGTGTAATTCATCTTCTTCTTATCTTTGCCCCAACTAATTTTCGTAGCTCTGCTTATCCCTGTTTACACCCTGCTGCAATAGCCCTTCTCATGGGCATGTCTGATCTTGGAACCATTAGGTTTAATATTTTTAAAGCTTTACATTACATTTACATAAAGCTTTGCAAATATAACTCCCATAGCTTCCGCTTAGGTATAATGCCATCTTTAAAGAAGAACCCAAATTAACATCTTATCCATAGAAATGTGTGTACATATTTCTGTTCTTACAATCTTTGCTGGTCCTGTATAGTCACTCATCTGCACAAGACATGACAATATCAACCACTTGTTAATCACAAAAAATGCCATGGAGGGACCAAATCTGACCTCCCCCGGTTTCCCTAATGCCATGGGGCAGAAGTCTTCTAAGCCTCCATTCTCCCTCCTTCTTTGCCCATTTCTGACACCAATCGATCCGCTAAAGGATCTCTACTTCTATTTGGGGTTTATAAATTCATTGCAGTGACCATACAGAACTCATAGGAAATACACAACATCGTTGTGGGTGTTGTTGGGTGCCATCACAACAGAAGACACACTGCACACTCCTACTCGCTCCTTACAAATACTCTCATGCCTGTGGCCCCTGATGCAACCACTGTGTCACTCCTTCTTGTTAAGGGGCTTCCTCTTTTTCACTGTTCTTACACTCTAACAAACACAATGTCTTTCTCCGGGGACTGGTCGCTTCTAGCAATATGTCCACAGTATGTAAGAGGAAGTCTTGCGATCCTTGCCTCTAAGGAGCACGCTGACCTTTCTTCCTCCAAGACTGATTGGTTTGTCCTTTAAGCAGTCCACTGTATTTTCAATATTCTTCTTCAGCATGACAATTCAAATGCAGCAATTCTTCTATAGTCTTCCTTATTCATCGTCAAACTTTCACATTCATATGATTCAATGGAGATTATCATGGCTTGGATCAGGCACAATTTATTCCTCAATGTAACCTCCTTACACTTCAGACTCTAAAGAGGTCTGATGCAGCAGATTTATCCAATGCAATGTGTATTTTGATCTCTTGACTGCTGCATCCATGAAATTAATTGTGGATACAAGTGAGATGAAATCCTTAACAAATTCAAACTTTTCTCCATTTTTCTTGAGATTACCTACTGGTCCAGTTGTGAGGATTGGGGTTTTCCTCACATTGAATTTTAATCCATACTGAAGGCTACAATTCTTGATCTTCATCAGCAAGTGCTTCAAGTGCAACTCACTTTCAGCAAGCAAGGTTGAGTCATCTGCACACCATAGGTTGTTAATAACCCTTCCAACTAACCTGCTGCCATATTCTTTTTCATATATCCAGTTTCTCTGATTATTTACTCAGCATATATAGATTGAACATTTATGGTAAGAGGATATAATCCTGGCACAGGCCATTCCTCATTTTAAACCATGCAGTATTTTCTTGCTCTGTTTGCAAAAGTGGCTCTTGATATATGTATATGTTAATAATGAGCACAATGAAGTACTCTAGATCTCCCATTCCTCTCAAGGCTATCCACGGCTTACTGTGGTCAATACAATTGAATGTCTTTGCATAGTTAATGAAACACAAGTACATTGCATCCTCTGTTTGGGGCTAAAGTCTATCTGGTATGGGCAAGGATATCCCTTATTCTTCATCTTCCTCTGAATCCAGCACTGTACTGCTGCAACCATTGTTGGATGATCATCAGAGAAATTTTATTTATTTGTCATATCCATGTTATTGTTCTACATTTTGAGCAATCTGTCAAGTCTCTTTCTTTAGACTGGCCCTAAATATGGGTCTCTTCATTCAGTTGTTCAAGTAGCTATCTTCCAAATTTCCTGGCATAGATGAGTGAGTGCTTCCAATGTTTCTTCAGCTTGCAAAAATATTTCAGTGGATATTGCATCAGTTCCTGGAGTCTTGTTTTTGGCAAATGTATTCTGTGCTGTTTGCTTTTCTTCCCCCAGCTCCAAGGGGTCTTGATAATATGCTACCTTCTGAAATGGTGGCCTGTCAACCTGTTGGTTTTGGTACAGCAACTCTGTGTATCTTCTTGATGCTTCCTGCTTCATTCAATATTTTTTCTATAAATCTTTCAAAAGTCTTGCAATACAAGACTTGATTTTATTTTTGGATTCTTTAAGTTTCAGAAATGCTAAGTGTGTTCTTCCCTTTCTGATTCTAAGTCCTTGCACATTTAGTTATAATATTTGGCTTTGTCTTCGTGAACTGCCCTTTGAAATTTTCTATTCAACCCCTTTGACTTCAGCTTTTCTTCCATTTGCTTTCACTACTGTACAATTCAGAGCAATTTCCAATCTCTTCTGGCATCCACTTTTATCTTTTCTTTCTTTCCTGACTTTTTAATGACCTTTTGCTTTCTTCATGAAGAATTGTCTTGATGTCCTCCCACAGCGCATCAGCTCTTCTGTCATTAGTGTTCGGTGCATCAAATCCGGTCTTCAGATATTCTCAAAATTCAGATGGGATCAACTCAAGGTCGTATTTTGACTCTTGTGGAATTTTTTTAAATTTTCAGCTGTATCCTGAACTTACATATGAACGATTAATGGTGTGTTCCACAATCGACCCTGCTCTGCTGTTAGCTGCTGGTATTGAACTTCTCCATCATGTCTTCCCAGAGATGTAGTCAATTTGATTTCTGTGTGTTCCATCTGGGGAACTCCATATTTATAGTTGCCTTTTACATTGTTAAAAAAGGTATTTGCCATGAACATATCATTGGTTTTGCAAAAATTTATCATGAAATCTCTGGCTTTAATTCTATCACCAAGTCTATATTTTCCAATTACTGGTCCTTCTTTGTTTCCAACTTTTTTTTGTTTTTATATTTTAAATTTAACAATTTTATTTTTTATTAGGTGGGATTTAATACATATACCATATCATTCCATATTTCAATCACCTCAATTTGAATTGTACAGTTGCTATCACAACAGTTTCCAAACATTCTTTCTACATTGACTCTTTGACACAGTCTCCCTTGTTAGCCCTACCCCCTTCCAAATGACTTATGCTACTTGCTGTCCCTATAGATCATTACTCCTGGGTTTCATATACAAAAAAACCCAGAGAAACATGTAACACAGTTAAAAAGAGGTTGACCTGCATTGACATAACACTTCTAAGATACACTCTAATATGAATAAACAAGACCTAACAGAACAATACAAACCTAAAATACAGAAAATTTTGGAAGCCAGATCCGGTCCATCCCACAACATAGGGAGGATCTACTGACAATGTTTTAACTGTTCAGGTCAGATTCATGTCTTTGATCTTCTATACTCCTTCTCCCACGCACTCTGTTTAATGACCACGTTCCTTCCATCACTCAATTTTAGGTAGGGGGAGTTTCCAAGTTTGCATTCCAATCACTGCTAATTGTCAATGCATCTTGATTGCCTGCCTCATAAATTTCTTACTGAAGTCATTGGTCTTCAGTTTCTTCATTACTAGCTGTTGTGGTTGGTGCACACATTTGAATAATTGTTGTCGAATGGATTTCCTTGAAGGTGGATAGATATAATTCTATCACAGATAGTATTGTAATTCATGATGGATTTAGCAAGATCCTTTCTGAGTAAGAATGTTAAGCTTTTCCTCTTGATTGTATTATTCTGGGCATAGTAAATTATATGATTCTGATTCAAAATGGCTAACAGCATTTCAGGTCACTAATGCCACAGATATTGAGCTTCATATATTCCATTTCATTTTGACCACTTCCAATAATCCTAAATTTATCCTTTGTGCATGCTAAGTTCTAATCATTAGAAGATTTTGGCAACTCTTTTCTCTTTGTCTTGAGTCCTGTCCCACCACCAAATGACTAACTTGTTTGTTCCAGTCTCACAAACTTTCACCACTCACGTCACCATGTTTGACTCTCCTCCAAGAAATAAGTTCCAGTTGAATTCCATTTCGAGGGGCCTCCGGCCTGAGAAGCCCATCTGCCGGCAGGTTGCCTGACAATGCCCTGCTTCCTTTGCTTAGGCTTTCGGTATTTCACAGGATTTTGAAACGATGCATACAATTTTCAGCGGCTTGTGTTTCAGAAGTGGGGAGCCAGTCCTTCTTCACGATCTATTCTTAGTCTGGAAGCTCCGTTGAAGCCTATTCACTTTTGTTGCCCCTGCTAACATCTGAAATACCGGTGGTATAGCTTCCAGCATCACAGCAGCATAGTATGCCAAAATGACAGGTGAGGTGGATATTCACAATTGTGACTCTTTAATTAGAAAAGTTAATAAATAGGTTATTTCAAGTCAGGGTCAGTAAACAAGAAGAATATAGGCATTGGTCCTCACCAACACTTCTCAGCCAACAACCAAATCTTTCTTGGGTCTTTAGCCTCTTTTATCATATTATGAATTAATTTTTTGTTTTGGCTAAAATTCAAACACAATGGGCATTTGTTCTTTGGCAGATTGTACGACATCAATTTTTTAAGTGCGTTACAGTTTCTTGCCTTTCTTACCAGAGGTCTAAAGCTGATACAGTTGAGCTTCTCTCTCAGTAACTGCCTGTCAGGCCCATTGCAGACACCCCATAGGTGCACACTTGTTTTAATTGAATTCCATTGAAATGCTAATCAACCCCCATTGTAGGAGACAATGACATGGGCACAGCGGACCTCTTGCTTCAAGACACTATGAGCAGCCCAGCTTTGAAGATGATGAACACAGCTCAATGTGGAGCAGCTGGAAGTAGCCAAAGGGCTAGTCTAAGAGGTAAAAACAGCAGCCAACCTCTGGGAGTGCTTGCTAAGCAGAGCCTGTTCCTCCATGACTTGAAAGCAGTGTGGCATGTGTGTGATTAACCTGTGCTTGAACGTATAGAGCTAAGCTTGCTGCCCCACAATGATGTTTACTTTTCATAATTCCTTTGGGAGGTTGGGGTATTTTTTTAATCATATTTTTACCATGAAGATGCTGCTTCCTCGTGAAATGTGTGGGTTCTGTAACTCCATGCACATAGATTTAATGTTTGCCATTCCACTATGCATACTGGTGCGAATCTTTGGACTATATAACTTCAGTCTTTTCTCCTAGAGAATTTCCAACAATATTAATTACCCAAGGGATGTTATGAGGATTAAACAGCTAGGCACATTTCATACAGAATACTTTGATACTTCCACATAGTAAAGGTACCTGGGAGTCATGAAAAAATAAAGAACTTTGGGGGGACAGCTATGCTGTTATTTTGGGGTGCCAGGGAATCAGATGTTATTGATAGCAACACTGTGTGCAACAGAACAAAACACCACTCAGACCTGTGCATCCTTACAGTTATTGTTATCTTTGAGCCCTTTGTTGCAGCCACTGGATCAATTCATCTTCTTGAGCATCTTCCTCTTCCTTCCTCATGGCCTCAATACTTTACCAAGCATGACGTCCTACTCCAGGAACTTTCTCACCTGAAAACGTGTCCGAAGGGCATCTGGTCCAAAGGAGCTCTGGCCATCATTGCCTCTAAGGATCATCAGACTGTACTTCTTCTCAGACAGGTATTTTTGTGGTTTGGGAACACCAAGGCACTTTCAATATTATTCACCTGCACCATAGTTTAATTGCATCAACTCCTCTTTGTTTTTTCTTCTACATGTCCAACTTTCTCATGGATATGAGACTTTTGGAAATATATATATGAAGGTACTATAAAAATTATTTTATTAGACTTCCATTTTTTACATGCACAGGTGTATTCCTAACCAAATGCATTTAAGTATGCTTCTGTGATCAGTGGATAGCCCCAGACAAATTCTTGGAATAATATATTTGTCTTAAACTTTGGGTGCTTTAAAAGGAAAGAGGATATTTCTTGTGTTATGTTAAAAAATGATTTTGAGATTAAAGATCGTATCAAATTTTTACTGAAACTCAAGTGCGCATCTTCTCAAATCATTGAAATTTTGCAGCAAATTACAGGAATGTTGCCTTCCATAAAACAAAAAAAAATTGGTTAGATAATGTGGTTTTAAGAAAGTCAGGAAAACCCCAAATATGAGCCAAGAGAGGAAAGTCTGTCAAGTTCTATGGTAGGAAAAAACTGACTGAAGTCCAGGACTAGGTAGAAGACCCTAGGATTACCATTGACATGACAGCAATTGATGTTGGAATCTCACGTGCATCTGGCAGGTCACTAGATTAGGGATAAAGGGGATTGTCTTTTCAAATGTTTGTTCTAGTGGAAATTGCTGGTAGGGCCACAATAAAGAGGTTGGAAGGAATCAGGGACATTCATTCAATGCCTGTAGGAAAATTCAGAACTCAGCATGCTCCAAGCCAAGCCACCTAGGCCCAGGTGCAAGGCAACCTTGGCACACTCACCTTAGACACCAGTAATACGACATCACACTGGTGTGCCTAAACTCAGCAAATACGGTCAGCCAAGACCTTCAACCACACCTCCCCAGCCAGTGGGGCTAGGAAGGTATAAACACGGGCCCTTTTCAGTCTGCTTTTGCAAGCAGAAGGTATGATTCCTCCTAATTTGGGTGCACATGCACCTGTGTGGTCTTTGGCAGACTGCTCGTTCTTTTGGGATTCACTTTTCTTCTATCCACATACAGGTTCCACACTCCCGTTCCACATTCCTTCCACGTGTTTTTCCGCACGCCCCTGAACTGGCCATCTTTAGTCATGAGTTCTGGCATGCTACCTTGCGGCCTTGTGCACTTTGTAGAAGTAGGGTGTACCCACGGAAACGTTCCTTTCCCTCATAAAAATCACTTGGATTGATGAAAGTGTTTCTGCCGTGTGAATTCTTTCAGCAAGGGTTGCAAGGCAAGAACTGAGGTCAACCAGCCAGAAACCTAACAGATTCCCATTTTCAGCCTTCAAGGAACACCTTGGTGTCCGAACTCTTTTAGAGAGATAGGTGTGGCTAGAACTGTGCAAGCTCAGAAAGTCATCTTTCCAGAAGTCTTTTAAGCAAGATTGAAGCTCATAAAGATGATTTTATGGAACAAATTATAACCAAGGACAAGTCATGCAGTTACGCATATGATCCAGAAGCAATAGTCAATCAAAAAAGTAAATTCTGAGGTGATTTGTTGGGCTAGTTAAAGTCAAGGTAGCTATGTCAGCTCAGAAGGTGTGTGAATTCCCAAAAGGCTAATCTTCCAATGTTTTCTCAAAGAACACAGGATAATAACGGGCAAATATATGAAAATTTTAAAACTGTGAAAACGGAATTGGTGAATACATTGCCCCACACAGAATTGTTTCATGGGGATTTTTTTCCACCAGTCTCTCACTCTGCAGGTAGCAGAGGTGTCTGACATTAATTTTGTTGGGAAACCTTACGTCATCTACCCTACATCCCTGATCTTGTCCCTTTAGATTTCTTGTTTCCGAACGTCAAGTATTATTTTAAAAGAAAGCAATCTGAGTCTCTCAGGAATCTAAAATTACTGTTTCAACATGGCGTAAATCAAAGTTTACAGAATTCCCTCAGTGCTAGATTGCCCCCCAAAGTTAAGGTCAATATTTTTAGGTTTTGCCTTGTGAGAGTAAACTAAATGTAGCTCTCTCATCAGAATTGGTCTGAGGCAATAAAGATGGAATGAATTGACCCATATTTTACATGTACAGACACAATTACAACTCTTCCTCCTTCATTGACTATCTCTTGTGGCTACACCCGGTTGTCTAGAGAAATCCAATGACACTCAACTGTGAATAAGAAAGAGTTTAATATCAAGAAGTAATTATATATCAAGAAGGTAGTCCAGCCCAATCCAACTCCAGTGCACAAATCTGATGCTTGTCTGTAAGTCCCTCTTCAGACTCACACAGGCAACACAGAATGGTGAACTGCGAAGCAGAAAGAGCTCAGGCTGGTGGGTGCAGAGTTGCACGGGTTCAAAGTCAGCGGAAACATGGCAGGGCACTGACTGCTCTCAAGGTCAGCAGCAGAGTGCTGGCAAGCAGGAAGGTAAAGGGACAGAGAGAAAGTGAGTTTCCAGATTCCTGGCTTATAAGAAGGCCACACCTCCAATGGGGCATCATCGGTGTATGACTTAATTGACAGGTGGATTCCACCTGTACACTTTCATGAAAATTCACGTTGACATAAAACCATCTAACTACCGCACTTCTTATATGACATTTTGAAGTTCTAAGTATAACATAGCTACTGACTCTCATGCACATTAATAGCATAGGCTAACATGGGAGGTGAGAATAATGCTGGCTGTGATTAACCATCACAAGGTTATATATCATCTTGGCAGGGTCATGATTCTCAGTGGTTTGACAGTTATGTAACTATATAATTTGGCAACCATGTGATGATGACATTCACCAGCTGTATAATGGTATGGATCGGCAATTAGGCAATCATTTAATCTGGCAGTTTTGTAATCATGTTGTTTACCCACCATTTTGTGATCTTATGTGAGCATCCTGAATTTTTACATAATTTATTTTTTTGCATAATAACCTGGTCTTCATAATCTATACAGTTTGATAAGTGAAGCATTAGTATACATTTTTTTTGCCCCCTTTTAGCTCACTCTATGCCTAGACTTTCATTTTGGTATATTTTGATGTATCATCAAGCAAAATCACATGCGTATTTGATTTACCCCCTTTCGCAAGTTTTCCAGGCCCTAAGTAATATCATAATTTATTTGACTATTAAATTATCATGTATTTAGTCTCTTAAATGTCTCAGGTACTAAGGAAAAGTAAAATACAAATCAGATCTTCATAAATAGCTTTTCATATGTGCTATGTCTTCCAGGAATATGATATATTATCTTGTCAACTGAAGGCTTCCTCTCTTGCTTTTGTAGCTGTTTACATATTCAAAGTTAGCATCCTTTAAATATTAGACTAGGAATTAAGTAAGGTCTTATAGTCTTTACCAACTCCATTGAACCACATTTATATATAGCACTCTGATTTAATTGTAATGCAAACAAATAAATGTCAGGATATGGGATATGGAAGATGCTCAATAGTTATAGTATGGTAAGTATAAACAGGCATATCCATTTATTAAAAATTTAAGAGACTATAGAAGCTAATTAATTTTCCCAATAAAGTTAAAATTCTTAATTGCTTAGCTTCTAACCTAAAGGTTGGCAGTTTGAACTCACCTGCTGCTTCTAAGGAGAAAAGCCCTGCATATCAACTTAACAACTACAACCTAGGAAACCCTATGGCTCCGTTTTACTCTTTCATGGAGAATTTCTTTCCATCAGAATTAACTTGAAAGCACACAACAGTAGTAATTTAAATATCTTACTCTTGAGCTTATTCATAGGATTTCTTTCAATTATGATTTAGGTTAAATTATTTTAAATTACTGATGAAGAAGAACTATGTATCAATTAACTGAAAAAGATTTAGAGGGGGGTCAATTAACATTGCCTATTTATCTGCTAAATTCTCTAAGACTTACTTAAATAAAATCAAACCATTACTTCAAAGGTACTGATTCATTCAAACAATTTATACTTTAAGGGGGGGAGAATGGAAAAAGGGGTATACAAAAGTACTAATGTAATAGTGCTTTTTAAAAATATGGTTGGCATTTTTATTTCTAAATTATTATAATTAATATTATATTATTAATTCCAGCTCCCATTCTGTCTGGTGCTGAAAAAAAAAAAAGAACAAGATAATCATGGAATGCTTAGAGGGCGTAACTGTTCATTATATTTTGCTTTACATCTATGTAACTAAAATACTATCTTAGTTGAAATATTGCCTTCAATTCTTCCAAAGTTTTTCAAATCTACAGAATAATGCATTGTGGTTTGCAGTTTGAATTATGGATTGACAATTTTTAATTACATTTCAAAATACTTATGTTCTAAAATTGTATTTCAGACAGGACTCTTTTTTAGTTCATGTGTGTTAACACTCTTGCTGAGACAAACTTGGAAATAACGAGCCACGGCTCCTTATGTGTGAGAACTGACTCCTTGGCAGTGATTCGGGGTCTTTTCGGAATAGTGGATTTATAACCTATGTTTCTACACAAAGGCGAAATCTAATTTTTAGCAACGTTTGTTATCTTAGGGAGACTGGGGTAACGTGTCTGCATTTTCCCATCTTGACAGTCACGCCATCTAATAGAGAATCTTGTTTTATTTCCTCTATTTCTACCCTGTTTAGATTGCGGTGGCACAGAAACTACAACTCCGTCTAGTCACAGAAGATGACATTTAGCAATGTTTGCTATATTACTCCATAAACACGTGCCTTACAGTCACTTCAACGGCTGGTCATATATTTGAGAATTCTCCATTATATATATTTCTCCATCTGTTTATTACACCTTTAATCAAAATGTCTAATCATAATCTTTTCTGACTAAAGGCCTGTTTGTATTTGTTCTTTGTCCCCGTCTTGTCTATTTTCATTCCCTCCCCAACACTTTCAATGATTCTAACGTCATTTTTGGGGAAATGAGCAAAATGAAGCAAAGTCTCCTTTCAGAAAATCGTGATCATGTATCTATTACTCATCTTGAGGCATCTTTCCAAAGGTAGGACATGCCTCATAGAAAAGATGACTTTGGCCCTAGCATATCCTTAGATGGGCATGTAGGTATATCATTGACATATATATATGACAATGCCTCTGCTTGGATTTCTGCTTCAGAAACCTGTCACCAGAGGTGATACAAGTCAACTTCTTCCTTCTACTGGTATTGTTTGAATAGACCAAGTACATCGATTATGGCTGCTATGGGGAAAACTCTTTTCCCCAGTGCTGATGATTATGTCCCCAAATTGCCTATTGTTTTATTTTCACATGATAGTAACCATAAACAAGAGGCCAGTTTGCTTTTCTTATCAAGTCTGCCGAAATCACAGGTTTCCAAACTTACTTGGATTACCACCTCTTGTCAGTAAACAAAAAACCAACAAAATTGCTCAAGGGACCCCTCTGGCAAATAAACATTGCTGGACTATAGACCATAATCTAGAAAACGTGTAGGTTTCACCAGCTTTAGGATATAGTGGCTTGGATTTTTCTTTTGAACAATCACTTACCAAAAAGATTTAAAAAGAAAATTTGAATACAGATGTTTCTCCAGACAGATCTTAAAACATTCAGTAGAATTATTGCTTTTGAAAAGAGAAAGAAATAGCACGCCATCCAATTAGTAGTTTAAAATTTTCATTACTATTATGAAGGAGAGAGACTAAGAGTGGCCCTAAAAAGATGGAAAAAAGTGACCAAAAATGAAACAGGGAGGTAAAAAGAGAAATTAACATGGATTAAGCAAAATTATTACATGACCAAGAGGCAGTCATTCGAACACAAAAAGAGAATGCTGTGCCATTTAAAAAATACAACTCTCCTCTAGTTCCTAAATGTTTCCTCCCCGCTCCCACTACCATGACTCGAATTCGATCTTGCAAGTCTGGCTAGACCAGAGGAGGTACACTGGTACAGATAGGAACTGAAAATACAGGGAATCCAGGGTGGATGAGCCCTACAGGACCAGTGGTGTGAGTGGCAATACAGGGAGGGTAGAGGGAGAGTGGGTAGGAAAGAGGGAACCGATTGCATGGAAATGTGTGTGACCTCCTCCCTCGGGGACAGACAGCCGAAAGGTGGGTGAGGGGAGACGTCGGACAGGGCAAGATATGACAAAATATCCATTTATAAACTATCGAGGGCTCATGAGGGAGCGGGGAGCGGGGAGGGAGGGGAAAATGAGGACCTAATGTCGGGGGTTTAAGTGGAGAGAAAATGTTTTGAGAATGATGTACAAATGCGCTTTACACAATTGATGTGTGTATGGATTGCGATAACAGTTGTATGAGCCCCTAATAAAATGTTTAAAAAATAAAATAAAAAAATAAAATGCCTCTTAAAAAAATAAATAAAATAAAATTAGCAAAAGTGTGGATCAGGGGTCTATCCCTTCATTGTATGCATTAAATCTGTATATTGAGCAAGAAATCTCAGAAACTGAACTCTATGATGAAGAAGAATGTGGCATCAGATTTGGAGGAGTTTATTAACAACCTGTGATATGCAGATGACACAATCTTGCTTGCTGAACGCGAGGAAGATTTGCATCACTTGCTGATGAAGATCAAGGACTGCAGCCTTCAGTATGGATTGTAACAGTGTAAAGAAAACCAAACGTCTTACAACTGGACAAATAGGCAACATCATGATAAACAGAGAAAAGATAACAAGTGCCAAGGATTTCTTTTGGCTTGCATCCAGTCAACGATTATGGAGAGCAGCAGTCAAGAAATCAAATGATGTGTTGATCTGGGCAAATCTGCTGAACAAGACCTCTTGTAGATGTTGAAGAGCAAAGATGTTACTTGGACGACTAAGGAACATTTGACACAAGCCCTGGTATTTTCGATTGCTTCATATGATGATGAACGTTACACAATGACTAAAGAAGACAGAAGAAGAAGAGATATATTTGAGTTATGGGGTTGGCGGAGACTATTACAAGTGCTATGAGCTTTCAGGTGAACAAACAAATCTGATTTGGAAGAAGTACAGCCACAATGCTCATTAGAAGGAATCGAGTAATTGGAGGTAGCCATTTACTTCAGATGTTTTATTAGGAGAGATCAGTCCCTGGGAAAAGACATCATGCTTAGTAAAGTGGAGGGTCAGTAAAAAAGATGTAGATGATCAATGATTACACAGTGGTTGTAACAATAGTTTCAAGTATAACAATTGTGAAGAATGGCACAGGACTAGGGACAGTGTTTCCCCCTGTTGTTTATAGTGTTGTATAAATCTGAACCTATTTGATGGTGCTTAGCAATGACAAGAAGTAAAATAATTGTATCAACCCTAAATATCACTGTCAATACTTCCCTAACCCTATCTCATCTCGATTTTTAGCATCATCACTACTCTGATTCTGGCACACCTGCACATTTTCACATGATAACAGTTATACACACAAGTGCATAGTTGAACCACAATAGAGATGAGAAGATAAACAGAGAAGGGATGATTTATAAATAAGCTTCCCTCATGAGCTATGGGGTGAGGGGATGTTATCAAAATACCCACTGCTGGTGTCATGTCCCATCCCTGATTATTATACTTAAAATCTAAAAGTGTGCTAAAATTGATTGTGATAATGACTGTACAACCCTTCTTGATATGATTGAACTACTAAATTGTATGATATGTGGCTGATGTGCCAATAAAACTGATTAGAAAATGAAAGGATTACATAAAATACAATCCAAGGATGCCAAAGTCCTCATCTGAATATCAGTCTTTTGACCACGGGTTGTTTAGTGTCTAATTTTCTACTGACATTTCCAACATATAATCCCTACTGAAGAAAATCATAATTATAAAAAAACATTTCCTAGTGGTGCCTGGCAGAGCTATTTATTTTAGGAGGTTTTACAGTAGAAGCATCACAGAGTAAACTTTGCTTCCAGGTATGGCAGAGCTATATCTATATTGAGTCCAAAGAGTTCCCCAAACAAAAATAAAAATCACTAATGCAGTTCACAAAATATAATTGAAGTAAAGTTTGAATCTTAGTTCCTTATAAAAACTACACTATTTGGATTTGGTATATTTCTTTTTCTCTTTTTCTTTTTTTGCATTTAATATAATTCTGTCAGTACAGTTTGATAACATAGCCTCCTAAAGCAAACTAATTTGCAATTTTGGGAGTCATTCTCCAGGGATCTATAACTACCTGGCATATGGTTTTTACCTTCCTGGGGGACGTAAGCATTAGCTTCTAATATATTAGAAAATTAAGTGCACTCAGGCATGAAGCAATGCATTTTTTATCAGAACCCCGAAAGCTTCTATTTCTCTCAAGAGCGGCCAATGCACTGTTAGACTGCAGCTCCAAATACAGGATGAAGAAGCTGTCTCTGGAAGGATATAGAATTAGTGTCTCAAATATAAGTGATAATGATGTGATCATTGCTCCATTTATGCATAAAACTGTGCTAGATATTACACCTTTCAGTGATGATTTGCACCTTTCAGTGATGATTTGCAAAGTGAATATATATCAGCACATTTAATTTAATACATATATTTGGTGGCTTGCTCTAGAAACTTAAATTCCTAACAAAAATTAGATTCCAATAGTATGGGACAGATAATAAAATATACCTCAAAATGAAATGCTCTGCCAGCAAATCCATTCAGATGCACAGTGACCCGCTAGACAAAGCAGATATGCCCCATAGGGTTTCCCAGGCTATAATTTTTCCATTTCTGGAAAGCTTTAAGTTAGGAGCCAAGCCCTATGCCACTATGCTACCAGTGCCCCTTTTCAATCAAGCCTCATAAATAAACCGATTTTATAATAGATTGCAAGTTGAAAAATGCTATAGACCACAAGAGGAATTTAAAGTGAAGAAGGATGCAATGTTAAATGAAATAGTGTGAGAGAGTTCTTTATTGAAGTGGCAATATTTGAGTAGACATTTGAAGGAAATGAAGGTTTCAACAACAAAAATAAAAGACAACTCACTGACACTGGGTTGATTCTGACTCTGCAGAGAACCTATAGGACAAGGTAGAACTACCCCCTGTGAGTTTCTGAGACTGTTAATCATTGTTGGACTGGAAAGCCTCATTTTTCTCCTGTGGAGTGGCTGGAGGTTTTGAACTATTGATTTTGAGAATTACAGCCCAACACATAACACTACACCACCAGAGATAACCCAAAGTCTTAGTTTAGAAACAGGGATAAAGGGAGAGACCCACTGTCACTGAGGTGATTTCAACTCAGAGACACTATTGGACAGGGTAAAACTACCCCCACAGGATTTCTGAGACTAAATTTCCATGGGAAAGACAGCCTCATCTTTCTCCCATTGACTGATTGGTGGGTTTGAACAAGCAGCCCAACGCCCAATCCCCTGTGTCACTAGTGTTCCTGTTCTTGCGAGTTGTGGGAGTAGCCCTTGTACAGTCTCTAAGACACAAGTCTATCTGATGTTTTCTGAAATGGAATATAATGGAAGAGTAATAAGCAAGGTAGAAAATGTGGCTAATGAGATGAGAAAGATTGAAAAACGAAGTAAAGGAACAGTGATTCTCCAAAACACTGTATGGTGGAAAATAATACACTTAAAATAAAATATTGCCTGGTAAATCTCCTTTCTTGGGTTGACCTGTGGAATCTTTCATAGTTTTGAGAAGAAGTATGACACGAGTAGTACATGTCAAGCTCACTCTCCCCCTTCCCCGACGGCTGCCACCACCACCCAGGGAGAGATGAGATGGGCTTATGAGAGGTGCAGAGGGACACGGTCAACCAAGTGAAAGATGGCGGACTTGGCAATGCGTGCGAGCAGCGAGCCTGGTTAACACTGGCCAGACTCAATATATCTTGAAGACAGAGGAACAAGATATCCTGATGGATTATGAGGGTGGTTTCAAAAAGTACATAGAAAAAAAATCACTATATTTCATTTCCATTTATGATGAACCTTTTTCAGCCCCTTGGTGTTGCTTAATAAGTAGAAAAATCAAAACCAAATAAATAGAGCTGCTGTTGTGCACGCCATTCAGTTGATTTTCCATCAAAGCCACCTCAAAATGAGAGTAGAGCTGTCCCAAAGGGTTTCAGTCTACTATCTGGATGGGAGCAAATCAGTAGGTCTTTCCCCCATCGGCTGACGGGGTAGGGTCAAAAGAATAACCTTTGGATTAGCAGTTGAGTACTTAACATGTCAACAACAGGGAACATTAAAGGTACTCAGTACTTTGAACTTTTACAAAACTATGCCTCTTATATAAATTAATTCCAAAGTGAAACTTGGGAGACTAAGATGTCTTATTCATCTCCATTTTCCAAATGGAAATTGAAAAGAGGTTTATTGAAAGATGAAGGAAACTCATTTATTAAATACATTTTTACAAGCACAGCTTCAGGCCACATATTAATCTTTCAAATGTATTGTATCACTTAATTTTCATAAAAACATAACAGTTGATCAAGTTTGCAAAAAAAAAGCAAAACTAATTTTTAGAATGGCTGGTGGTTAACCTAAATTTCCATGATTAAAGCCATGAGTTAAATTATGAGGGTAGAACAAAAAGTATTGCTACAAAACCATAGACACCATTTTTCATAAATAATATCAAAACATGAAGCTAGTATTCTCCACCTAGATACATGACTAGATATGAGTCATAGATATCTTACTTTCAGGAGTTTTACAAGAGAGTACAAAGAAATAGAGGTGAACCAATAATGAAAGTTATAGCAGGAGACATCTCCAGAGGATAATGTAAGATTCAAACTTTATATTAAAATACATATCAATAAAATTCTAGCTCATAAGAATGGGTTAAATATTGAGAAATGTCTTCAATAAATCTTAGAGTACAAAAAAACAATGGGAAGATCCTAAAAGCTCCGGAGAGAAAAATAGTTCCACATGAAGAATAGGAGTCAAGAGGCACTGGTTTTCTTATCAACCAGATTGGATCCTAGGATAATATGGGAAAATGTCTAAAAAGTTCCAAAGACATATACTTTTGAATTTAGAATTCTATATTGATCTAGATAAACTCTTAAGGGTTAAAACAGAGTAAATGTTTTTTAACCAGAAAGGATTTTACCTGAAGTTTAACAAATATTCACTCAGTCACTTTTATGCGCAAAAACACTTCTAGGCATTTCAGATCCAGTAGGCAAGAAGTTGTTTAAATGGATATGCAGTAGAATTAGTATCCAGGAAAATCCAGCAGGTAATATTGATTGATAAAATAGTAAATAATGCCTCAACCTTATCTTGTGTTACTGTATTTTATTGATGAAAAGACTTATTTTTTCTATCAACACATGGAAAGCTTACCAAAAATTGTGACTGCTCTGGATGCTATTTAAAATCTTCAGTTAGATTTTTGAAACTCTTTTTTGTTACAAATTAAGGTGGAATTGTGGGAAGATAAGTATCAAAAATAACACACGATAGATCATTTTTTCACATGATAGATCTTAATCACTATTATATGGAACAAATTATTGTATCACATACTATAATCCCCAAATGGCTCAGAAATCTGATATTTATTTTATTAGAGCTATATTCAATTTGCATAATATTTTATTATGGTGATGTATACACAAAAACCCTTATTTGTATCAATTTCTATAGGTATACTTCAGTGGCATTATTTTCTTCCAGTAATGCACCCAGTCTCATTATCTTTTCCTAAATATTCCACCACCATCAGTATTTATTTAATCTATTCATGAGGTTTGCAATGACATCATTAAAAAGTGGGCTTTGAGTTCTGACTTCAAGTCTGTACTTGATCTGAAAGCTCCTATGGAACGTGTTAACCACTGTTGACCCTACTTGTATTTGAAACACTAATGATATACCTTTCAGAAGCATGGAAACATGTAAACCACCACCAAAAAACTAAACAAAACTCATTTTCATTGGGCTGTTTCTGACCCATAGCATCCCTATAGGACTGAGTGTAATTGCCTCTGTGTGTTTTTAAGGCTGTAAGTCTTCATGCAAGCAGAAACCCTCACTTTTCTCCTATTGAGTGGCTGCTAGATTTTAACTACTGACTTTGTGGTTATCACAACCTATAACCCAAGACATCACTAGAGCTCATTCAAACAACCATAGGATGACAAATTGACAGATGAGTGGGGATGAGGAAGGGCTGTTCATTACTGAAAGATTAGGCACTAAAAAACTTTATGAATGGCAGTAAAACACTTCTAATATAGTGCCATCAGATGGGCACCTCAGATTGGGAGGCACTGAAAATAGGACTGGTTGAAGAGCTATCTCCTCAGAGTAGAATTGACCTCAATGACATGGATTCAGCAAAGCATTCAGCAACCTGAGTTTGCTGAAGAGCATGACTCAAAATGAGGAGACACAGCTGTAACATCTATTAATAGCCAGAATATTAGCTATATAAAGTATGGGCCTTGGACAATAGGAAGTCATCTAAAATGAAATGGGATGTACACAGAGTAGTCAGGTGAAATGGATGGGTGTGGGTCATTTAAAATCAGATAATCATATGGTTTACTGTGGTGGAAATGACAAGTTCAAGAGGAATGCTGTCATATTAATCATCAAGAGAACATTTCAATATCTATCTTGAAATACAATGCTGTCCATGATAGGATGATATCCATAAACCTCTAAGAAAGACAAGTTAACACTTTGATAATTCAAATTTACCCAGTCTCCACAAAGCCAGTGATGAAGCTGAAAAATTCTACCAACTACTTCCTTGTAGACTTGATCAACTAAGCAACCACGATACATTGTTAATTACTGGTAATTGGAATGAGAACATTGAAAACAAAGAGGAAAGAGGAGCAGTTAGGAACTATGGCCTCAATAATAGAAACAAAGCTGGATGTCTAAAATAGAACATCGAAAGCTCAATGACTTTTTCATTGAAGATATCTTTTTCCAACAACATAAGTGGCAACTATAACATTTCACCTACCAGATAGAACATACAAAAGTCAAGGCCACAAAAGTCAAATCGTAACTTTAAATAAACCCTTCCTGGCTTTAAAAAACATCTTAGGAAAAGAATTGATGCACTGTACCTTAACGATCCACGCCAGAGGAGTGTGGAATGACATCAAAACATCGTTCAATGACAATGAAGGAAGAAGTCCAAGCTGCACTGAAGGCATTATGGAAAAACAAGTTCATGATGAAGGTTTTACTCCACCCACATCATTATGGTAGACTCTACTTTGAGAAGGAAGCTCTTCCTCAGCCATGTTTCCTGCCAACCCGAAGAGCTCACCTGGCACTTTCTCTGCTTCTCCTCAGGATGTTTTCGGCATCTGATCAGGTATTTAGGCTGTCTATACAATATTTTCACTGGGCAACCCCTATGAAGAAGATAACCAATTCCTTTTTCATCTGTTCTTCCTCTGGACGTCTTGCTGAAATCTGCTTACTTATGGTGATCTTGCTGGCAGGTGAAATGTCAGTGACAGTTTTCAGGATCACAGCAACACACAAGCCACCATGATACAGCAAATGGACAGACGCAGGCCATTTAAAGAGCTACATAGGAACAAGAACAACGGTACTAAAGGAAACAGTCCAAAGTACACTGAATGTATTAGCTATCATTTACTAAATGGCACAACTCAAAATGAGAAGAAACAGCTATGAATGTCTTTTAATAATGAAACTTATAAGATACAAAATATGAATGTAGGAAATTTGGAAGTTGTTCAAAAGAAAATGGAATGCATAAAGATCAATATTCAGGCACTAATGAACTGAAATTAACTGTATCGAGCATTTTGAATTAAAAAATCAAATGGTATACTATATTGGGAATGATAGTGAAGAGGAATGGCATTGAATTATCAAAAAAAGACATTTCAAGATCCATCTTGAAATACAATTCTGTCTGTGCTAGGACAGTATCATACCAAGTACAAGAAAATCCAGTAAATACTATTATTTAAATTCATACACTAACCACTAATGCTAGTGAAGAAATTGAAAATATCTGCCAACATCTTCAGTAAAAATTGATCATATCTGCAATCAAGATGCATAGATAGAGGACTTCCAGGAAGATGATACCCACATTGGGAGTTCTTGGTGATGAATGAGTCTGAGAATTGGGAGGCTGAGTGGGTGATCTAGGTCTAATAGTTAACCTCCACAGCAATCCAGAGCTCTTCCTCAACCTGGGAATAAGTTACTTGCTGCCCCACACCCCCACCATCTTAACCTGCTGTGGAACCCCAAAGATCTGCAGCCTTGTGCCAGGGCTAGCCTGACCTGTGCCACCCCCGCTGCTGCAGACTCTGCTGTGGCCAGTACTCACCAGGCATCTATATGTGGCCTGGCTGCCATGCCTGAAGCCCACCAGCCACCTAACTTTGGCTCTTGCTGCTGCAGCTTGGCACCCACAAGACTACCATCTGCCAGTGACTTTTCCTGCCATGTCCAACACCCTCCCACCTTCTGTCAGTTGCCTCCAGTATGCCCGGTGCCCTCCCACTTCCTCCTACCATCCACACACAGCACCCAGCATTGTGACAAGACCGTCCTCTTAGCCTGATGGTGGCTCCCACCACTACCAGACCCAATGCTATCCCATTCTCCACCCATGGCTCTAGCAGCCATGGCTAGGACCTCCTGCATCTCCCATGGCACTTCCTGCTGCAGACAGACCCCTCCACACGGACCCCTGTGTCTTGTGCTCCTCCACCTGGAGCCACACTTACCTTTGGACCTCTGTCCGTGCCAATGCAGCAGGAGTCCACCAGGGTCCATGTGTGGCTTACACATCCATGACATGACTCACACAAAAGCCTGGTCATCATACATCTGTGACTCTTAACACTGCAGCCAGATCTCTCCATACCATCTGACCTTGACATTTGACACTGGCCAGAACATGATTGCCTTCCACCCATGGCTTTTCCAATTGAGCCACCCCTGGCCCCACAGCTCTACCACAGGTCTACCTAGGCTGGTGGCAACTCTGCCTCATGTCCCAGGACCATGGCCTTCCTGTCATCCCAGCACAGACCCTGGGCTACATTGCCAGCCCACCCCCAGCCAGACCCCACTGCATGTCTACCACTGTCTGCCTTAACCCTTGTTCTGAGGTCTCCAGCCACTACTGGCCACCAAGTCTCCACGGCTCCTCACTCAATTGGACTGCACAGTGCCAGTATTTGGCCTGAAACCATCAGGGACACATTCCTTGAGTGGGTCATCCAAAAATGAAATCCCAGCTGGCTAGGGAAAGAGTGAATCCCCAGTCAGATAAAGTAATAGCCCGATTCTTCCAGTGATATTGGCTATAGGCAATCCACAGAAGCCTCTCAGAGAAAAAGCCCAGGACTCCTTTACTCCAGGGAAAACAGCGCCGATTTCCTCCAAAACCACATGCAGACAGAAACCTGCCTGAACAACCTTAACAAGAAAACAAGAGAAACAAAATGCAATATTGGAGGAAGTCCTAAACCTAATGAGAAGCAGACATTGATCTGCCACAGAAAGATCTCTTCAGAATGCCGTTTGGAGTCATGTAGGATATGAAGGAAGCAATACAGAAAAATAATGAAATGATAGAGGAGATAAAGTCCACCCATCAAAGGGAAATAGGAGCGTTAAAGGATAAGGTAAAAGAACTAAATAACAAGATAACTGACCTAACCAACAGAAGAGAAGAAGCAGAAAAGCCTACCAGAGACCTCAAGGATAACCTGGCAGACTTCAACAAATTGAAAGACAGTCAAACATGATAATCAAAGAAGTCAAACTAAACTTGGATATCTGATGCTATGAAGAGAAACAATATTCGAAACAATATTCAAATAATTGGGATACCAGAGCAAGACACATCAAAGAAGTCAACTACAAAAATAGCAAGGGAATTCCAGGAAGAAAACTTCCCCAAATTAATGAATGAGAATCAGGCAACCATTCAGGAGGCAGGGGAGACACCAAGTAGACTGAACCTCAGGACTAATTCACCAAGGCATATAACAGCTAAATCATCCAACATTGAGGAAAAGGAGAAAATCATAAGAGCAGCTAGGGAAAAAAAAAAGACAATCACCTATAAAGGTACTCAGATATGAATATTCTCAGACCTGTCACACAGATATCATGAAGAAAAGGAGGGAGTGGAGTAACATCTTCCAAAAGTTCAAGGAGAACAATGCCAACCCAAGGATCCTCTATCTCACCAAACTATGGAGAAGTAAGAGACTTCCCATACAAGGAAAAAACCTCAAAGACTATGTTAAAAGAAGGGGGGTGTGGTGGGCGGAATTCAAAGAAGATGCAGCTAGGATCTCTACTGAAAGACAGCTTTCTCAACCCTCCCATGTCTTTAAGGACAGAGGGAGGAAGAAAGAGAAACAAATAAAATAGAAGATGGCATTGGGGGAACAGGGCACTATTCCACTCACGGGGAGGGTATTGTTTATGTCTCCACAGGAAATGGAGAGAGAGACTAGACTTCATTTCACTACACTACACCAAGCCTTGAGTGCAACATACCAGCATGGAGCAGCTCATTAACAGAGAGGACTCTAGGGCTGGTCCCAATCTTTGTGGAGGCATGGGGGAAGGGAGCCAACCAACTCAGGGACAGGGGGACAACAAGGGATCTAAAATCGACAGCCAGGAGGGTGTAGAGTGGCTGATGGTGCTTGTTCAATGGTAATGTAGCCGAGAGGAATTACTGAGCCAAATGGAGGGTGAACATGAAAATGGGACAGGAGGAAAGTAAAAGAAAATAGAGGAAACAACTAGGAGATTAAAAACTATAAAGAGAGGTATAAATGTAGACATGTGTATATGTAAATATATTAATATATAAAGATAGTTTTATTAAGATATACATATATATGTTATAGTATTAAGGCAGCAGACTACTTTGGGCCTTTACTTAAATCTTCCCTCAACACAAGAACACTTTGCTCTAATAATGTGGCACTGTGTGATACTCACCTTCCTGACACTATCACTGAAGACAAATGGGTGCATAAGTAAATGTGGTGAAGAATGCTGATAGTGCCCAGCAATTAAAAGATATAGCATCAGTGTTCTTAAAGGCTTGAAGTTAAACAAGTGGTCATCTCACAGAGAAGCAACAAAGTCTACTTGGTAGAAGCAAGCCAATCTGTGTGATCACTAGCTGTTGCCAGGATCAGGTATCAAATGATAAAACAAACAATTATATAGATGTGATGGAGAGGGGTCAGAATGGAGACCCAAATCCCATCTGTTGAAAAATGGACATTCCCCCACAGAAGGGACACGCACAAGGGATGATTCATCCAAGGTGCAGTATAGCACTGACAGCGCACACATCATTCCTCTAGTTCTTTGAAGCTGCCTGCACGCACCTGCTAGACCAGTGTTTGTGCATTGGTTCATATAAGCGCTATCAAAACATGGAATCCAGGAGAGATAAACCCCTCAGGAACAGTAATGGAACTAACAACTCCACGAGGGTAGTGGGAGGGAGGAGGAAAGAGGGGAAATGGGGAACTGATAGCAATGATGGGTATATACCCCCCCTCAAGGGGAATGAGTAACAGAAATGTGGGTGAAGGGATATATTAGGAAGTGTAAGATATGCCTATATTTTTATGAATATATATATATATATAATTTATTAAGTATTCATGAGGGTGGTGTGGGGGAATGAAAAGAAGCTTATATAAAAGGGCTCAAGTAAAAAGAAAATGTTTTGAAATTCATGACAACACATTTGTACAAGTTCACTTGATATAATTGATATATGGATCATTATAAAATCTGTAAGAGCCCACAATTAAATAATCAAAAAATATATATGCATGAATAAGTCTTGGCAATTGGAACAAAAAGGTTAGAAACAAAGAGGAAGGAACAGTAATTAGAAAATATGGTACTGGAGATAGAAAATAAGCTGAGGATCACATGATAGTTTTTTGAAATAACAATGACATCTTAATAAATATATTTTTCAACAACAACAATGGAGACTATACATGTAGAGTGCTCCATATAGAAAATCCAGATATCAAATTGACTATGTCTGTGCCATGAGGCAATGGAGAAGCTCAATATCAGCAGCTAAAACCAGGACAGGACCCATGGTGGAGCAGACCATCAATTGATCATATGTAAATTTAGGTTGAAGTTCAAGAAAATTTAAAAAAGTCTATGAGAGCCAAATATATCCTTGAATATAACCTTGAATATGTCCCCTCTGAATTTGATGAATATCTCTGGAACAGATTTGATTCTTTGAACACTAATGACAGAATACCTGACGAGCTGTGGGATCACAAGAACAATCATGTTGATAGCAAACAATCACTAAAAGGCAGGAAAGAAAGAATAAGTCGATGTGGATATCAGAAGAGACTTCAAAACTGTCTCTTAAGTATAGTCTAATGGAAGGAACAATGAAGTCCAGGAGCTGAGAACAAATGTCAAGGGAGAGATGAAGAAGACAAAATAAAATATTATATGGAAGTATGTTAGAAAACCTGGAGTTAGAGAACCAAAAGTGATGAGCATTCTCAGTATCTCTTAAACTGAAGGAACTAAAGAAAGAATTCAAGTCTCAAGTTGTAATGTTGAATGATTCTATGGATATCATTTGAATGATGCAAGAATCATCAAAAGAACATGGAAAAAGTGCACCAATAACTGTTTCAAAAAATAGTGGACATTCAACCATTTTAAAACATAATATATGAATAAGAAATGAAGGGTTGTATTGGGCGCATCTGCTATATAAGGCCTTTTAAAATTGTTTAAAAGCAAGAATATTGTTTTGATGACTAAGGCATACCTAACCCAACCAGGAGGTATTTTCAATGGTTTCCTTTGCATGTGAAATTTGGACATTGAATAAGGAAGACCAGAGATTGGTGCATTTGAATTATAGGGTTGTCAAGGAATATAGAAAGTCCCATAGTCATAATGCTTCTTAGAAGTGAGGAGGGAGAGACTTTATCTCATATAATTTGGGCATATTATCAGGAAGAGAGGTCAATCCTGGAGAACCCCACACTTATTAGAGGGTCATCAAAAAAGAGGAAAACACTTAATGATATTGCTTGACCCAGTAGTTGCAACAGTGGGTTCAAATATATTAACAGGAAAGCTCAACACCAGGCAATGTTTCCTTCAGTTATACATAGGGTCTCTATGAGTCAAGACAATGCAGCAGCACTCAGTGGCAACAATTATAGCAGAAGTACACCCAACTCATCAGTCTCTGCCATCAAGTAGTTACTGATTCATAGTAGCCCTGTAAGGCAGAGAAGAATTGCCCCTGTGGGATTCCAAGACAGTAAATCTTTAGAGGAGTACAAAACTTCATCTTTCTCCTTTGGAACTGCTGACCTTTCTAACCTTTGCACCCTAAAGCAAAGCACACTACTGCACCAGAGCTCCTAAATATACTATCAAATATAAATGAAAACAAGCAAACAGCTGCAGTCAAACCAGATAAATATTGGATGTGATTAATTTATAAAATTTATAGAAAACACCTTAACAACAAGTCAGCCAAATAGCAACTCAAGATGAACCATCCAAATAATAAATAACTGGGCAGAGGATATAAATGGACACTTCACCAGAAAGATCAGTAAACATATGAAGAAATACAATCATTAATCATTAACCAAACCAAAATAAGCTCACGGGCATTGAGTCTATTTCAATTTACAAAGACACTTTACAGGGTTTCAGACACTATAATCTTTAGGGAATACAGAGCCTTATCTTTCCCCGAAGAAGTTGGTAGATTTGAACCACTGATCTTGAAGCTCGTAGCACAGTGGCACCAAAGTGCGTTAGTGTCTGATTTTGTGAAACTGATATAAGAAAATAATATTCATTTGAATTAGCTTTATGATTTTCCACCGTCTACTCCTAGAGATTTTTTAAATTTTAGCTGACAAAAAAGAAAATATTGTAAATAATTAATATGAATATTATAATTCATGATAATATAAGATGCTAAAAAGGTATAATTAAGTTTATATACATTTTTATAAACTATTTACAATAAAAACATTAAAACACAACATCCAGTCAGAAGAAAAAACTTTAAAATATCCTTAGATATATTCAAGGCATAAGAATTCTGCGTAAGACAGATATTCATAAATAACAATACCAATAAAATTTGGTAAGTAGCCATTGAAGTCACCTTGTATGAATATAAATATATAAACACATATCTATTGCTTGTGTAAACTAGAATTTCAGGGCTATCCCTAGGAAATAGAAAAA
>NW_022103915.1:21881558-21897249 GCF_000313985.2 Echinops telfairi | reverse complement strand
TGTATGAATATAAATATATAAACACATATCTATTGCTTGTGTAAACTAGAATTTCAGGGCTATCCCTAGGAAATAGAAAAAAGGTAGAGCTGTTGAAATTCAGTGGTAAAATGAGGGAGAAATGAGATAGTAGGAAAGGTTGCTATGCAGAGGCATTTGACTGTGTGGATTATAACAGACTATGGATAGCCTTGAGAAGAATGGGAATCCCAGAAAACTTCACTGTGCTCATATAAAGCCTGTACCCTGATCAATACATATTGTGGAAACAGAAAAAGGGGATACTTTATGATTTAAACTCAGGAAAAGTATTGGTTGTATCCTCCCACTATACTTATTTAATCTGAATGCTGGGCAAATAATTAAAGACAATGGATTATATGAAGAAGCGTGCCATATTAGGATTGGAAGGCTTCTTTACAACCTGAAATATACAGATGACACAAACTTGCTTGCTGATAGGGAGGAGGGCTTGAAACACTTACTGAGGAAGATCAAGGATTGCTGCCTTCTATGCGGATTAAAATTCAATGTAGAGAAAACCAAAATTCTCATAACTAGACCAATCATGAGAAAATGAGGAGTGCATGAAGTTGTCAAGGATTTCATCTTGCTTGGAGCCACAATCAATGCCCATGGAGGCAGCAGTCAAGAGATCAAAGGATGCACTGCGTCGAGCCAATCTGCTGCCCAAGACCTCTTTGAGGTGATGGAAAGCAAAGATGTTCCTTTTAGAGCCAAGATGCACCCCATTCACCAAGATATTTTCAGTTGTCTCACACACACATGGAAGTTGGACATTGACTAAGGAAGACTGACGAAGAATTGACATATGAATTTGGGGCTGGTGAATACTGAAAGTATCATGGACTGACCAAAGAATGAACAAATTTGTCTTGGAAGAAATCCAGCCAGAATTCTCCTTAGACACAAAGATGGCAGACTTTGTTTTACATATTTTGGAAACGTTGTAAGCAGAGACCAGTCCGTGGAGAAGAATATCCTGCTTGGCAAAGTAGGGGGGCAGCACGAAAGAGGAATGCCCCCAACAAGGTCCATTGACATAGTGGCTGCAAAACTGGGCTCAAACATAACCATTGTGGGGATGGCACAGGTCCAGGTGGTATTTTGTTCTTTTGTATATTAGGGCACTGTGAGTCAGAACCGGCTCTACGGAGCCCAGCAACATTGAATCCCCTTTATCTGAATATTAATATATGGACACATGTAACTATGGCCTGTGTGAACTAGAATTTCAGTACTATATCTAGGAAACATAGAGAGAGGTAAAGCTGATCGAAATTTATTGGTGGAATGAGATAGAAATAAGATGGTAGGAAAGGTTGCATACCTCTTTTGACAAATAGCTATTGTTTGGTAATTAGAAAATAAATTAGCAATGGAGTAAAGTATGTAAAGTATTTCATCTTTTAATTTTGTACAATCAAAATTAATTGCTAAATAGATAAATCAATTAACTGATGCCTACATGCTACTTAAACTTATGAAAGTAATGGTTTCAAATGACCTTAAAAATTAATTACCTTCTTAAATGTTTTAAAAAAAGCAAGTTTTTTCTAGAAAAACATGATTTCAGTAAAATAGTTATCTTGTCAATTCTAAAAACAAAATTGTGTACAGAAATAACATTAAAAACAAAAAACCCCAGTAAAGAAAAAAAAATTTTTAACCTAAGATACACTAAGGGTATCAATATATTTCACAATGCCAATGAATGTTTTATTTTGTTTTTGTTTTGCCTCTTTCAATAATAAGGAATTAGTTGTGGGTGACTGAACTCACATAATGACATGAAAATATAATCCCATACAGTTAATAATTGGAAAAAAATAGAAAATGTGAAAGAGAAAATAAAATAAAATTTGACCTATTTTTAGTGTATTTTCTTAGCAATCACTACTTCTTTTGCTAGAAGTTCAGCCCCTACATGTACACGGGAGTACCCATCTTTACTCACATTTTCACTGAGCGAATCTGACCTTTCTTTGGCTTCTCATGATTAAGCAAAAGTAACCAACTAAGCAGAGTAGCAAACCTATGTGACGATTCTCTCCAATTGAGGTTGTCCTGGTTCTGAAATCAAACACTTAAAGGCTTTAAAGCAATTGCTTATGGAGCCTTTATAGCTGAGAGAGTAGAACCTGTTTATCTTGTTTTCGCCAGGGTCCCAGATTAGAGTATACAAACAAGCAAAAACATCATCCCCAGTGATGAACTGAAAACTGAAATCTATATATTGAATGATGCAAAATCAGGACCTTGTTGGGAGGAATGTACTGTAAGCCCTAACGGTACAGAGTAAGATGGGGAAAGCGACTGCCAGGTTCTTGATGATTTTGTAATTCCAATTGCAACTTTTTATTTCTTTTCTTTTTAATTTAAATAATCATTTTATTAGGGGCTCATACAACTCATCACAATCCATACATACGACATTTGTGTCCAGCACATCAATATATATGTTGACTTCATCATTCTCACAATACCCACTTTCCACTTGAGCCCTTGGTGTCAGCTCCTCCTTTTCCCCCTCTCTCGTCGCTCCCCCTCCCCCTGAACCCTTGATAATTTATAAATTATTATTATTTTATCGTATCTTATCCCATTCAACGTCTCCCTCACCCACCTCTCTGCTGTCCGTCCCCCAGGGAGGAGGCTATATGTAGACCTTGTCATCTGTTCCCGCTTTCTCCCTCTCCTTCCCTCTACCCTCCCAATATCCCCACTGTCTCCACTGGTTCTGGGGGCTTCATCTGTCCTGGGTTCACTGTATTTCCAGGTCCTATCTGTGCCAGTGTACATCCTCTGGTCCAGCCGGATATGTAAGGTAGAATTGGGATCATGGTAGTCGGGGGAGGAAGCCTTTAAGAACTAGAGGAAAGGTGCATATTTCATCGTTACTACACTGCACTCTGATTTGTTCCTCTCCTTCCCGTAGCCCTTCTGCAAAGTGGATCCTGGGAAGTGTTCTATTTTCTTAGGGCACACTCTCTTCTACCTGTCATAGCTTCATTAATGGACATTTGTCACTTGCAGCTGCAGAACCTTGGCCCAAACACATCTGCACCATTGTAAGTTGGAAGCACCAGAGAAGTCAAAACTTCCTTGAAAGTTGGATGGTTTTCTTGCAGGTAGGCTGTTTATCTCTCCTACTACTTCTGTTTCCTGTTCGTGTTCTTTGAATCTGAAACTATTGAAGTAGTAAACAACCTCTTTTAAATTCATCTCTCATTGTATACACCATTAACCACCTGCTCTAGACTCTAACTACCATTCTCTTTTGAACAAGTCCTAGGGTAACACTGATTTAGTAACCAAACCGGTTTTGCTACTGTGATTCTTTCTGAATTTAACGTTATTATTAGAACTATGAACAGGGTAGTTAATATTTCACTGATCCTCAAAATTATTTGTGGTCTATTATTTTCCTTGAAAGGAAAGAAAGAGTCTTTTTCCTGATTTCTCATAGTAATTCTATCCCATCTTAGGGTTTGTTTGCTATTTTGGGCAATAGATGTCTTTCTCCTTCCTGCTGGGAATCATAATTGTTACTTGGCAGATGAATCCTAACATGCCTAGCCATTGCTCTGAACTTTCCACAAGGCCAATTATCAAACAGCAGTAGTGCAGGCATGCTTCTCAAGCAAACTCCCGAGCCTGCTTCCACCAAGTTTCAAATTTTCAGTCAGCTTACTAAATTATAGGTTTCCATAATTACAATTCATTTTTGTCTATAGAAGATTAATCATGATATTATCATATATCATGATACCATATGAACCTAGGAAAAGCAAGTGCATATATAAGAGCATTAATCTTACTCAGTGAATATTTGTCAGAGATTAGATGATGGAGTTAATATTTTAAGCAATAATGTCTTTAGTTCAAGGAAGGCACAAACTGAAGAGGGCCAAAATGTACCAAATACCTTTGGTAATCTTAATAGTAAGCAAATTACTAATGGCACAAATCGTAAAGCACTCGACTACTAGTCAAAGGTTTGGTGGTTCAAACCCAACCAGCGGTACCTCAGTAAACAGACCTGGTGTGATCTGCTATGGAAAAATCACAATTTTGAAATTTTGTGGCACAGTACTACACAAGGGGTTGCTTTGACTTGGAAAAACTAAAGAGCAATTAACAACGATTTTTTAAACAAAGAATGTGACCACATTATCTTTCTTCCTTCATTGTAGCATTGCTAATGTGTAAGAATACTTCTTTTAAAATAACTATTATTGGTGGCACTGGTAGATAAGCACTGAACAGCTAACTTCAAGTGCAGGTTCAAACCCATAGCTGGCTCCACAGAAGAAAAATAAGGCTATCTGGTACTGTAATGATCTATAGCCTTGGCAACTCTGGAGAGTTTCTCTATGAATTGGAACCGACTCAATGGCAGTGGGTTTTAGATATCCTACATCAAGCATCCTAGAAGTATGCTAATGGTTATATATATATACGGTTGAGATTATGTTGGATAGTGATGTAGGAATGTAGGGCAAAGTCAGAGTCAAAAAGGAGAAACCTAGAGGTTGTGTCATTGGGTAGAAATGTAACACTGGCAAGTATCTGGCACTGATGTCTCAATGATCTCATAGGTGGGCTTGCACATAGGGTTGTAAGGATTCAGAATTGACTCAATGGAAACTAGCAACAGTAATGCAGACCCTTTGTAGAGACTGAAGATAATGGTACTAAAACAATGACACCATTAAAGCCTCAATAATTAGCAATTTACTTTAATAGGATAGTTGCCAATAAACAGTACTTTAAAGAAAATGGTGAAGAATATTAATGTTTTGAGTTAGTCTTCTTTTTCTGAATAATTGTTATAACTAAAGAATGTATACAGTGTTGCATTGCCTATCATGAAAACTATTTTAAATGAGGGGTTAAGCATGTGTAAACTTTTGCAAAGAAGGACACACAGGTATGAGTAACTGGTAATTATTTATTTAAAAGATGACAACATTAAATGACATTATATAAAGTTTATAGGATTGATTTAGTATCAAAATTTGAAGAAGATTCTAAGCAATGCACACATATACTTGTGCACACATGTTGTACACACATATTCTTTATGTAATATATATAATAAAAATTATATATATATATTACATAAAGGAAAACATGAGCTGTTTTATGCTTAATTACCTCCCAGGTTAATAAAAGCAGTATTGACAGATATTTAAAATGAATGATTAAGGAGAATATAATTAAACTATATACTTATTTAGAGGTATTATATCTAAAGAAATATTTTCTTTTACATATATAGAAGACCCAATATAGTACTTCCAAAAGTACCCAGTCAGGGGGGACACTGACATGATCTGGGTGGGGTGGGGGGGGAGTTGGCTAAAGCAACCCTTTATCTACACTTGACCCTGGAGCGTAGGCTATAGTAGAGTAGTGTTTAATTGCTGGGGCTGGTGAGTCTATTTCTTTTTTTTTCCTAAACAGGGGAGGTAAGCCAATTAAATATGAAAACCCATGACCTCGTTGCATAAACATCAAAGCATACACTGCTAACAACAACAGCAATAAAAAAAATTAGCAGTCTGAACTCATTAGCCACTCTTTAGGAGGAAGTGGACATTTGCTTGTGGAAGGATTCAGAGGTTAGATTGGAGCAAGATGACAACCAAGTACGGTAATCCAGTATCACACACAGGAGTGACTCCACAGAGACTGGCACAGAGAGGGATAGCCAACACTTCCAGACCATAAGATTCTCAGCATGAAGATAAGTAGACACCAATGTATGAAAATAAAAGAGCAACAACGTCTGCTGATAGACTCTTCTTTGTCATCGATACTCCACACAAGCTAGCAGTGTGCGGATCCCCAATTCTTCTGACCAATTTTTCCCAGTTCGGCAGCTAACTAGGGTAGATGACTGACCAAACGACAGGGACATAGCTCTACGTGACTTGTCTGGGGTGGATATAAGCACAAATAGGCTTGACTCTCAGCTGAAGCCAACAGAGGTCCAGTCTGATACCCTTGCAGCCACAATAGCACAGTCTACCAAGCCACCTTGGGGTAGCTTTCCAGGACAGGCTTGAGTAGGCATAGATAGTGAATAAACTCACTTTCCACACAGCTAGGTAGCGCTCTAGCACCACTTGGCAAACCCTATCCTCCATCCCTAAAGTACAATGCTGACCCATCAGAGATCTATTATTTTAAGATAACTTACCTAAATCATAAGAATACAGACATTTCAGACATATCAAACACCAACATCATTCCCATAGTCTTAATCTCCACCTAACATCTTAATCTCTACCTAACATCTTGAAAGACCACAAAATAGTACAACTGCATTCTACCAAATATTATCCCAAACTGCTCAAAACACCTCTGTATCACACAGTCCTGATTTCTCTTCTTCCATGGGTATTTTTGTTGCTCTGTGTTTTATCATTCCTAAACCTTTCCCCTCTTTAAAACAAAGTTGTACACTGTTCTTATAATTCATTCTTAATCAGAATTTACCCACATGTGGTATACATAAGGACAGAAAAACCAAACCAAAACACATTATTCTTTTACTTTTTGCTCTCAAGCTACTTTGTGTTCTAGCCCCTCGGCACATCATTAATTCACAAGTTAGCACCCACATCAGAGACAAAGCTCCTAAGCAAATCTCAGAGCCCAAACAAACATACATTAACAGCTTTTGTTGTTGTTGTTTCTTACTCTAGGGTTATTTTTTATAATTTTATTTTTAAGATTCTAGTCCCTTGACCTTTCCTTCTTTATTTTCAATATCTAAACTTTTATTTCACAGCACTTTTACCCTTTTTTCCCTATGTTCTTCTTATCAATCTTTATTATCCTCAAAAAGTCAAAAGCTGAAACTACAATTACAATTTTTTCATTTTTCTCCCAACTCTTAGTCATTTTTAGTGTAATTTCCTTTCTTTTAACCTATTAACTTTTAACCTAATACTTAACCCTGACTTTTTTATTCCTTTTTCATTTCTTTCTCCCTCCTCTAATACTTCCTTTTCCACTTTTTATCTCTCTTGATGTTTGTCATCAATAGAAATTTCACCTTTTCTGAAATGAGAAAACCACTTGCATCCTTGAGTTTTTCCCATACTGCTGTTCCTATATGCTGTCTTAAACATCACAACAGCTTCTGTGGCATTTTCCTGAGTAGAAAACAAATTTATCAGCCACACAGTGTTTATTTAAATTAGCCATCACAAAAAATGAAGTTTGAGTGAAACTACTTTTATGAAAAAATTCATTATGACCAAAGAGAACCTTCCCAAGTGATGCTACTGGGTGCACTAACTCAGAGTGAGTTACTTGATACTTGCCTAGTGGGGAAAATGTGTAGTACAAAAGCTCTGCTCAGTCCAGTTTTTCTGGGGATAGCCCCTCATACATATCAATTATCTTACTGAATGTTAATGAACTAAATGTACCAGTAAAAAGACTGAGAATAGCACAATAAGAAAACAAAATCCATCAATAGACTGCCTTCAAAACACACTTCACAAAAACAGACATGAAGAACCTAGAAATCAGAGGCTGAATAAAAGCATACCAAGCAAATAGAAACCAAAATAACACGGAGAAAGCAATATTAAATCTCTGACAAAAATAGACTTTATAGCAAACAATATAATACAAGACAAGAATAGAAACTATATAAATCAAAAAAACAATAGTGCAAGAAGATGTAACTATAATAAACATATATGCACCCAATGAAAAGCCCTTGAAATACATCAATCAAATTTTCACAGAACTGAAAAGCATATAGACATCTTGACAATAACAACATGAGGCTTCAATATGCAACTTGCATGAAAATACAGAATATCAAGAAAAAAACTTGAGAAAGCTCAACAACGCAATCAACCAAATCGACTTCATACACACACAGAATGCTCCATCCAATAAAAACACAGTATACGTTCTTCTCCAACACACATGAAACATTCTTAAGAAAAGAACACACGCTAGGTCACAAAACATGTCTCAAATATTTTTTTAATTGAGGTGTTACAACCTGTATTCTTAGACCACAGCACTATAAAACTAGAAATAACAATAAAATAATAGAAACATAAAAAAACATAGAGATTGAACAACATAATAATTAAAAAATTGGGAGATGAAACAAATAAAGAATGAAATAAAAATAATCCTTGAGATAAGTAAGAATGATAGCAGAAAACATCAAGCCTTCAGGAAACACCAAAAAGCAGTAATCAGAGGCTAATGTATAACAAACAACACACACATGAAAAAATAGGAGAAATCCAAAATCATCACCCTAAGAAAAACATCATCAAGAAATGAAACAAGAACAACATAAACTCTCCATTAATGAAAAGAAAGAAATCATAAAGATCTAAGCAGAAATAAATGCTATAGATAAAAATGAAAAAGAAACAAAAAGCAAGAAAAGATGTTGAATCCTTGAAAGGGTTGACAATAGAGACAGACCACTGGAAAACTTAACAATTTTTTTAAAAAAATAAAAAAAAAAGAAAAGGTGCAAATACACAAAATAATAGATGAAAAGGTGAAAAGGGTGACATTACAACACATCCAGATGAGTATTGAAAATAATGACACACTATTATGAAAAACTGTATTCAACAAATTCTACATCTAGAAGAAAAAGATAGACACCTAGATATACATCACTCACTGAAATGAATTCAGACAGTTATTGAAAAACACAACAGACCCATACCAAAAGAAGAAATAGAGCAGGTAATGAAGGAACAACTAACCCACAAAAGGCCAATATCAGATGGTTTCACAGGAGAATTCTACCAAATAGTCAGAAATCTGATACCAATACTCCACAAACGATTCCAGGACATAGAAAAAAATGACAAACTCCAAAATTAATTATATAAAAGCAGCCTAACACGGACACCCAAATCAGGCAAGACCCCATAAAGATAGAAAATTATAGACCAATAGCCCTCATGAACACAGGTGTTAAAATCTTAAACAAAATTCCGACAAAAATAATCCACCATCATATCCCTCCAAAATAAATAAATTAATTAATCATGACCAAGTGAAATTCAGTCTAGTGATGCAGGGATGGTTCAATATTCAGAAATCAATATAATCCACCATAGACACAACACAAAGTATAAAAACCACATGATCCTAATAGATGCATAAAAGGCATTTGACAATATCCAAAACATGTTTTTAATTGAAACACTCAACAAAATAGGAATAGAAGTGACATTCCTCAACATAATAAGAGCCATATATGAAAAACCAATAGCCAATATCAAGCTCAATGGGGAATTGTTAGAAACATTTGCAATGAAGCAGGGATCAGACAAGGAAATTTCCTACTGCCACTCTTGTAAACTTCATGCTATATATCATGTTTACAGTCAGCTATAAGCATCAGATAATAAAAAGAAATCAAGGGCCCACAAATTGGCAAAGAAAAATGAAACTCTACTTGCAGATTATATGATGTTATATCTAGAAAACCCAGAAGTCTCCCAAAAGCAGCCTATTGGAAACAAATGAGGCATTTGATAAGATAGTGGGATACAAAATTAACAATCAGAAATCAATTGTGTTCCTGTATACCAGCAAAGAGAGTTACGAAAGAGACATTAAGTAAACAATACCATTTACAATAACCACACAAAAATTAAATATTTAGGAATAAACCTATGGTAGTCACCTAATCTGGTGTCAATTTAAGGATTAAGAGAGTAGGGGTGGAATCTAGGCTGTCGTTATGGAGCTAGCCAATGAGACTTCTGTGTAGGCATGGCCTTCTCTTGAGAATTCTGGGAAATCTGGGACTTCCTCCTTGGAGGCAGAAGACACCTCTCTCTCTCTGCCACTTCCTGGGAGACATTGCAGAAGACAAGCCACCTGTATGGAACCAAACCTCTCAAGCCGGAAAACCCACAGAGAGACCCCTGCGAGCACTGAGATGCTTACAGTGCCACTAGACCCAAAGATTTTCTGCCCACTGGCTTGTGATTTTCCTGCATTTGGCTTCATTACATGTGTTTGTGAGTCTGAAGAGGACTTTAGAGATTGGTATCGCACATATAGGCTAATATCAGATTTATGACCTTAGACTGGACTGGGTTGGAATGCTTTTTCAATGTTCAACTCCTCTTGGATATAAACCTCTCCCTTATATACATTTGTGTGTTTATGAATTTGTTTCTCTAGTCTACCCAGACTAACACAAAACCTAACTAAAGAAACAAAAGACCTTTATAGAGAAAATATCAAACAATATTACAAGAAACCGAAAAAATGACCTACATAAGTGGACATACTGTGATGATAGATAGGCACATATGAAATGTACCTAGGTACATGAAAATGTACCTAAAACAATCTACAGACAAATGCAATCCCAATCCCAATCCAAATATATTCTTTCAAGATATGCAAAACAAATTGGGTAGGCAAAATTGTTTGGATAAACAAAGCGCTTCTTCAAAAGAAGAAGCAAGTAGGAGAACTTTCACTAAATGACCTAATAATCTATTATATAGCCACAGTAGTCCAAATAAACTGGCACAAGGAGAGATATATAAACCAATGGATGAGAACAAAAATTTCAGACATACATGCATAAGCCTAGAGGCAACTAATCTTCTAAAAATATTCAATGGGACAAAGACAGCCTCTTCAACAAGTGGTGTTGGACAAACTCAATTTCTTTATGCAGAAGAATGAACCAAGACCCTCATCTCTCCCCATGCACAAAATAAATGCAAGTTGTATTAATGGCCTAAATGTAAATCCCAGAGTTATCAGGAGCATCAATGAGAAAACTGGGACAAGCTTGAGGGCCTTATTGCAGGGCATATTTACCAAGTATAATGAAAGAGTGACACACATCGAAAACCAGGATAGATGTCTAGCACATGCTAGACACTTATGCACATTAAAAGTTTCTTCTGGGGAGTAAATTGAGAGCCCATAGACTGGAATATATATACATTTTTTTTTACAAAAGTTACATCAGGCAAGGTTTTAATCATCAAAATACACAGAACTCTACAAGAGCTCAGTAAGAAAATAACGAACGACTCAATTAAGAAGTGGGAAGTGTTGAAGGAAACAGGCAGCAGACACCAAAGAACAAAAACCATCATTGTGTGACCACCTTCCACACATAAACGCTGAAGACAAATGTGTGCATAAGTAAATGTGGTGAAGAAGGCTGATGGTGCCCGGCTATCGAGACCTATAGCGTCTGGGGACTTAAAGGCTTGAAAGTAAACAAGCGGCCATCTAGCCCAGAAGCAACAAAGCCCACATGGAAGCAGCACACCAACATGTGTGATCATGAAGGGCCAAAGGGACCAGGCTTTAAACACCAAAGGTGGGGAGGGGGAATCATATCCTCGTCAATGAGGGTGGCGTGTGATGGAGACCCAATGCCCATCTCTAGACAACTGGACATACCTTGCAGAGGGGTAGTGGGGAGACGAGTCACTTAGGGTTCAGTATAGCAATAATGAAGCCCACAACCTTCCTCTGGTTCTTGAACGCTTCCTCCCCCCAACTACCAGGACCCCAATTTTGCCTTGCAGACCTGGTTGGACTAGATGATGCACAGCGGTACAGACGGGAATTGGGAACGCAGGGAATCTAGGACAGAGGAACCTCTCAGGACCAGGGGTGACAGTGGCAATACCAGGAGGGAAAGGGGATGTAGTAGGGGGGAATGGATCACAGGGAGCTATGTGTGGCCTCCTCTCTGGGGGACGGGCAGCGGAGGGGTGGGTGAAGGGAGACGCCGGACATTGTAATATAAGATACAATAATAATTTATAAATTATTAGGGGTGCATGGGGGAGAGGGGAGGAGGAAGGGAAGGGGGGGGAAGGAAAATTAGAGGCTAGCGAATTTTGGGAATGATGAGGGCAACAAATGTATAGATGTGCTTTACACAATTGATCTATGTATTGTGATGAATTGTATGAGCCCCAATAAATTGGTTAAAAAAAAAAAAGAAGTGGGAAAAGATGTGAACAAACAGTTCTACAAAAATGAAACACAAATGGCAAACAATCACATGAAAAATTTTACTAGCCACCAGGGAGTTTCAAAGCAAAACCACAGGAAGGTACCACTTTATGCCCACAATGCTAACCCAATTAAAAAACAAAACAAAACAGAAAACAAATGCTGGAAAAGATTTAGAGAGATTGGAATTCATATACAATGTTGGTAGATGTAAAAATACATGCAACCACTATGGAAAATGATATGGCAAAACTTAAAACAACTGGGAATTGAAATCCCACACAACCCAGGATCCAGCAATAGCACTATTTGGTATATACCACAAATAAATAACATTTGTGGATAAACGCTCTCTGATATCTATAGCTGCACAGTTCACAATGGCAAGAAATTGGAAGTGACCCAATACCCAACAGTGGAAGAATAGATAAAGACACTATGGGGCGCACACACAGTGGAATACTACTCATCCCTGAAAACCAGCGATGAAAGCATGAAACACCACATGGAAACCAATGTGATGAGTGAAGTTAGTCAATCACAAAAGGAAAATATTGTATGTGTCCACTAAGAAAAGGAGAAACATCAATTAAACAAAGCTTAGAGACCAATTTCCAAACAAAGTGGTAGAATGTCTACTTGCTAGCCGTGAACCATACTTCACCTCCCTTTTATGAACTTCCTAAGGACCACATTGAAAGTGGAAGTCTCACATTGGCTAGAGTCACCCCTTCAATAAGGGGGTAAGGTAGAAGGCCATCCACTTGACGCTATCCAATACTGTGGCAGGCTGTAACAAATTAACAGGCCTTCCACAGGAATAAGGAGAACCTTACTGGAAAATCAAATTAAGACCGGGGAGGACAGCATCTACCTTTGAAAGGAGGCACTGATATTTCTGTTGGTGGGAAAATGGGGAGGAGCAACCTCACACTGAGAAGGGATGCTAAACAATAATTGGAGGGAACCTAAGGGAAGAATAAACTCAGTTCTACGGTCCTGAATAGACACTTCAGATATGTTTGTACCCAACCCTCAGTGAACCGTGCCCTGGACTAAGAACTATGATGACCTTAGACATTGGCCTTACAGGGAATGTGATATTGCCATGCACCACACAAGAAACATGATGAGGAAGCCCAACTGAATGAACTCGGCCCAGCCTCAAAACTATCTCTACTGTTGGATTTAGGACTAAAATGCTCTCGTGGGAGAGGAAGCAAAGGATGGCCACCCCAAGACTGTGGAAATGGTGGTCTTGGGACCCCTGGCTTAGTGGGTGTGCAATGAAAGGGGACCCAGGACTGACATATATTTAGTATCTCAATTTCTCCCATCATTAATATGACAGGATTTAATCTGAGAGGCAAGGATCTGCATTTATAGAAAATTATACAAGAATTTTCCCCTTAGCACCAATCCCCATGCTCAATGTAACAGAGCTCAATTAATTAAGAAAGAAATATATACAAAGCAACAACTCATAGAGTGTAGTATACAATGGGAGTATATTGCCACAAACTCCTCATAGCAACAGGTTTTTTAAATTCTCTGTCATTGGATAAGTTATCAAGGTTATTTATGTAATCGCCTTATACCCCAGGGGAGATGATTGACAGTGTTTTTCCTTTTTGTTTCTTTGAGGTTTTTTTTTTGTTTTTGCATTTTTGTTTTAGTGTTCTTGGTTTTTTATTTTGTCATAATATGATCATCAAAAAAAACCCACAAAAACTGAGAGCCATTCATAACCTATGATCAAGCACGTGTAATTCTAGCTCCAAGCCAAGAACAGTTAGAGGTCATAACATGGCCATGCTCTATACTCACCTTCATGGAGAGATCACTGAAAATAAGGGTGCTACAGCAAATGTGGTAAAGAAAGCATACAGTGCTGATTATCAATCTGGGGTCTTACAGACTTATAATCAAACAACCAGCTATCTAAGTGAGGCATCAACTAAATCCATATTGGAGAAGCATACTAGTCTGTGTGATCCAAAGATGTTAATAACAAAGTCTAAATATGATGAAAGGAAAATTATCAGAGCTTAAATTGTGAATACCCAATTTGTAGACGTCTATTGAGGATTGTGGGAGCCCACATGCTCTAACAGCTTTATTATCATACAGAGAAAGTTATAAACTTGATTATGTTGGATTGAACCATGGTATAATATGGTACTGGGTCAGTTATCCTCCCTCTTGATGCAACCTGAATTTGCTCTAGGTACAAGTATTTCTCACTTGTTCCATGCCAGAAATTTCAACCCCGAATTTAAAATACTGTTGTTAGTCTTTTCTTTCTGTTTATTTTTATTTTTATATTATTATTATTTTATTTTGCTTTTGTTTTTTATTGGTTCTGCTAGATTTCCTTGCTTATGAAGCACAAAAGAAGTGGATGCATAGAGGCAAAAACTGATATTATTGTTTATTGGAAGTGGGTTAGGGGGATGGGGAAGGTGAGGAGAATTGGAGAGCAATCAATGAATGTGGGAGGGGGAGAGAGCATTAGAACTGATTGTGAGGATGTATACATAACTATTTTTAAAGCAACTTAACTATGTAAATGTGTGATATGTGAATATTATATCAAGAAAACTACTATGGTAGTTACATAATCTGTTGTCAATTTGAGACTTAAGAGTGAAGGGGTGGAGTTTAGGGTTGCAACTTGTACCCCTCACTTGGATATGCTAAGGAGGTAAATAGCTCACTGGAGGCAGGACATAAGCTCATCCCTGTGAAAGATTCCTGTAGACAAGACAGATGGAGCTAAACTATAGCCCTGGAACTGAAGGAGCCACATGTAGATCCCTGTCAACACTGAGATGCTTCCACTGCCACTGGACCCACAAGACTTTCCAACCATTGGCCTGTGATCTTTATGCATTCGCATCATTGCATGTGTTTAATGAGTCTGAAGACACCCTTATAGACTGGTATTAGACATATGAGCAAATGTTGGACTTTTGGACTTGATCTGGCCTGGGCTGGGATGTTTTCTCAATATTCAGCTGCTCTTGTATATAAAGCTCTTTCATATATACATATGAATGGCTATGAATCTGTTTCTCTAGTCAACCCAGACTAAACAACTACTAAAATAGAAACAAGAATAAAAGAACCAAACTTGACCTTTGTTTACTGTGGGTAAAGGAGAGAGAATTTTTGCTTAGAGGACATTGAGTTTGTTAACATTGGTGGAATAATATGGAACTGAATATCAATAATGATTGTACAACTTGGAGAGTATAATCAATGGCAATGATTTATACATGTAGAATTTGTCGATTTGAAGAATGCTTTATTGTTTATTTTTTGGCCACAATTAAAAAATAATTACACGAATAACAATGACTACAAAGAAAAAGTTCTAAAATTGATTGTGGTAATGATTTTACAACTCTTCTTGATAGAATCAAATTATTGAATTAGTTGTATCATCCATGGATGAAGTGTCAATACAACAGCTAAAATAATATTTAAAGCTTTGGAAATTTTTAAAGGGCTGTTCTACTGTTTTCTATACAGTTGCTGTAAGTTGGTATCAACTTGCCAGTAATAGGTTGGTTTGGTTATTCCTTTACTTAATGTGAGTTTATTTGCATGGAAATGATTACACCAAAATAATGATAAAAAGATG
>NW_022103915.1:21862188-21877982 GCF_000313985.2 Echinops telfairi | reverse complement strand
ATGTACAAATACGCTTTACACAATTGATGTGTGTATGGATTGGGATAACAGTTGTATGAGCCCCTAATAAAATGTTTAAAAAAAAAAAAAGATGCTTTGGTACAATGTCTACCACAAGGGGTTCAAATTTGGAAAGAAGGTTGAGGATAGCATAGAACATGCCACTGTTTTGTTTTGTTGTACATAGTGCTGTGATGAGTTGGAACTTATTGAACGACATCAAATAATAGCATATTTGTTTGCATGCACTGTGTGCCAGGCACCGGCTTATATACTCTTTATGCATTATCAACTTTAATCTCACTATAATCTATGAGTTAGATAAACCTGTTACCTATGTGAGAAAACTAAATTTAATCCTTTCCTTTTTATGAATGGATTCATTAGTGTATTTATTTGATCAAACATTCTAAATTTTCTCTTTCCCACTATAAGTACAATGAGAGTAAGCAACATGCTCATTTTTGTTCCTTATTGTATTTCTGGCACAATCCTGGAGTAAGAAACACAGAATATGTATATTTTAGAAAAAGATTTTTAATTCCTATCATAGCTATTGCTAGCAAGCTTTGTTACAAGGCCACTGGAATTTAATGGTTTCATGCTACTATTTAATATACCTATATACTCGATTATAAGGCTATTTTTTCAGCACATTTTAATGCAGTTCTGTGGTAAAATTAGGTGGCTCAGCTGATATTTGGATTGGCTTATACTCGAGTATATATCATGTATATTACACCTCTACCAGAAGATAAATTATTCTTTGACCAAAAACTAGACACTATGGAATGCTGTATGAACATTTTAGGATGATAGCTTACCAACTGTTGGCCTGAATATGTAACTAGATCAATTGATATTTTTAATCAGTCTTAGTTGCTTAAGGCTGCCATACAAAGCTACCACAAGTGAATGGATTGCAAAAAAGAAATGTGTTTTCTCATCATTCTGGATTCTGGCATTTCAAATTTTGGCAGGGTATGTGTGGTCTCTCTGTGGACCTTCAGTTTCTGGCACTCCGAGGCATTTCTTGTCATTCCTTACCTTACAGATTAGTTTTCACATGCAATCTTCTCCCATTGTGGGACTTAGCTTTACAGTCTGCTCCTTATATATAGGATATGATTTAGAAGGGACAGGATTAGGACCTATCTGTTTTTTGGTATGATGTCACTAATTTAACTGAGAAAGAAAAACTCTATTTATGGAAAGAAATTTCAATTCATCAGCACTGAACTTCAACTTAGGATTTTTGTTTGTTTGATTTTTTGCCAGGGTGGGGGCAGTAGTATTCAACCCATAGCATAGAGAGATTGGGGGTGCACAAGTTATCCCATTTGTGGTGGTCTTTGTACACATTCTCACATGATTAAGCATACCTCCTCTATTCTTAAATGTTCTTGCAATTCTCCCACAGTACGGTGTAGACAGCATTGACTATTAGGGCAGCCTCCTCCAAGGTCACCTAATGAACTTATCCTGCTGGATCCTCATAGCTACCATATCAGTCACTTTAATTCAGGGAATGCTGGAGCCAAAAGGTGTTTTAATTTCAAAAGTCACAAATGAGGTTGCATATTGCTATGAAAAGAAGAGAAAAACTTAAATTAGGAAAGGATGTTTTATTCAATTTAGTGCTGAGAGCCTATTTACCCTTGAAAAGGAGTGCTTGTTCCCTCGTCTGCAAATGATTTAGGTCTGGTCTTGACGGTCTCACAGTTTGTTATGAGAATTGAAAGGCACATTTGATCTTCAAGTGTTTTTATAAATCATCAGGCATTATAGAAGGTTAAAACAATATACATTGATTTATACGAATGCGCAAGCACAGAACAAATGCAGACAATTAAAATGGAATGGAGATGAAAACAGGGCACATGGGTGAGCTAGAACAGAAAAAGAATGGAAATACATAGCTATGACAACACTGCCTTAGACTCCCATTGTCAGATTATTTGCAATTTCAGCCACTCCCTTTAGTGACAAACAGGTAACCAAATGTTCAGAAGAATCAAAGCCTAAAGAGGCCTCTTTGACATATTACCTAACTATCTTCAACTAGCATTTCTTAATTGTTCACCCTATCAACATTTTAAGTGCCCAATGCATCCCTTCCAGTATAATTAAATCCCAACTTTTTAGAAGGCAGAGTCGTTGGGAAGGAAGTCAAAGACAGGAGAAATTTCTAAGGTTAATTGCCAATTACAGAGAAGGCTGTCCCTCAAAAAAAAGTAGCCCTTTTTTCATTTATGGCGCTGTTTGAACATAGTGCACTCAAGTCAGGATCTGTTGACCTAAATTCAGGATGTTCTCTGAAGACAGAACAATGGCAGCTACCCTGCGGAGAAGACATCAGGAGAAAAGTCACTTTTCAAAGGAGAGAACAAGCTGTTCTTCTACTCAGTTGATTAGAGAAAATTTGGCTGTAGAAAGTTGAAAGAGGCAAAGATGAATATTATATCTAAAATGGTTCTCAAACAATCCATATGCTAAAGGTCTCAACTCTCTTAAGTCATTATATTTTATTTTCATATTTTAATTAGCAAGAGCCTGTCTTTATGAACATGTTCTTATGTTTTATTCTGAAAATGCTCTTTGAATATATATAGAAAGAGAATGTATGTGACAGCAAAGAGTTTTACTTCCTTTTTAAGAATAATTTATCTATATATACTCACTGCCATTGAGTCGTTCCAACTTATAGTGACACTACAGGACAGGGTATAACTTTCCCTATGAAGTTCTGAGACAGAAACTCTTTACAAGAGTAGACATCCCCCTCTTTCTCCTAAGCTGTGCCAAGTAGTTTGGAACTGTTGACCCTGTGGCTTGCAGGCCAACTTATAGTCACGACTCCACCATGGCTCCTTTATCCATATATTTCCATGATAAATCATTTTCCACAAAATCAGATTCTCAAGTATACATACCTTTATCAGTCTACATGTTCACTTAAGTTTTAATCTCAGCATCCATTCTATCTAGTTGCAGAAACAAAATATTGGTCAATTTTCAATTGGCCAATTGCCCATTGTTACTTCTCGTGTTGCATCTCAGAGGTAGAAGCTGCACTACACCGGAGATGTAGGAAAGGGTAGCTGAGCTTTTCTGTGTTTTTGTTCTTCATGTTCTGCTGTTGAATGCTGTGGAGTGAATGTTAGTACATAGGAACCTCAGGTGACAGACTAGAGTGCCCTACAGCATTTTCTTGAGTTTTCTTTAGAGAAAGATATTACCTTTCTTAGAAAAAGAGGGGGTCTTTAAAACATAGGTTTAAATGATCAACATTTTGCTTAGCTAATGATCACTTAACTGTCGTGTGTACCATCTGGGACACGTCATTTCTGTAATCCTCCTTCGTGCTTTCATCCAGGCCTCTGAGTCTCTCTCCATATTTTCCCATAAACAGAGAAATCAATCTTCGGTTTTACCATTTTACTTTGGCGATCGCTCACTGATACTATTAAGGTCATTTTCCCACTCTGCACTACACACGAATTCACCAAAAATGATTCCAATGACCCTGGACAATCCAGGTGCAAAAGTGGTTTACTTCATCAAACTATCACCAGATACTCCATACAACCGATGCTTTGACTACTTCTTGTTTATAAGTGACAAGGTGGATTATTTATTGAGCTGCTAACCACAAGGTTAGCTGTGCAAACCCATCAGCCTTTCTCAGGAGAAAATTGAACCTTTTTGCTTATGTAAAGCTTTAAAACCATGGAAACCCCATGGGGACAATTCTACAGTTTATCTTATAAGGTCACGGTGCATCAGAATCAACTCTATAGCAGTGAGAGTGTTTTGAGTTTTGTTCTTCCATGTAAGTAGCTATAGGGTGGAAAGGCTGATACATTGCTTCATTGGCTTCATCTGTTAGGCTCTGTTCTTTTGGTTAACTACAATTATCTTGGGATTTTAGGGTTTCTCTGACTAATGACTGGAGGGGAGGAATGACTGTCTTTCTGACTCTAAATAAGTTGCCTCTCATCATATTCATTGCCCTGGGAAGGAGATCAGAGATCTTGACATTGTAATTTAATTCATTGTTCTTCTTCACCTGGGAATGCAAAAGCAGATGCTACACAGCCTAAATCTAGGGAAAGGTGGGAGAAATAGGTAATATTGGGGTGGGGGGATGGTTAATACAGAAAGAGAATATATGTCCACTCATAAATTTGCAAATACTTCATACATATGATTTTTATATAGCTGATAGTATTTATATTTACTTATGTATATTGTATATTTTGTATTCAACAATTCTATTGAAAGAGATATTACTAAATGTCATAGGCTGATTCTCCAGAAAAGAAAAACCAGTGAAGTGTATATGTATACACATAAACAAAGTTCTATATCAAGGAAATAACTCAGACATTTGTAGAAGCAGGCAAGTTCCAAGTTTATGGCTGAAGGCTGGAGGCATCTGACTCATTTATCTTCAGGAGGCTGGTGAACCCAAGATTGGCAGGAAGACGACAAATTTCTGGCTATAGAATTGAGTGTTAGAGGGTCAGGCCTGTGGATACACAGGTCAATTAATCCAAAGTTAGTAGGTAACGAGACTTACTGCTGATCATTTCCAAGGATTGGCAGGCCATTTGGCTGGTTGTTTGCCCAAGTCCAAAGAACTAGAGGTCAACAAGTCAGATGCAGAATCTGGACACAGTAAAAAGACAACAAGCCTTTCCATAATGTCTGCTCAGATGGGAAGTAGGCCACACCCTTGAGGAGATCTTATCAGGATGCATGGCTAGCTCTTAACAACTGAGAACTCCAGCCCAGGCAATCTGGCTCCAAACCTTAACTAACACATTTAGGTTTCTATATTTATCAATAATGCTCTAAGAAAAAGCCTTATGTATGCATCATAATTCACATATGTGAATACAAATTTCTAACTAAATCCCTAAATATTTGAGAACTCCTAGGTCAATAAACATACACATTTTAACTTTTGAAAGGTTCTGCCAAAATGCCTTCCAAAAGGGTTACATCAATTTAAAACCCTATTAGCAAAGTGCCACCAGATATTGTTTTTAAGAGCATATATCAAATGGCAGAATGCATTTATGCTCTTTAAAGTTCATATCACAATTTCGTCTTTCTGGAGGGCTCAGAGTTTAATTTAAGGATCAAATTGGACATATAATGTATCTTCAGTTACTTAAAAGAATGATAAGTATAATCATCATACTGTGCTAGAACTTTTCAATGCATTTTCTATATGGTAGCTCTTTCATGTTAGAAAATACATACTAACTTTCTTAATCATTCCTGAAATACTTGATACCCTTGAAAGAGCGATTGGATAAATAAAGGCTAAAGAAGATCTTGGATTTTAATCTCTATAAAAGAAAGACTGGGGTTTCTACTCCCATAAACAGTCACAGTCTCAGGAACCCACAGGGGGCAGGGCAGGTCATTGGAGTCACCATTGATTTGATGATAGTGAGTTTGGTTTAGTTTTGGTGTGATGCAAACTGCTTGTTTTCAGCTACTAACCAAAAGGTTGGTGGTTCCAATCCATCCAACAAAGTCACAGAAGGGAGCCCTGCTGATCTCCCTTCATACAGCTACAGTCCTGATTCTACTGTAAAGCATAGGAGGTTACCATGAGTCAGAGTTGATTGGACATCAACAGGTTTACAGTGAGCAAGAGAATACAACCCTTTTTGTAACCTGGAGGAAACCATTAGAACTGAGCACACATCCAGCCAGAACTTTCAAAGGGCCTCCCAGCATAATATATTTATCTTACTCAGTATGGGTTTTGAATAGAAGTCATAATCTTCCTATGAAGGTGTGTTAGTCCAAGTTTACTAGAGAAACAAATCCAGAGTCACTCATATGTGTGTAAGAGAGAATTTTATTTCAAAGAGTAATTATACATTACCAAAACATCCCAGCCCCAGTCCAGATCAAGTCCATACATCTGATATTACCACTTATGTCAATACTAGTCCATACATTCCTCTGTAGACTCACGTAACACACGCAATAATGCTGAATACAGGAAGATCACAGGCCAGTGGGTTGAAAGTCTTGTGGCTCCAGTGATGGTGGAAGCATCTTAGTGTTGGCAGGGGTCTCCATGTGGCTTCTCCAGTTCCAGGGCTCTGGCTGTATCAGTGTAGCTTCATGTGGCTTGTCATCAGGAAAACAGAGCAGAAAGTGTATCTGGCCTCCAGTGAGTTATTTATCTCCTTCGTGCCTCCAAGGAGGTCATCAAGATTTGACCCGATTGACAGGCTAGACCCCACCCCTTCACAAGTTCACAGGAGATTATGTAACTGCCACAGAAGGTATACATACCATCCTCTCCTGCTACTGATGTTTGAGTTTGACTGATTCCAATGTTGTTTAGGAACCCCCAAACTGAAAATTTTAATTGTTTAATAAATTCTAAATGCTGTGTAACCAAAATGTAATTAATTAATTAATTTAATTTGTTTAGGTATAAACCTTGAATGATTGTCAGAAACAAAAATAAAGTGATTTTGGAGGTTTGTAGCCCCAATTATGGACAAGCAGATAAAGTCTTGCTAAAGATAGACCGACTTGGAATTAATGTGACAGGAGAGAGAGTTGCTACAACATGCATAGGAGTCAGGAGACACAACAAACAGGAGGACATCAGATGATAAACCATAAAATGAAGATTATAAAGCAAGTATATTTCTATAACTTAAAGTCATGAAAAGAGAACTTTTTAAAAATTAGCAAAGAACAAAAAAAATTGCAAAAATTAGAACACAATTACAATTCTAGAAAAATATGGACATGATTTCTAAAGCAAGGAATACTTTTTTTTGGATAACTAAAATTTGGTATTACTTGAAGAACTAATTAGTGTCTTCGAACAGCAGATGGAGGAAATTATACAGAACCTGTTTTAGCTTTAGCGCTTCTATGTGGCCTGAAGTCCTACAGTTCAGATTTACTGTGGCTTGGAAAAGGAAGCGATAAAGAGATGGGAGAAATTCATGTGAATTAAATAATACACCAGAATGATACAAATGGGCCCTGAACCCTCTTCTTTCCGTTAAACTGGATACACAGCTAGACTGCCAGGGCCCTCAGGGGAGTGTTAGTGTCCGTCACTTGTCAGGCCTCTGAGATCATGAACAGAGGACTTGCAGGCATAGAAGAAAGCCCAGGAGACAGTCGCAGTGGGAGAAGCTCTGAGCAGGAGTGAAGTTATAGATGCTCCAGTCACACAGCTAGTTTTATCCGACTCAGTTTTCAGTAAGCCTCCTTTTCCACAGAGAAATGACCGTAACTGAACGAGTCATCAGTCAACCTTAGCTGCTTGTGTGCCTCTGACCGTATCCTCTAAATAAAGAATGGTTGAACGAATGGATGCCTGACAACAGACAGAAAACCCCCCAAATCTTTCATGTATGCGTAACATTCATTCTCACATTGGGACCTGGCCCTCAGATCATAATCATGTCAGTAAGCGAAAAGTGGATGTATACATTTTAGTTAAACACACTTTGGCATCTTTACACAAAGAACACCAAATATCATTATCACATAGAAATTTCCAGCGAATCCCAAATAAATGATATAAATCATAAAAATATTATAGACCATGTTTCGTACCACATGCTTTCTTATATGGAATAAAGTATAAAATTAGTGCAAAAATTTTACAAGGCAAGCCCCTCATATGTAAATATTTTAAACTTCCCAAACCTTTATTTTTAAAAGTTCTGCCATTCAATGCATCTTTGTTTGGGCATGAAACTATAAAATTTGACAAATGGACATCAAAATAGTCCAGAAATAGACCAATAAATACATGAAAACTACAAATTGAAAATAAAAAAGGGGGTCTTCATTTTAATGTTTTATTTCTTGGGGCAATTTAGACAAGTAAACATGAGATTATTGAGTAAAGCAACTATTTATATAGTAGACATATAGATACATAATTAAAATACATAGATACATGTAGAGAGATAAATATATATGACTATGTGGATATATACATCTATACATCCACATACTTTGTATTACTAATATGTCATTCTTATCTCATCCACATATAACTCAAAATATGACAAAATAGTATTTTCAGTTAGTGAGAAAAGACATATCCCATATATACCAAATATTATATATCCTATATGATATATTACATCATGTGTTATACATAACGTCATGTATAATATCACATACCACATATATCATATTATATACCATATATACGATAGAGATATAATATAGGTATTCATATACATGTGTGTATATTATATCTATCTATCTATAATCACTGATTTTGCTTCTCTAGAGAACCCAACCTAATGTAAACTGTACCTTAAAGTTTCTAATCTTCACTTGTGGTAACCTGTTAATGTCCCTAATAAATCCACATATTTGTGAATATTGTCTGTGAGCTCTGTGTGGTCATTGCAAGACTATCAAATCCAGTCAAGAAGGAGAATGCCATGAGAGTTATGGTTAGAGTCGGAATACAGTGAAGGACCTTAGAGTGGGTGCAAATCTGACTTCTGCCTTGTGGACTGACTTTGGCCTTGCAGGGGTCAATCTTAGGCTGGTGTGTAGTTTGATCCTCCTACCTGCTGATGTAGCTAGAGACAGTCACAAAAGGGCCCCTTGTCATGTTCTCAGTGACATTACAATCATTGTGAATTTCTTTAGAAAGTAGAATAAAAGAAAAAATTATTATAAGTTAAGTGTTATTATATCAACATTTACACTTGTATGGAATCAGTTTTTTGTCCCAACATGGCACCTGTAAGAAGATGTGGGTGGAGGTAAGCCTGTCAATCAGGTTGCAGATTGATGACCTCCTTTTGGAAGTGCTACCAAAATAAGTGGCTCTCTGGAGGCCGTCCCTCTCTGTTTCTGCCTTCACCTTCCTGTTGAGGAGCCCTACTGAGACCTGCTGGAGTCCTGTGATGCTGCCACTGCCATGGGATCCACACAACTCTGCATCCACCAGCCTGTGATCTTTCTGCATTCTGCATCATTGCATGTGGCTAAGAGAGTCTGAAGAGGGATTTATGGACTAGTATCGGACTTCGGGACTTAATGTGGACTGGGCTGGGATGTTTACTTGATATATAATTTTTCTTGATACAAAGCTCTTTTACACAGATATGAATGGCACTGAATTTGTTTCTCTAGCCAACCCTTCCTAACACAATGTAGAACAACCAATCAATATTCCTGGACATAGGAGTCAAAAAATCAAAAGGCATATTGCATTGGATAAATCTGCTGTACAAGACTTCTTGTAAAATGATAGAGAGGGAAGATGGCAATATGAATCCCTAGGGGCACCTGACTCATGTCGTGCTGTTTTCAAGTACCTTATCTGTACACAGGTTCTGATATATTTACTACCTGCTGTAGGCTACTTAATATTTCAAAAGTGCAATTGGGTTCTCCCAAATAAACTAGAATTTTATGTATTGATTAAGATAGAATAAATGGGAGTAGCAATACAAGGAAGGTAGGGAAAGGTGGGGAGAGCAGGGGAGGAAGGGAGAACCCATCGCAATAATCAATGCATACCCCCCACGAACAACCAAAATGTAGGTGAAGGGAGACAGCAGTTGGTGTAATATATGAAAACAATAATAACTTATACTTTATCAAGGGGTCACAAGAGTGGGAGGGTGGGAGGGAGGGAAAAAAGAGAAGCTGATACCAAAGACTTAAAAAGAAAGTAAATGTTTAGAAAATGAAGATGGTAACATATGTAGAAATATACTTGATACAATTGATATATGGAACCTTCTAAGAGCTGTAAAAGCCCCGAATATAATGATTTAAAAATAAATACAAAAGATAAAATACAATATATATTGTATATAGTCTCCATTTTGTAGCTCAATTATAGCTATGTTTTCTCATCCTTATATTTAAAATAATTATATCTTACCAATTGATATAAAAAAGCAGGTTCTTCAGTGTTTTCCTTCTTGGGACAACTTGGGCATTAACAGTCTGATTATTGAGTAAAGCAACTATTTTTATAGTCTTATTTTAAATGCTTCCCTGCCTCCCCAATGTAGGTGATGACATAATGCTACTGCTTACTTCATCAACAATTTGAGCACTTTGAACATAATAAGAGTGGTAGAGAACCAGTTTGTGACCAGAGCCAAGACACTGCAGATGTTCTTAGTTTTCCTTGGACTTATCTTACTTAGTAAATGAAATTTCTATGAACATGAAATTATTCCTGTAACTTTTTTCTTACTAAACATTTTCATTATCAACTTCCCTGATATTTAACTTTCAAGACTTATTACTAAGAAAATGTGATAATGATCTTTACTTTGCTAGTATTGCTAATATGTCATTCTCTTCTCAACCAACTCATGTTTTATTTAGGCTTCATAAAATTTACACTTGAGAGTATTTTAATGATTTAAAATAATTTTGCCAAGCACAGTTATTAGGAAATCTTATATTATTTATGTGGTCTGAAATGATGAAAGAATAGTGTGTTAAATGTACCTACTATTTAATTTTATATTCTTCTTCTAAAAGCATTCGGTAGGAAAAATATATCATATTTAGACATTTTAACCCTTTAGTTATTTAATTATTTTCTGATTTGGAATTGCTGTTGATATCATGTGTGGTAAAAGGCATACTCTGAAATTAATGGGGGTGGAGGGAGGAAGCAATGAACTTGAAGTAATATCAATTTTGAAACAATTATGTGGGGCACTTATATACCAAATGGACTCTGGTAGGAATATTGGTAGAGTCATCCTTGTTTCTTCAGTCATGTGGCTATTTATATAGATTTCCACCACTTGATTAATTTCAGACTATAGAAGATGATAAATTATTTCAATTTCTTTATCACTAGCTTTAGTGTTCTTAAATTTGAGTAATAATTTCATTAACTAGATTTCCTTATAGATGTATAGATTGCATCTTATCACAGACAGCATTCGACCTCAAGATAGATCTTGAATGTCTGTTTTGACAATGAATGTGTTGCTATTTCTCTTCAATTTATCATTTCTGGCATAATAAACCACATGATTGTCTTATTCAAAATGGTTAGTACCAGCTCATTTAAGTTAACTCATGCTTAGCAAATCAATTTTATATATGTTCCCTTTCATTTTTGATGACTTCCTATTTTCCCCAATTCATCTGCCAGTAAAATGTGGAAGTCCGTCTTTGAGTCAGTGTTTTAATATCCTAGAAATTAGCGTTGGTTTTAAAAGTGAAGGTGGAGAACAGAGCATTTAGCAAAGGACTTTATGTCCACAATGTCCCTTTCAAGTTGAGAAGGAGCAAAACAACATTGAATAGCATTTGTCTGTTTTAAATTACTCAAACAATGCAGGTGAGTCCACAGAGGAAGTAGGTGTGTCTGAACCCTGCCATGTTTTTCACATAGGTTTCGAGGGGAGAAAGGAACAAAGACAGGCTCTGATCTATTCATGACAGAGGGACTCTAACTTCCCATCCATATGTTCAGCAAAACAGGGGAACACTTAAAAGGTGGTAATCCGATAAGTGTCCACAAGGAAAGGGTTACAGAAGTGCCAAAAAGTATCCAAGAGTAAGAGGTTCCATTCTCATTGTCTTCCTGCTGTTTAAATGAATCCTTCACAGGTAAAGAAACTCAACCCACCACTGGCAGATTTCATACAGACTGAAGGCTTCTGAACATCCATACATAGACATTCCATCAAGTTAAATGTTATCTAAATAGCTGATCCTAGGCAACTAGTTTATTTATTTATTTGTGTTTTGTTTTTAAACATTTTATTAGGGGCTCATACAACTGTTATCGCAATCCATACACACATCAATTGTGTAAAGCGCATTTGTACATCATTCTCAAAACAATTTCTCTTCACTTAAACCCCCGACATTAGGTCCTCATTTTTCCCCTCCCACCCTTCTCCCTCATGAGCCCTTGATAGTTTATAAATTGGTATTTTGTCATATCTTGCCCTGTCCGACGTCTCCCTTCACCCACTTTTCGGTTGTCTGTCCCCTAGGGAGGAGGTCACACACAGTTCCATGTAATCGGTTCCCTCTTTCCTACCCATTCTCCCTTTACCCTCCCTGTTTTGCCACTCACACCACTGGTCCTGTAGGGCTCATCCCCCCTGGATTCCCTGGATTTTCAGTTCTATCTGTACCAGTGTACCTCCTCTAGTCTAGGCAGACTTGCAAGGTCGAATTCGAGTCATGGTAGTGGGAGCGGGGAGGAAACCTTTAGGAACTAGAGGAAGGTTGTATTTCTCATCGTTGTTACATTGCACCCTGACTGGCTGGCAACTAGTTTATTTATGCTGACTGTAGCCAATAATTTTTAAAAATCCTCAAGCATTATAAAATTAAAATGTCAGAAGAGCTATTAAAGGTAGTAGTAGTATGAAGACCCATTTTATATTCTTACCAGAAATTGTTTATGAAGCATATTCATATCAATCTCCATTCACATATGTGAAAATAGCAATTGCCAAAATATTTAGTGCTCTTTTAATAAAAGGAAAAAATATTATGAAGCTTCTTTAAAATAAATAAGTGATACCTGGAAAAGCTAAATCACAAAATCAATTTAAAATATATCAAAAATCTAGACCTAAGCGTCCAGTTTTGCCAAAGTATGATAATTAATTTTAAAAATAAAATGAAAACAATCTCAATAAATATCACAATTACCCCTTTACAAGAATTTATAAGAATGATGCTAAAATCAGTTTTAACCAAACTTCAATCTGATTACATGTAAACGTTTACAAGGATTTCACTTTACTTGGATTCAGAATCAATGCTTATGGAAGCAATTATTAAGCAATGTATTACATTTGGTGAACATGCTGCTTCAGACTGCTTTAAAGTGCTAACGAACAAATATTACTTTCAGGACTAAGGTGTGCCAGACCCAAGCCATGGTATTGTCAATTGCTTCGTACACATGTGAAGCTGAAGAATGAACAGTAAGACTAGAAAATAATAGATATATTTTAATCATAGTGTTCATGAAGAATATCAAATGGACCAACCATGGACTGTCAAAAAAATAAAATTGTTTTGGAAGAAGTACAGCTTGAATGGCTTTAAAATCAAGGATGGTGATGCTTTGTTTAATGTGCTTCGGATGTGTTATTAAGAGAGACCAGTTCTTGGAAATGAACATCATGGTCGATACAGTAAAGAGTCAGCAAAAAGAGAAAGATCATGGATGAGAAGAACAGACACAGTGGTTGAAACAGTGGTCTGAGGCATAAGGGAAATCGTTGAGGATGGTGCCGAAGTAAGCAGTGTTTTCATTCTTTTGTGCTTACGGCTGCTATGAATCAGACCTGACTCAAGGGCGCCTATTAACCAGCACCACAACAAAATGATGCAGAGCATCACAAGAACTCTGACTCAGAATGCCTCTCTAGGACAAAGGCAGTGGCTCCACAGAGGTACTGAGGCTGGAAAACTTGAAGGAAACATTACCTCAATTTCTTCCACAAAGTGGCTTGTGAGTTGAGGCTCATTAGAAGAGCCATCAATAGAGTGTATCCCTTAGACCAGTGAGTTGTAGTCAATTACTACGCCTCTTCTAACTAAAATTTCTTATTTTGTGTATTATAATTTTGAACTCTATGCCTGTGGCTATCAAACAATTTTGGTGGGAGTTCTCTGCTATACTACTGGACAGGATTAAGGGGGCATTAAATCCTGATTTTAGAGATGATGAATGGTCATGCCCTTTGCTTCGTTGAGAATATTTTAGGCTACTTTATTAGAGGGGTTGGGGACATGCTGGCTAAAAGACCAAAACCACACATCTGTCAAAGTCTTTGATCTGCATATAAGATCCATCCCAGACAGAGAGAGAAATGTGCTACAACAGTTGGGCAGGCACTTGCCAGAACTCTGCCTAAAGGGACAAAAGGCAGAGAGGAACAGAGGCAGAGAAGGGACAGCTTTGGAGATAGAAAAGAAGCATTATGGAATATTAATGCCCACCATGGAAATGAATGTACAGAATAGAACAATGTACTCTAATCTTCATTTCAAACAAATCTAAGGTTTTTAACTCAAGTGAGGTGAGATATTGTTAAGTGCCCTAGAGTTGACTCCAATGCATAGCAACCCTATTCAGGAGAGAAAGGACACTGCTTGCGCTGGTACCATCCTCACGATCTTGTTATATTTAAACTCATCTTTGCAGCCACGCTGTTAATCCCTTTTCTTGATCATCTTACTCTCACTCACTGACTTTCTACTTTACCAAGCGTGATGTCCTTTCCCAGGGAGTGGTCTCTCCTAATAGCATGTCCAAATAACAAGAGATTATGACTTGTACCCATGCTTCTACGGAAACCTCTGTCTATACGGCTTCCAAAACAGATTCATTGTTTTTTTCTGGCAAAGATATTTTAAACATTCTTCATTAGTACTGCAATTCAACACATCCAATATCCCTTGATTTTCTTTATTCAATGTCGAGCTTTCATGAAGATAAATGGTGACTGAAAATATCATGGCTTGAGGTAGACACAGTTAAAGTGGCATCCTTTTTCTTCAAAACTTGAAAGGAATCTTGTAAAGCAGATTTGCCTTGTGCAATATGTCCTTTGATTTTTTGATGCTGTTCCCATGGCATTGATTGTGGAAGCAAACAACAAGAAAGCCTGAAAATCTTCAATCTTCTCTTCATTTATCATGATGCTATTCATTAGTCCAATTGTGAGGATTTTTGTTTTTTTACTTTAAGTTACAATTCATATTGAAAGCTAGCTATAGTCCTTGCTCTTCAACAGGAAGTATTTCAAATCTTTCTCATTTGAGAAAGCAAAATTGTGTCATCCGCATATAGCAAGTTATTAATAAGCCTTCTTCCAATCATGATGCCACACTCTTCTTCACACTGCCCAGGCGGATGTCAGAAGAGACTCTAAAACATATCCTTAATCGCAGAGTAGCTATTGCAAATGGATGAAATGATAAAATAAAAGATGAATGGAAAATTTAAATGGGGGAGTTCGAGAAGTTATGGAAAAGTATTATAATGAAATGTGCAAAGATCTAGAGTTTAAAAAGAACAAAAAGGAAGAAAAAGCTCGGCAATCTTTAACTGACAGAACTAAAGAAAAAAATCAAGTCACAAATTAAAATATTGAATTCTCCTATAGAAAAAATATTGAATGATGTGGAAACACCAAAATGAGGATGGAAAGAATTCAGAATCACTAAACCCAAAAGAGCTAGTTGACATTCCACCATTTCAAGAGATAGCATGTAATCATGAAACTTTGGCACCAACAAAAGGAGATGCAGCAGCACATTGACAAGGCTTCACAACTGATGGAATGCCCACTGAGATGTTTCAGCAAACAAGGATGTTACTTTTGGAACTAAGGCACACCTGACCCAGGCCATGGTATCTCCAATTGTCTAATGTGCGTGTGAAAGTTGGACATTAAGGAGGACCAAAGAAAAATTGATGCATTTGCATGATGGTACTGACACCCAATATTGAAAGAACTATGGACTGCCAAACAAACAAATCTGTCTTGGAAAAAATTCAGCCAGAATGTTCCTTAAAATAAAAGATAGTGAGACTTCCTCTCAAGTATTTTGGGCATATTATCAGGAATAATAGATGAGTCCTTGGAAAAAGACACATACTTGGGTAAAAGTTCATCAAAAAGAGAAAGACCCTCAAGAAGGTGGGTTGTTACAGTGATGACAGCAGTGCGCTCTAAAATTAGAATACTGGTGAGGCATAAGCAAATGTGGCGAAGAAAGCTGATGGTGCC
>NW_022103915.1:21761913-21861485 GCF_000313985.2 Echinops telfairi | reverse complement strand
GTCGGGGGTTTAAGTGGAGAGAAAATGTTTTGAGAATGATGTACAAATGCGCTTTACACAATTGATGTGTGTATGGATTGCGATAATAGTTGTATGAGCCCCTAATAAAATGTTTTTTAAAAAAAAGAATACTGGTGAGGATGGTGGAGGGACAGGAAATATTTCGTTTGTAAAATGTGCTCAAACATTAGAATACTGGTGAGGATGGTGGAGGAACAGAAAATATTGCGTGTGAAACCAACTGGATCACACGTAACAACAACCGCTTTTCTTAAACATATTCTTACCTACTTCAAGCCCATTCCATATTATGTTCTCTTCCTATAAGTTCTCTGTAATATTTTTTCTTCATAATCCCAGGAGATATTTATATTATTGTGGCCTTTTGAAAATCACTGCCTGATATTTCAAAGCAGATATATCAATGATAGATTAACCCAAGTGGAACAAAAATGATCAATGTTCTCATTGGTTTACAATAGAGCAGCCAAACAAAAATACTTCCCAAAGCATATCAATGTCGTTTATGCTACTCTTTACTTTTACTATAGCATAGTGGTTATGAGCAAGAAATCTCAAGTTAGGACATTTAACTTTAAATTTCAAGTATGGAAATTTATGACTGTATGATATTGGGTATTTTACCTTTTCCATAGTTTTCTTCTCATCTCCAAAATATAGAACATAATAGTAATTATGTCATTATATTTCTTTTAAAATTCAATGAATTAATTCATGTCAAATACAAAGAAGAGTAGTTTTCATGTAAACTCCCAATAAATCTTACCTAACATTGCTGGACTGCCGTTGCTTCATGGGCAGCGCCAGCAATAGGTACTAACCCACCATGAACTTGGTCTTAGCATCTGTAAAACAGTGAGTCTTGTGACAGCACTTAAGAAAAAACATTATAATAAAATGAAATTTCATCATTATACATATAACAACTCCAGTGATCTAGTGCTGTGCAATACAAATATCACATGCTGGTGACTTGAAAGAAAGTGAATTTATTTTCTCATAGTTCATAAGGCTGTAGGGCCTTCTCAAGCTCTCAGCTGTGCTGATTCCTTACTTAGCAATAGCCATGGGTGGTTGATTTCAGAACTGTTATTATTTAGGGTTTCGGATACTGCACGTCTTGACAGAAGCAGATCTCACTTCGTCTTTCTCCCCAGGAGCAGCTGATGAGTTTAAGCCACTGCCATTTTTGGTTACCAGCCCAACAGTTAGCCTACTGCACCACTCAGGGCCCCTTTTTTCTTATTTGCACTAAAGTCAAACTAAAGAGACTCTGTTTGCATTTGGTTGCACTGACCTACAGAAGATTGAGTGGAGGTGTGCGTAACCTCTGCTTCATAGAATCTTCCTCAGGCAGCTAGGGAAGTGGATTCTCCTTTCCTTTTGTTTAGCCAGAGGAGGCCACTCCTTCCGTCTAGTTTAGGAGTCTAATGAATTGATGCTCAGCGAATATTTGTTGAAGACAAAGAAAGTTTAATGAGAAGCCAATCTATTTCCATGGTAATGTGTTAGTGCTAAAGATCATAAGGGACAGGAACCTAAGTTTCATGAGGTGCCAACACTTTGAAACCATCTGTCAAAAATTTTAACTTTGAGGTACTAGTTAAGTGGTCATTTGGAGTTTTCTTTGTTATTTGAAGTTTTTGAGCAGTGTGTTAAGGTCCTATTTTTCTCTGTAAATAAAAGTTAGTCAACATTTTTACAGCTCCCTTATGTATGGAATGAAGAGAATCAGGCTAACTGTCAGATTGATTGGCTAACTCTTTTCACTATGTGAAAGCTCATATAATTCTGGATGCACAAAGTGTTGGCTAGCTATATGACCCCAGGATGAGCCAGTAGAAGGCTAATTTTTCATCAGAATTTAAGAATTGCATATCTATGAATTTTGTTAGCAGGAATTTTGTGTGTATATTTCTTAAGATGTGTTCAAATGAGTCAGAATTGAACACAATATTGATGAAAATCCAAACCAAGGAAAGGCCATTGGTTCTGTGTATATATAGGATATAAATTCCCAATATATCCTGTATCTGATGTATTGAAAAAGTGACTGGAATCCAGCCTGTTAGTTTATCTCAATTTCTACTACATTCAAATTAGTTCCTCAAATGTTTTATTTCAAAGTAGTCATAATGGCACGAACTGTTTATATACAATGAGAACTGAACACTGTGACTTTCCAATTGTTCTAATCGGCTTTAGAACAGGTCAAGAAAAATGTTAAATGCCTTTTTAGTTTGCCCTCTTTCTCCTTGAGATAATTCTTTTGATCTATTTCATAGGTCATATCCCTTTTATTGTTTCAAATTTTGAGGACCAACCTAACACTAAATACTGGTGACATGGCCCAAACTAATTTAGAACAATGTTAAAAAAATAGGGACACTATAACACAAATAAAAGAAAGGGCAATAGTGCTCACCAGTGTGTTTTTATTCTTACTTTTATGTATTTTTTCTGCATAATTGGCAATTAACCTTTCTTATCCCTCAAATCCTTACCTTCATACTGATTTCCTTTCGGAAGAGTGTAGAATGATTTTTTTTAATCCTCCAAATTTAGTCCCCTTCAACTTTGCCCAGTGAGAATAATTAATATTTCAACTGAAGACTATGTGTGAGGAATCCATTCATACTAATTTGCATCAAGAAAGATCGACTTTAGCAAAAATCAATTTAGTTTAAGGGTGTAGGGTGTCCGATGGCTTTTCCTTCAGGCTTTTTGTCAGAAAGATTTTGAGGAGGGAGAGCTCGGAGATGGCGGCAATATTTTCTAGGACAATAGATATCTGGCGATCTTAACCTCACCGCCATCAAGTCAGTTGCAACTCACAGCGACCCTAAAGGACAGCGCAAGACTGTCCCAGGGGAGGGGTGTGCGGTGTGATGGTGGGGGTGGGTTCCAAGACTGAAAATCTTTGAGAATGGAGAGGCTCATCTTTCTGAGTGGCTGTGGGTTTCAAACTGCTGACCTGTGGTGTGCAGCGCAATGTGTAACCGACGATGCCACCAGGGCCAAGTGTGAATAACACCAAAACCAAAACAAACTAACAAACAAAATTGACAAACTTCAAAGTTGGCTGCGAACTTTTGTGAAACCACTTATTTCTAGGTTTTCTTCAAAATCCTAGAAATCAGCTGTTGAACCACGATTTTATATAGGCACAGGAAACTGAAGGACTAACTAGTCCTTATCTCAATAACAAGTAGATGCCTTCTGGATGACTTTTGTTACTGTAGTTGTCAAACTTGCGGCAAGAAGAAATATAACTTTTAAGGCCCATGATCCTCTTCCTTATAATATGAATTATTTTGCTTTATTTTTATCTTTTCCAAGAGTCCTGTAACTGTATTTCGGAGTGCTATCTCCACATCAGAATCACATGATCGGTATTACTTTATTACCTTCAGTAGGTAATATTTACCTACTGTAGTATTTACATACTGGGCTGCTAAATATAGTTTGCAACCACCAGCACTGCATGAGAGAAAGCTGAGACTTTGCACTCCCATAAATATTTACAGTCTTGGACACGCACACAGGCAGTCTACTCTGTCCTTTCGGGTCACTGTGACTCCAAATTGACTTGATGGCAGTGAGTCTGCGTTATTATTTTAATAATACTTAGGTCTGGTCTGGACATCATATCAAGTGAAAATGAAATTCTGGAGTTGGGGTCCATGTGTGGTTTCGGTGTCATTGATACATGTTTCCATGAAAGGTTTCTAATGTGAAATCAGCGTTCAGAAACATTGCATTAAAGAATGTGGTCCATACATAATGAATTAAAAGATACTTGCAAAGAACATATACATACTTCAAAAGGACATAATCTGTAGATGCTCTTTTGGTTAAGATAGATGGCAAGGATATTTATTTTACTGAAGCAAATGCATTAGGTAGAATATAGTAGCAATATCTGAGTGCATCTGCGATGACATTGGTGTGGCAAAATTTTCTTTTAGAATAACTTATGTCAGATCAGTTCCAAGGAGATGGAGATAAAAGATGGCACAAAATACCCAACTCTTCCGAGATGCAGTTCTGCTCCATTTTCTTTCCTCCATCCACTGCTCCCTTGAGCATAACCTTTTGCCCTGGTTCTGCAATTTACTGCAAGAGAAAGTAATGGTTGTGGTTTATTCTCGAATCAGAAAGTCAAGCAGAGGACAGCCAAATACTGAGTCCAGAGCCAAAAGTCAAAAATAGCCAAAAGTTGCAGCAGGTCTTGCTTCCACCAAAGCTGAGTCAGGAAGTAGAGGTCTGACTCTCGAGAATCCATGTGGTTGTTAGAATTGTACTTCAGGATATATAACCCCCCACACCCATGGAAACAATGGATGGTGTCTTAAAACACACCTAGTGCAGTTAGAGATACCCCAATGAAACAAAGTAACTTGATTTATACTCTCTACTCAAACAAGGGATTCATCCCACCCTAATGTTGATCATTAGTACCTTACAGAAAGTCTCCCACGATGGGATTACAGACACTGGCATGGAGTCCAGAATTATAATATATCAAATAAAGAATTATGGCTAGAAGGATATATTAATTAACTACAATCCAATTGAGTCTTTCACACATACATGCACACCAAACCAAAACCAAATCCACTCTCATGGAGAGGATTCTGTCTCATAACCACACTATTGGACAGAGTAGTTGTTTCCTAGGGTTTCTTGGACTGTTAACATTTATGGGAGAAGGTGGAGGATGTGAATCACCGACCATTTGATTCAATCAAGGAGTAACCCACTTGACCACCAGGGTTCAGTAATGTAGAATTATTGGGTTAGAGTTATTGAAAACACAGCACGGAGAGAATTTATACCAGATTATACTGGGAAATTTTTAAAAATTCTATATTAACAACGTAGTCATAAACAAATTGTGCCCCACTCTCTCTTCCAATTTCTTTTCTATCTGTTGTACCATTAGTTGGTTAGATCTTAGATTGCTAAACTGCACATTTGGTGTTTCAATGTCACCAGAGCCTCCTTGGGAGAAAGATAAATGGTGGCTGTCTTAGAAAACCTATGAGGGGCTTTTATGAATTGGAATCCACTCAATGACCCTGGGTATTTTGGCAGTATTAGTTATCTATTGTAGGAGCTCTGGAGACATGATCCACAAGCTATAACTGTGTGGTGGTTATGCATTGGGCTGCCAACTGCAAGGTCAGCAATTTGAAGCCACCAGAGTCTCAGCCCTGGAAATCTTCAGAAGCAGTTCTACTCTGTCCTCCCACATGGTTTCAGAGTCTAACCACATTTGATGGCTGTGAGTTGAGTTGTTTTTGGTTTGGGTTTTTTTGGTGGCATGATGATCAAGTGCTTGGCTACCAACTGAAAGACTGGCTGCTCAAACATAACCAGTGGCTCCGCAGGAGAAAAGAGGTGTTGACCTTCTCCCATAAAGATTACAGACAAGGAAACCATGTCTGGCAGATTCACTTTGGTCATTCAAGTAACTGAAAGTCAGAATCGACTTGATGATGCACAACGGCATCAAGTGATACACACTTTCTTGTGTTCTATCTATTCTTTAGAGTTATGTTTATAAATAACTCTCATATAAAATCATTAGCTCATTTATCTTCTATAATATATTTTAAATTTTAAAATATATTTTAAATGAACAAATTCAATGGAAATTTAAAGGGGAAAATGCACAGATTTTTTCCTCTTCTTTTTAAGTCTAATTTTGATAATTGAGTTAATGAGAGCAGACTAGCCATTTGTGTTACATAATAGCAGCTATTTCATAAATCGAGTTAGCTATATTTACTCCAATATTTTGATAAAGATGTACAGGCATACCTCAGAATTATTGCTAGTTCAGTTCTAGACTACTGCAATAAAACAAATATCACAACAAATCAAGGATAATGTATCCTTTTGGTTTCCTACTTCATCTAAACCCAAAAAGGTTTGGTTTCTTAGAATATCTAAATTACTACTAGCCCTGGTGGTGTAGTGGTTATGTGTTGGGCTGCTAACAGCAAGGTCAACAATTCAAAACCCCAGCCGCAGTCGGTCAAAGGCTGGGCTTTGTACTGCTGTAGACTGACAGTCTCAGAAACCCACAGGGGCAGTTCTGCCCTGTCCTGCATGGTTGCGATGAGTTGGCATTGACTCCAACGCAGTGAGCTCATTTACTTTGATTACATCTAAAGGTATGTTTACATGAGGCTATCATCTATTAGTGGTGTAATAGCATTAAGAATAAAAACTTAAACTATTGCAAGAATTAACAAATCGTGACACAAAAACGTGCATCGAGCACACACTGTTCAGAAAATGGTATCCATACAATTGCTAGATGAGGGTGGTCATGAATCTTCAATCTGTAAAAAGCGTGCACTATCTGTGAAATGCCATAAAGCAACGTGCGATGAATGAAGTATACCTGCTTTCATGTATATACAGTATACAATGAATGAGATGTTACATCTTCTATTAACATTATCCAATTTTCTAAGTACTAGACACTCTTTTTACAAAAATAATTGAATTTTGCTGATCTAACTCATTCTTTCTTCAAGGACTGATTTAAGTGGAATTTTAGTAGTTAAGTAAAATTTATACCCTGAAAAGAGATATTTTGGTTACAAATAAAAGGAATATTTTTATCCTTAAATGGGAAAACTTCTTTAATATTGCTGACCTGACATGGACAGAAGAAGTGAAAATTAAATGTTAATCAATAGAGCGAGCCAATCTGTTTTAGTTCATCCCATCCCTGCAAGAGAGGAAATGTCAGAGCTCATCTTCCTGAATGGATGCTTTATGTTTAGACTTGTGTGACAGCAATTGAGGCAGAATATTGCCTGAAGAGCTTTCTCTTTCCTTTACTGCCTCCATCTAATAAGCCAACCTAAGTGAGCTACCATAGCTTGAAGGAGCTGTCAAAATCCATCAATTAAGGTGAGTGACTTCCATCACCTGTGACATTATCCCAGAAATTATAGTTTGACATCTCATGTCTCCATATATCTTCATGTGTTTACCATAGGAATGTGTCCATATATTAAACCCAAGGGCAGCTCCTCCTGTCTAGTAGTAGAGTAATATTCATGTGGTTTAACTAATGGAATTATGTAATGCTCGTTTCTCAAAGCAACACATACTCACTCAGCTCCTGCTTTGTTCACTTGAATCCCTGAGCAATGCAATGGTGAGTGTGGTTGGTTGATAGCCAAATGGCTGGAGGCTCTAGATCCCCCAGAGGGGCCTTAGACTGGGAAGGCTATATACGTCTGATAACACAGCCATTTTTGCTGTCCTGGTCTGAAGCACAGGGGTCACCAGGAGTCGGAATCAATTCAGTTAAAATTGGGTTTTTAGTTTTGGAATTTCCCCTGTTTAACGAATAATGAGTCTGAAGGCTTAAAAACTTAACATATGTGTTTCTCACTAAAGATTTTGCTCTCCCCTCAATGGTGACCCTCACGCCCTCACAGGGTCCTCGGCCCAGGAATTTTATTGCATCTCCAGGTGATTTCTCAATGTTGCTTACAAGACAACTGTTAGTGCCATTGTATCATTTGAACGTAGAGCCCAGCCTCCACTTCTGTTTCATATCACTTGCCTTCATTGGGTATTACCAAAGGCGGGACCTGGACCCCATTTCTACTGTAGAATATGACTCACTGAGATTTCCACTCCGCTATGCCCACTTGACACTTCTGCACTGAGGAACTGGGTTGCCAGTACTAGGAGTTCGGTCAGAAGCTGGAGCACCGTATTTTTCCTTCTCTTTCGTGTTCATATGACTAGATACAATCTCCAGCTACATTCATCATTTTAAAGCAACATGTTACTTTTATTTACTGTTTCTTTCTTTCCTACTGGGCCAAGATAAATATTGGACTAATAATACAACAGGTTTATTGACAACAATCTCTACCCTCCACTGGCCCCTAGAACAATTCTCCTCTTGCAGGTTCCTTAGTTCCTTTTGCAAATTGGCTTATGGTATAGTTTGAGTGCTGGAAGAGTAGCAGACACTCACACAGTGATAGTCCCATGGGTTATATATCTATGTCCATATCCATAACTATCTATCTATCTATCTATCTATCTATCTATCTATCTATTTATCTATCTATCTATCTATCTATCTATCATATATCTATCTAGAACCCTGTGATATTCATAAAGAAGTTAGAATTGTTCTTGGCATGTCGTACAGACTCAACAAAACCGAGTCTCCTTCCTTCCTTCTCCCTCCTCATTCTTCTCTATATTCAAAAACATTGTTAGGAACAAAAATTCTAGAAGTGAAGCAGACCTGTCAATATTTTTTTAAGAGCAGATAATATGTGCAATAACAGAATGATTCATTTCAGCAAACAATACAACAAAATAATTGTGTTCTTTGTAATAAAGTGTACTCCACTTTTAAATTATAGGAAAGTTTATCGATTATAATTCTGAGCAATAAAGTAGGATACTGGATTATAAATGTGTTATGATGTCAATTATGCAATGTCTCTAAAGAAAAGGCTGAAGAGAAACATATTTCAATTATTCACCATGGTTTTCTCTAGGTAGTGGAATTGTTCATGGCAACTGTTTTTTTTTTGCTTTGTACTTTGAGAATCTGTCTCCAAAGTTCCAGAAAGAAGGTGTTTTATTATTTCTTTGAGAAATGAAGGATTTGATTAAATAAGCATTCCCCAAACAGTACATTTGCAGGTGTTCTCCAAAAGAAGGGATTTTCTAGATGGGTTTTTAGGAAGTTTTTCTTGGAGATATTCATCTTTCTCCCTGCCCTTTCCTTCTGCCTGCTCCTTGGCTATCTTTAGAGCAAGCAAAGTGGATCTATCATTTTAAAAGCCTTGCCTTTCTTACTTAGTTCATGCCTAATTTGGCAGGAGCTTTTATTCCCCCCTCTCTCTCCCAGCTCTCTCAACAGTCTAGCTTTAACTAATAAGCTGTTCAGGTATAGTGATTGTTATTTCTATTTTCATTATTAAAAGGTGTTTTGGAGGTCTTATAAATCCCATCATTATTTCAACAAATTTATTTCACTGAAGCACACAGTATTTTACCATCTGAGCTCACATTTACACAATTTAACCCTCTTCCCCTAGACTAACACTAATTTAAGGAGAGTTGAACTATTCAAAAATTAATACCTACTTTTAGAAATAAAAAGACAACAACTTCTTTCCACTTCAAAATCTAGCTCCTGAAGCTAATAAATTCTGTCTCTTTCGCAGTGAGTAATTGACAAGTATAGTTGAAGAGCTGCATATTTCACAGATCCTAGTGAAATAGCAAAATTAAACTTGGCTGCAAAATATGATCAAGGCAAGTGCCTGCTTGCCCAAGGTAGAAGCAGAGAGACCATTTCACATGGAACATGGCTCTCTGAGCCAGCCTTAATTAGCAAGTGTATGGAGCCTCGTATATATGCCTTGGTCTTCTTTTTCATTTTTGCTTTTAGAAATGTACCTATTTGGAATTGGCCTTCAACAATTGCATATTTATGCTAGAAGTTCTCACTTTTAAGATTTAGCAACTAAGTCATTTTATTTAAAGAGGAAACACGTGCTTCACAACCCTGTCATTGTGAGGTGCGATGGAGTCAGGCCTCATTCAACCACACTCGGTCAACAGTACTAAACACCATCCGTGCCCGTGTCTTCTTACAGCCCTTGCGATGTTTGAACCCACTGTTACAACCACGGGGCTGATCTCTCTTACTGAGAACACCCCTCTTTTCATCAGCCCTCTATTTACTAAGCATGGTGTTCTTTTCCAGGGACTGGTCCTTCCTGTGAACATACCCAAAATATAGGAGAAAAGTCATCTATCCTCACTTCTCGGGCAGGTCCTGTCTTTGCTCACTGTAAATTACATTGGTTCATGCTCTCCCAGTTCATGGTATGCTTGCTTATCTTTGCCAACGCTGATGTTGTTAGGAGCCCTGGAGTTGGTTCCACATCATGGTGACCCCATGTGCAACGGAATGAACGCTGCCCCTCCTGCACCATCCTCATCGTTGTTCCTGTGCCTGAGCCCATGACTGTACCACTGTTCCAACCCATCTTGTCCAGGGTCTTCCTCGTTGTCACTCACTCTCCACTTTATCAAACATGATGTTCTTCTCCAGGGACTTGTCTCTCCTGACAACACGTCCAAGGTACATAAGACGAGTCTGGTCATGCTGGCCTCTATGGGGCAATCTGGCTCCGTAGAAAAACACGTTATTTTGGCAGTCCATGGAACTTTCCATATTCTTCACCAATACCACAATCCAAATGCATTGATTCTCAATTAGGGCGTCCTTAGTTAATGTCCAACTTCACATGTAAATAAGGCCATGGGAAATACCATGGCTTGGATCAGGCACACCTTTGTGCTCTAAGTAACATCCTTGCTTTTCAAAACTTTAAAGAGGTTTTGTGCAAGAGATTTACCCAATGCAACCTGTCTTTTGATCTCTGGTGCTTTCATGAGCGTTGATTATGAATCCAAATAAAACAAAATCCTTGACAATTTAAAGTTTTCTCTCTTTATTATGATACTAACTATTGGTCCAGTTCCAAGGATATTGCTTTTCTTTACCTTGAGTTGCAATCCTCACTGAAAGCTATAATTCTTGATCTTCATCATAAGCGCCTCAAGTCTTCCTCACTTACAGCAAGCAAGGTTGTGTCATTTGCATATCACAGGTTGCTAAGCTTTCCTCCAAACCTGATACTGCATTCTTCTTCACGTAATCCAGCTTCTCCAATTACTTGCTCAGCATATAGATTGTATAAATATGGTGAGAGGATACAACCCAGATGCACACCTTTCCTGATTTTTTATATGCAAATTTTTTTTTTAAGTTGGGGATGAACTCATTTACATCTTAGCTTCATTTCCACTTATGTAGAGTATGTAGCACAGTGTCAGTAAGCGTTTAATGTTTTAACTAGTAAGGGTTATTTATTTATTCTTTTATTAATGAATCATTTTATTGGGAACTCATAACAATCTATACATCAATTGTATCAAACACATCTGTACATATGTAACCATCATCATTTTCAAAACATTTTCTTTCTGGTTGGCCCTTGTTTGTCCCCCGAGGGTGGGTGGTGGGTTTATGTTGATTATTGTACCCTCATGGCATTGCTTCTCCCATTACTGTTCCTGAGGGGGCTATCTGTGTATCAAGAGCTCTTAGCTGTACCAGTGTACATGCTCCGGTCTAGCCTGATTTGTAAGATCCAGCTGGGGTCATGATGGGGTGGGGGGGGGAGGGAGGAAGGGCAAGCCTTAAAGAACTGGAGGAATGTTGTGTGTTCCGTCGTTGCTTATTCGTTTGACTGACTGCTCTTGATCCATGTCCAGGTTCCCCATGAGCACAATGAAGCGCACAGGAAGCCCCACTCTTCCCAAGGTTATGCATACATTGTTATGATCCTCTCAGGTGTTTACGTTCTTAACCAATACTATAATCCCAATGCATGAATCCTTCTCTGTTCAGATTTCATGATCCAGCTTTCACAAACATATGAGACACTGGAAAATACTTGGCTTAGGTCAGGTGTACCTTAGTCTTCAAAGGGTCATTTTTGTCTTTAACATTTCAAAGTGATCTCTTACAGCCAATTGTCCAATAAAAATATGTTGTTTGCTCTTTTGGACTGCTGCTTCTATGGGAGTAGTTTTAAGTTAATTAAAAAAACTTGCAGCCTAAGTTCACAAATGTGTAAACAAATTGATTAAATTTGTAATTGACATGGATTTTAAATGATGGTACATAATCCAGCATTGCCATTTTATTATCACAGTGATAAAAGAAAACATGTTAATTGCCTAACATTCAGCTGGATCCAGATTCTCCACTCAGAACTGCAGATTCTCCACTCTGAACTGCAGAGAACCTGTTTCCTCATAGTGAGAAAAACGTTTCTAGAACAAATGTAAGGGGACTTTCTTCTCTAGGATTCATAGAAGCTCACAAGATCCAAACACAATTGCATTGCTTTTCAGTTGATTCCAATTTATAGTGATCCTGGAAGACAGAGGCGAATGCCCACCGTGTCTTCGAGGCTATATGTTTTCTAGGAAGACAACTGCTGTATCTTTCCGCCACCCCAAGTGACGCTAGTTTTGAATTGGTTACTTTTTTGAATATCTGACTGCAGTCTCTGGAGACACCAAGGTGGGCTAGCATAACATAGTCCACAAGCACCATGTTCTCCCCTGACCTTTGTGAGGTTAAAAGTATGGAAGCCAGCTAAGGTGCAACTATCAGCCTTTCCGTGTCTGGAACAATTAAGAGTAAAGTAAATCAAAGACACAGAAATAATGAGTCCAAAGATCTAAAGGATCACATGAGGCTCAGCCTTTTAGAAAGACTAAGCTTTTCAGTAGCTTAACTACTCTTATCTAGGCCTCCTTAGAAAGGCCTAGATAAAAAATAATAATGTATTCATATAGAAATGATTGAGATAATTGTTTTCTTGTTGGAGAGGGGAACTTCTATGCATGTATGGAATTCAGAATCATGGAACATAAGAAGAATTACCTGTAGGCACTTAGTTGGATCTGCAGTGGTGGATTGGGTTAAAAGGTGGGCTGCTGACCCCAAGGTGAGTAGTTTGAAACCACCCGTCACTCCAAAAGAGACAAATGAGGTTTTTCACTCCCACAAAGAGCTACAATCTTGGCATCCCACAGGGGCAGTTCTACATTGCCCTATAGGGCTGCTTCTATGAGTCGGAATTGACTTAATTGCAGTGAGGTTTTGGGGAGGCATTTAGTTACTTTGGTATGGAAGTTTTGGTGGCACTGGGAATCAGCTTTCTAGACAAGGAGATAAATAGTGTTCTTATGGAGAGCAGTTGCAGGAATATACTTTCTTGGTGATGAGAAAGGCTAGGGGCTAATTTGGCTGGACATGACCATGAATAAAATAAATGGTCCCTCTCAGCAAGTCACAATCTAGCCTCTCAGCAATTCACAATCTATCTCTAGGACAAAATTCTATATGTGATTTTTCAGGTCTGACTGTAGACCATTATAAGGCTTTGCCTGGCAGGCATCATTAGGAGATGCTTCTTTCTCCACACTATATGAGGGATACAACAGTGTGTTGCCATTTTCTGGAGGGAGCTTCAGTCAAGAATGCAGGCCTCCTGAACCAGTCATGCTCATCATCTTTTCTGCATTCCTGGCCTGGCAGTTTCTCTTCGGAGGCCACTTATCCTTGGCTTTGACTAAGACACCTCCCAGGCACTTCCATGAAATCAAGAGGCCTTGAATAAAATAGATGTCTTTTCTCTAACTCAGTCCTTTGCTACTTCTACCTTTTCATCCTGCTCCTTCCTCTTGCTCAAGGAGCCCTGGTGGTGTAGTGGTTACTCACTAGACTGCTACCATAAGATCAGCAGTTTGAAACCACCAGCCACTCCTCAGGAGAAAGTGAGGCTTTCTATTGCCTTAGAGTTACAGTCTTAGAAACTGTGAGGACGAGTTGACATCTGATGATTGGTGACAACGAGCTTGTATTTTTATTTTCTTTCCTCTTTCTCATAGGTCCTTAAAGAGGCAAGTATCTTTTATTCAGGACACTTGAGGCCATGAGATAATTCTTCAATCATCTCTGAATCCATTTGATCCTCTCCTGGTGCTGTTTCCCAGGGAAAATGCAACATTGAGGACCTAGCCTGTCCTCCTTCTCTTCTTCCTCCCCACCGCCACCCCCATTTCAGTTTTTTCTTTTGCTTGCACAGTTGCATGTAACTTAATTGATACTTGCTTGATTCCGTTTCTTAATTGACATTCTTGAAACCTGTTTGCTTGTTAACATATACTTTGTGTAGCTCATGCTCAGGGAGAATTAATAGACTGGAATGTTTTAGGGTATAAAAGAGACCCCAATCTCAAATTAATTTAAGGAGATATTAAGTCTTAATAGAGACAAAGCCAGTACAAAGATAACTTCATCTGGCTGAGGGAGGCCATTAGCATGAGGTGAAAATGACTTCCAAGGGTTTGAGATACAGAGCTTAACCAAGGACTTGCAAGAGCAAAGGGACCTGTCACAAAAGCTTGATTTGTGACAGATTGATATGTCACAATTATAGGTGGAATCACAGAAGCAAGAACAGGAGCGCGATCGGGACATGTATTTCGCTAGATAAAAAGGCTAACAAGATTGATCCAGGGCATTCCGACCCACGCAGTCAGGGCTTCACTAATAGGCATGATCCAGGACTATGTGACCGCCCCCTATACTGTCCCCAGTATGGTGACTTCTTTTAAGGACACACCTGCAAGACTCTAACAGACTCTACCATAAAGACTTCTTTGTTAGCCACAGATTTCTGAAGGCAGTAAGCATTAATTTATACAATAAGTGATATTACTTAAGCAATCCTTTAGGGGTATCACCAGAAAATTCAAAAACACTTGAAAAAGTATATTCACCTTGTCATTAAAAATATCTAGAGAAGAGCAGCCTGTTATGCTTTATCACATGCTCATGAAGCTTCATGAGAAAAGATTTATTTTCATTCTTCAATAAAATAAAATAAAAATAAAAATTCATAGGTATAGAATCGCAGAGTCAATCCAAGCTACATGTTTCCTTTGGAAGGCTGTCTTATAGGATGGACAGGTATACACCATGGGTGTTGATGGCATGGTTTGGTGCCATTGAGTAAGTCAGCTCCCCCTCACAGGGACCCTATGCACCACACAGAGCAACACTGCTGGGCCCTGTGCTGTGCCAACAACCGCTGTCATGCTGGGGCTCCCCGATGATCACCCTCATCCTCTCTGATCTTCCATTATACCAACTATCGTGTTCTTTTCCAGGGAGTGGTCTCTTTTGAAGACATGTCCAAAGAATCTGAGAAGTGTCGCCATCCTTGTTTCTAAGGAGCACTCTGATTGTGCTTCTTCCGAGATAGATTTAATTGTTCTTCTGAAGTGCCATTGTAATTTCAATCTTCTTCGCCCACTTCATAAGTCAACGTTTCAATTCTTCTGTGGTTATCCTTATTCACTGTCCAACTTTCATAATCATATGAGACAATTGAAAATACCCTAGCATGGGTCAGGTCCCCCTTAGTCTTCAATGTGACAGAAGTCTAGTACAGCAGATTTTCCCAACGCAATGCATTCTTTGATTTCTTGACCATTGCTTCTATGAGCATTGACTGTGTATCCAAGCAAAATGAAATCCTTGAAAACTTAGATCTTTTCTCTGCTTATCATGATATTGTTTATTTTTCCAGTTATATGTATCACGATATTGTTTATTTTTTGAGTTATGAGATATGTATATATGTATGTATATATATATTCCATATATATTCCATACACTATATATTTATGTATTAAGACTATCTAGTGTATAAAATTACATTTCCTGAAATGAGCTATAGGAAAGGAATATATTTGGCTGAGAAGACTATTTATAGGCTGTTATTGGAATATTAATACAAGAGGTTTGGAGATTTTAAAGAAATACAAAAGAGCATGAAGGAATTTGATATAAATCAAATTCTTTTCTGTAAAGGACAATTGTGAAATTTGTACTAGGGTGAAAAAGAATTGATTGTCACAGTTCCTGCCAGCCTCATTACCAGAGACCACACATAATTAGAGTTCAGCAGCTTCTTCAAAAAGTGATACCAAAATTAACTAGCTTGTTTCTGTGTTTGAATTTGGCATGGACTGAGTAGTCTTATAAAAACAAAAATTTAAAAAAATAACTGTACAAGCACTCTTCAGGTGGAATGTATCCACACACAGTCACTCTATACCAGAATAAAATAGCCAATAAGCAAATCAAACGTACAGCTATCTCATTGATTCCCACTAAGACGGACCTTCTTGGACGGTGGAACTGGCCCCGTTTGTGTTTGGAGACTCTGCGTTAACTATGTAAGGGCAGTAGAAAGCCTATCGTTAGTCTGTGGAGTGGCTCTTAGTTTGGAACTGCTGACCACGTAATTATCAGCCCAAAGTGCAGCTTACTATACCACCAGAGGTCCCAGAATAAAACAGGAATAATTAAAGGAGTGCTTTTTAGAAACAAAACTTCCTTAATTATCCATCAGCAAACTTTTGAAACCCAAACCTACTGCCAAGAGTAGATGCTGACTCATATCAAAAATTCCAACCCAGTCATCATAGCCATTTTATGCCAGGTTCCAGAAAGTATACATTTTTATGGGAGCCAATGGCCCCACTTGGGTCCTCCCTGTTAGATTTTAACAGCTGATCTTTGGGACATCAGCATAGCATTTTGACTATAGCCTCAGGATAGTTCTGGTGGTGCTGTGGGTTAAGGGCTAGGCTGCTGAACTCAGGATCAGCAGTTCAAAACCACCAGGTTTACGTCAGTGTTGTATCCTCCCACCATATTTGTTCAATCTATATGCTGAGCAAATAATCATAGAAGCTGGTGTATATAAAGAAGAGTGGGGAATCAGGAACAGAGGAAGGCTTATTAATAACCTGTGAGATGCAGATGACACAACCTCTCTTGTTGAAAGAGATGAGGAATTGAAGTGCTTGCTAATGAAGATCAAGGATTGTAGCCTTCAGTATAGATTACAACTCAATATAAGGAAGACCAAAATTCTTACAACTGGATCAATAGGTATCATGATAAATGGAGAAAGGTTTGAAGTTGTCAAGGATTTTGTCTACTTGAACCCACCATCAATGCTTATGGAAGCAGCAATCAATACATCAAAAGATAAGTTGCATTAGGCAAATCTGTTGCACAGGCCTCTTTAGAGTATTAAAGAGCCTGGATGTTACTTTGAGGGCTAACGTGCACCTGACTCAAGCCATGGTTTTTCCCATTGCATCATATGCAGAAGAAAGTTGGACACTGAAAAAGGAAGACTGTAGAAGAATAAATACATTTGAATTGTGGAGAAATCTGGAGAAGAATAGTAAAAGTACCATTCACTGCTAAAAGGACACCCCAATCTATATTAGAAGTTAGGCCACAATGCTCCTGAGAGGCAAGAATGGAAAGACTTTGTCTTACCTATATTGGACATGTTAGCAGGAGAGACCAGTCCCTGGAGAAGGACATTATGTTCTGTAACGTGGAGAGGCAGTGAAAAAAAGGAAAGCTTCAATGAGCTGGGTTGGCACATTGGCTGCATCCATGGGCTCCGACATAGGAACAATTGTGAGGAGGGTGCACACGGTGCAGGGTTTTGTTCTATTGGACATGGGGTTGCTATGGGCTGAAGCTGATTGTATGACACCTAACAACAACAGGCCACCAGGGCTCCTCAAAACGGATGTACAAGTGATAAACATAAATTATATCTGTACAGCATACATATATATTTATTACACAGATGATACATATTGCTCATGTTATTGTACTCATAGCTATAAGTAGCACCAAGTTCATAAAAAGCAGTTAATTATGTGATTTTAAAATACTTAGTATCTATCTACACACATGCATCCATGTAAGGGATGTGAGGCTAGCAGAATAAAACTACCTTAAAGTGTCCAGGGCTGTCAATCATTATATGGGTAAACTGCCACATCTATCACCTGTGGAGAAGCTGGTAGGTTTGAACAGCTGACCTTTCAGTTAGCTGTCAAGTGCGTAGCAATGTGTGCCCTCACAATTCCTGTTCTTTAATAAATAACTCATATTCAGCATCTTTCCTGATACTGTGATTCTTTTTTTAAAAATAATTTTATTGGAGGTTCTTACAGCTCTTCTAACAATCCACACACACCTCCATTGTGTCAAGCATATTTGTACCTATGTTGCCATCATCATTTTCAAAATGTTTTCTTTCTACTTGAGCCTTGGTATCAGCTCATTGTTTTCCCCCCTCCCTCTTTCACCCTCCCTCCATCCTGAAGCCTTGATAATTTATAAATTATTATTATTATTTTCATATCCTACACCATATAATCACCTCCTCCCAAAAGGAGGATGAACAACAAAAACGTGGGTGAAAGGAGATAGTAGTTGATACTGTGATTCTTTTCACAAATTTTAAATTTGAATTTTACAGCAAGTCAAACAGAGATCTTGAGATTTTCTAGATGAAATGATGCTGAAATTTAATAGGAGTGCCACAAGCATATTTTCAGTATTGAATGGGTGTTTTATTAGATTTTTCTATCAATGTATAGTACTCCTGTTTAATTGTTCATTTCCTACATCTGATTTCGAACTTCCAAAATACTATGATCCTGTAGTAAATCATTGTATCAAAAGCATCTCACATAGTATGGGGAACACATATTCCCTTTACGAGGGTTTAGATCAGCGGTTCTCAACCTGTGGGTCGTGACCCCTTTGGGAATTGAACGACCCTTTCACAGGGGTTGCCTGATTCATAACAGTAGCAAAATTGCAGTTATGAGGTAGCAACGGAAGTGATTTTATGGTTAGGGGGGTCATCACCACATGAAGAACTGTCTGAAAGGGTTGTGGCATGAGGAAGTGGAGAACCACTGGTGCAGATGGTCACTGTACTAAAGCTCCCGGAGAGTGGATGCTCTGGGTACTATTCAGCCAAGATCACTCGTCACCAAATGCAATCAACAGTTTTGTCCTAGGTGGTTTCTTGAGAGAGAATGTCTGCATTTGTTTGCAAGGAGACTAAGTAGAGCACAGCAAGATGTATTAACTCCAAATTAATAATACATTAAAAAAAGAAAGTTTTATCCAAGCTAAATCAGTTAGTTTCATTTTGATACACTCTGTGTTGAATAATCCCCAAACTCAAATTCACTGGCTTCTGATTCACAGCTCCCCTCTCAGACGATGGAGACCTGCCTGCTGGGTTTCTGAGACTGCAGTTCTTTACAGGAGTAGGAAGCCTCATCAGTTTCCCAAGGAAGTGCTGGTGGTGTCAAACCACTGACCTCCTAGTAACTAACCATGCCACCAGGGCTCCTGGTTGAATAATCCTAAATAGAATATATTCACACAATGTCTGATACAAAACAAGCACTCCTGAAATATAACTTTAATGTGCTTAGTTTGCATTTCCATATTTGCTGCAGGTAGATAATGTGGATTCTACATAAAATGCTTACTGAGTAATATTAGAAACGTCCAGCTCTCTAAGAATACCATATTGTATTTTCCAGGTAAATCTTTGGTATCAATATCTGAACATTAGTTGTTTACTATCAATATTTTTGTGCTTACTTTTCCTACTGCTATTATTGCTGTTAGGTGTCATATAGTTGACTTCAACTCAAAGTGATCCTATTTGAGAGAATTGCACCACAGGATTCTCTTACTTGTGATCTTTATAGAAGTAAATCCCTAGGCCATTCGCCCATATATCTTTTCTTGTCACTTCTATTTTATAGATGAATTGAAATTATAAACTGCCATTTACTTGTTCTACCTTCATTTCCAAAACATATTGTGAGCTTTTTATGGGCTGAATCAGAAATTTCTATTTTTATTTTCTTGACTACTTGACAAGCAACATAGAAAACCCATGGAAGGATTTTAATTTTCACATAGTAATTAATTATTTGAGCAGATATAATGAAGTATCTTTAATTTTCTCTCCTAATTATAAAAGTCACCTCATTCATCTGTTCTTTTAGACTACCTAAGAACCTTTTGATTTGGAGTTGCTAACATAGGAAATTGGATGCAGTTTGAATGTTGGTCTTACATTTTTAAAATCTCAGTTATATTACCAAGACAAAAATAACCATAGACTTTTTAAAAAAAATTAACATTTGCCAGATTTTTTACAGAAAAAAAATATAGCATTTTTTTCTTAGTGTTGTGAAAAAAATCTCATCACTAACGATGTTACTTTGTAATTACTGAGAAATCTATCTATGAATACTGAAATGTGAGGGTCTTGATATTCTTCTAATTTGCTTCCCTAATTAGAATAAATATCATTAGCTGAGACTCCAAATACTTAGACCTTTAAGATAATTATATCTGAGCCAGTCTGATCTTTATTTTTGCATTACTTATAAGAAACCAATATGCTGCGAAAATATAAACACAGATGTAATTTTATGGAATATATTTATACTATGAAAGAACTAATGCTAATGTTCTCAAAGTTTTTAATTCTACATTAATTTCCAGAAGATAAATACTACCTTTATGCAAATAGAGAAAGAAGCTGAAAATAAAGAAAAATAATCTGTAAATAGCCAAACAGAAATCGGGTGTCTCACAACCATGACTTGCTCTTTCAGACAGCCATTCCAAGGTCAGTCAAACAATTCTAAAACTAGCAGGTTCCCACTGCGGTGCAATGAATTACTTCATAGGGTCTAACTCCTACCAAATGACTGCCTGGGGTATGCACATAAGAAGCTTGTACCTTACTAATTGGATTGGATACTTTGTTAATAATACAGAAATGGTGCGTGGCACATTGTGGTGGTGGAGCCATGCATATCTGGTGTAATGAACACTAGCAAGGGTATTGGTCATTTTTGCCATCTTGCTCGGCTTAAAATGAGCCACCCCAGAGCTGGAAAGTAGCACCTGACTACCACCAAGAAGTGGGCATGGAGTGCATTCGGTGGACCCAGTGTCCCTGCATGGGGAACACCTAGACCTTGGAGACTGGAGTTGTAACACAGAAGACCATGAGAGACAATGGTACAGACGTAGCAAAAAATGTGTCATCACAAGACGGCAGAAACCATGCGACTGAGATAGCGAAGCTTGGGACTGCATTCCCGTGGATCTGAGAGTTGTAACATTTGCCATAGATGGCCTCACTCGAGCAAGTCCCCGCTGCCCAGAGGAAGAAGATGTCCTGAATGAAGAACTCATCCTGAATTTTCCCTTTTCTTCACAGTTGATCCTGATTCCAAGTCTCCTGCTACTTCACAAATAAACCTTCTACCTGTGAGTATGGCCTTTGAGTTCTGTGTGGCCAACACAATTGTTCTTAAACGTGGAAGAAAAGTGACGAGTGATGTGGGAAGGACTGTGTCAGAATTGATGGAGAGGGTGGGGGACAGGAGGGAGGTCAGACTTCTGCTTCATAAGAACCAGCCTTGGGCTGGTGCTGATGGTGATACTCTCTCCCCTTGTAAAGTTAAAGGAGGTCGGGTTCTTCTACCAGGCCATGCTTACCCCCGCACCATCCTAGGAGAAGACATCACATCACAATGGCCAAGCCCCCCCACTCCGCCCCCCGACTAAAAACAAAGGATCAGCAGGGGCTGAAACCTAACCAACAGCCTGAAGAGGTGACATTGGGGAATCATCAAATAAATCAAAGGTTTGTTTGCATACAGATCCAAGAAACAGAACTCAATACTATTAACACAGATTTTTTTAAAAGCCTGGAAACATAATTGACTTTTTATTTGATAAAAACACCACATGTGTCTAGTGGTAACAAATAATTACTAAGAATAGAATTTTACATTTCAAAAAGTAATTTTCAAACACAGGCAGGGCTTGCTTGCTTTCTTACTGGGTATTGTCATTTTCCACTAGTTGTTGAGAGTATTTTAGTATTGTCACTATATACAAGATCATTTTATTTTTTTAAGTGTATCTTAAACAGTTTTTATTGTAAATTAAGTGGAGGTTTACATTTCAGATCTCCAACTTTATTTTCAATTGTCCAAACCACTAATCAAGCTCTCTAACAGTTCCCGCCCTGCTCATCTCCCCACCCCCTCCTCCCTCTCAATGCATCATCATCTTGCATTTCAACAAGTCAAAACTAGTCAAACTCATTGCCCCAACCTTCCCTCCCTGATAACCACACCTTGGTAACCTCCAAAGTGTGTTTTTTTGGGTATGAGAGTCTTTATCTTATTAGTTCATTTTGTTTTTGTTTATACTGAAATTGCATCAGGCTGTATTTTTTCAAAATTAAGAAAAATATATATATGATGTGTATATATATATATATAATTAAGTGAGAAAGAAATGAAGGCTACTACTATTACATACAAGAGTTTGGAGCATACATGCTTTAAGAATCCAGGTCGTATTACACTTTGAAATATTAAGCAACTCTCTTTGTCCTCATGTTTACATTTGTGACATTTCAAGATGGCCATCACAATTCCATCTGTCACGCATGCACAGGGTATGTTCTAGCTGAAGAAGAGGGAGTGTTCCTCACATATGTGTGTGTCAGACTTGGTTGTTGTTCACCGGGGATCTGTGCTCAGTTGCCTAAGTAGAGTGTTTGCTAGGAAACAACTGCTGCGCCAGGGGTAGTGTCCTCCATCCTGAATACCAATCTCCAGTAGCTAGCTCCTTCATTTGTTTCCTTTTTCAGTCTAAATGTAATCTTGTCTTCTCCACTTTCCACTTCCCTATTCATATGTCCTGGTAGCACTGTGTATTAGGCACTGGGTAGCTAATTGCAAGCACAGTGGTTTAAACCCACTGCTCCATAGGAAAAAAATGGAAGTTTGCTTCTGTAAAGCTTGTAACCACAGAAACTCAATGGAGACAGTTCTACTCTGTCCTATAGCATCACTAATAATTAGCATCCACTCAGAGGCAGTGGAGTATTGATTTGCCTCCATATAAAAGAGACTCTCAAATAGTATGTGGGAAAATTCCATTATCTTTCCATCCCAGTTTATCCATGGATTTTTTGAAGCCCCCTTATGTAGAGTACAGGAGTCTTCATGAACACTTTAGTCATATAAAAAAGAAAAATCCTGAATGAAAGGCAAATTGTCCCTTGGAAACAGAGGCACTAAACTATTACTTGTGAGAGAGTAATCTGCTGTGTTGACACTACAATTTGAAGCATATCTGTTAAAGCAGCTGGTGTTTAATACTCATTCCATTTAATTAGATCCTAAACCTTTTTCTGATGCTGCTAGCTGATTTCTCCTCAAGAACAATTTACAAGAAGGGGATCACATAGGAAGGCATTACACATTTAAAACCCTATTTAAGTGGTGCAATGGTTAAGCGCTCAGCTACTGATCAAAAGATCCTAAGTTCAAACCAACTAGTCAATCTACTGGAGAAGATGTGGGATTTGTGCTTCCATAAAGATTTACAACCCTGTTCTATGGGGTTTCTATGAATCGGAATCTGCTAGATATGAAGGGGTTGGATTGATAAGCGTCTCCTTGGTTGCAACACATCAAGCTATAGAGGATCCTCTTTGTCCTTAAGACCATAGAAAATGAACAATGAGTATTTTTTGCGTTGTTTTTCACAAGTTCATTCTTTTTGTTCTTTCATTTACAATTTTTGGATATTGTTTCAACTGTGTCATTCTCTAGTTGTGACTTTTTGGCAAATTATTAAATTCTCAGATGTTTGATATTGCATTTAAAATATTCTTCAGATATAAGCATTCGAGAATTTTTTTTTTATTTTGTTGTTTACAAATGTGTGAAATTGTCTAACATCTATCTATCTACCTATCTATCTATCTCCACACACATATATGTTTGTTCGTGTAATTTTGTGTAGTTAGCTGCCTGTAGTCGGTTCACATTCATAGTGACCTTATGTACAACAGAACAAAACACAGCCGTATGTTGTACCGTCCTCACAACTGTTCTCATATTCTAGTCCATTGGCTAAGCCACTGTGTCAAGCCTTCTCAGTGAGGGTCTTCCTCACTGATCACTACCCTTCCACATTATCCACATTAGCAAACATGCAGTCCTCCAGGGGCTGGTTTCTCCTGATCTGGTTGTTGGGGGATGTTTTGTTTCTGTTTTTGGCAGTCCATGGTATTTTTAATATTCTTGACCAACACCATCATTCAAATGCATCCATTCTTGTTCAGTCTTCCTTATTCAATGTCCACATTTTGCATGCATAATGAAGTGACTGAAAACACCACAGCTTGGGTCATGCACATTCTTTCTCAAAATAATATCCTTATTTTTCAACCTTTGAAGGAGGTCTTAAGCTGCAGATTTACTTAATGCAATGTGTCATTTGATCCCTTGACTGCTGCTTCTATGAACATTGATTATGGATCCAAATGTGTTAGTGAGGGTAGACTAGAGAAACAAATTCAGAGACACTCATTTGTGTATAAGAAAGAGCTTTATATACAACAGCAATTGAATATTGAGAAAACATCCCAGCCTAGTCCAGATCAAGTCCATAAGTCCGATATTAGCCCAAATGTTCGATACCAATCTATAAAGTCATCTTCAGACTTATGAAGCGCATGCAATGATGCCAAATGCAAGAATATCACAGGCCAGTGGGTAGAAAGTCTTGTGACTCCAGTGGCAGTGTGAGCATCTCAGCACTGGCGTGGGTCTCCATGTAGCTCCCCCAGCTCCAGGGTTCTCTTTTAGCTCCATGTGTCCTGTCAAAAAGAATGTCTCTCAGGGAGTCAGTGTGTGTCCCACCTCCAGTGAGCGATTTATTTCCTTAACACCTCTAAATAAGGTCATCAAGCTGTGACCTGATTTACAGACTAAACTCCACCCCTTCACTCTTAAATCTCAAGTTGACAACAGATTATCTAACTACCACACCAAGCAAGAAGAAATCCTTGACAACTTCAAACTTCTTTCCATTTATCATGATATTAAATAGTGGTTCATTTGTGAGTATATTGGGTTTCTTTACATTGAGTTATAATCAATACTGAAAGCTACCATCCTTGACCTTCAAAACAGCTTAGCACCCCCTTCACTTTCAACCCTCAAGGTTGTGCTAGTTGCATATCTCAGGTTGTGCATAACATTTCCTTCAAGCCTTATGCTCCACTTTTCTTCCTGTAAGTCAGCTTCTCTGATTATTTGCTCAGCATATAAATTTAGCAAGTATGGTGAGAGGTATACGACCATGACACGCATCTTTCTTGAGTTTAAACCAGGTAGTTTCCCCTTGTTTTGTTTGCACAACTGCCTCATAATCATGTACAGGTTCCACATGAGCACAATTAAGTTTTCTGTAATTACCATAATTTTAAAGGCTATCTATAGATTTTTTATGTTCCACATAGTTAAATGCATTTGCATAGTCAATAAAATACAAGTAAACAATTTTCTGGTATTCTCTGTTTACAGCCAAGATGCAACTGACATCATCAATCCCTTGTTCTACATCCTCTTCTGAATCGGGTCTGAACTTGTGGCAGCTCCCTGTCAATGCATTTCTATAACTGTTGTTGGGTGTTCTGCAGCAAAGTTTTAATTGCATGTGATATCAATGATATTTTCTATAATTTGAGCATTGTTTGGGTCACCTTTCTTTGGAATGGATAAAATATGGATCTCTTCCATTCAGTTGACCAAATAGCTGCCCGTGTTCCAAGTTTCCAGGCATAGAAACAGAGTATTTTTAGTCCTTCGTCAGCTTGCTGAAACATTTCCATTGGTATTCCCTCAAATCTTGAAGTCTTGTTTTTGGCTAATGCTTTCATGCAGCTTAGACTGCTTCCTTCAGTACCATTGGTTCTTGCAACGGTACTGTAGGAAGAATATGCAATTTCTTGAAATGATCAAGTATCAACTAGCTCTTTATGATACAATGACTGTGTGAATTCTTTCCATCTTCTTTAGATGCTTTCTTCACCATTCAATATTTTGTCCATAGAATCTTTCAATATTTCAATTTGAGCTTGAATATTTTCTTTCGTACTTTCAGGTCAAGATATGCCAAGTGTGTTATTTCCTTTGGATTTCTAACTCAAGGTCTTTGTGCATTTCATTACAATATTTTATATTGTTCCACAGTAAGTACCTGGCCTGGTTTTAGGTGCTAATATTGAGCTTCTGCATAGTCTCACAGATGTGGTCAATTGGTTTCTGTGTACTCCATCTGGGGAAGTTGCCATTTGGGTTGTAGAAAAAAAGATATTTGTGATGAAGAAGTCATTCTGGCAAAATTATGTCATACAATGAAGCATTGTTTCCATCACCAAGACCATACATTCCAACCATTGTTCCTTCCTCTTTATTTTCAACTTTGCATTTAAATCACTAATAATCATAAATGCACCTGGATTGCATATTTGATCAATATCAGGCTAAAGACATTGGTAATATTCATCAATTTCTTTATTACCAGTTTTTGTGGTTGGTGCATAAATTTCAATACTAATTGTATTAATGGGATCTCCTTCTATGTGGATAGACATTATCCTCCCAAAGACAGCAGTTTACTTCAAGCGAAACCATGTCTTTTTTTTAACAATGAATGCAATGCTATTCCAATCATAGTAAACCATATGATTTTCTCATTCAAAATGGCAAATATCAGTCACTTTCAGCTCATTAACACCTAGAATGTCGATCCTTATCAATTCCATTTCACTTTTGAATACTTTCAATTTTCCTAGATTCATATGTTGTCCATTCCAATTTATGGTAATTAATTGATGCTTGTAGTTATTTATTCTCCTTTTGAGTAATGCCCCCATCAGCAAAGGAAGATATGAAGGTCTAAACGGCTTTGCTCCACAGGCTTTCTTTACTCCATTGAAGTCACTATGGTTGGCTATACTTTGAGAAGGCAGGTCTTTCTCAATCATATTTTTTGTGTCTTCTGACCTGAGATTCTGATCTTCTAGCACAATCGGTGATGATGTTCTGCTTCTATTTATGATTTTTTTCAGTATCTGACTATTTTAATTGCTATCCATAATATTTCCAGTAGTGATTCCTCTGAAGTTGACTGACTATTCCTTCTTTATAGTCTGTTCTTAGTCTAGAACAGTGAGTTTCAACCTGTGGATCATGACCCCTTTGGGGGTCGAATGACCCTTTCACAGGGGTCCCCTAAGATCATAAGAAAACACATATTTCCGATGGTTTTAGGAACTGAGACACTGCTCCTCTATCTGCCTCTAGGCAGGTGCATCAAATGCAGATATGCCCACATATGAGTACCTGGTGTGATGACATCATCACGCTAACCCCATCACATACACCCCCTACAGATACAGATGTATGTGACAGGGTTGGTGATATAATGCAGACCAGTCACACTTGTGTAGAGAGCAACTACTGTGTAGAGAATGGCTACTATGTAGAAATTAGCTGCTATGTTGAAAGCAGCTACTCTGTTAAAAGCAGTTACTGTGTCTGAGGGGCTGACCCCAATCCCAACTACGTGGACAGCCGCCCCTCCCAACAGAATAATTTAATTCAGAGAACAGCACTGAAGCTACAGCTCAGGGAGAGGGACATGACTGATCAGAGCACATGGGAGCAAATGAAGGGGGAGGAAGAGAAATTGGAGCACATCCTGGCTCACCAAACCTTGAGGACGATATCCCTGCTCAGAACAGCCAATGCACAGAGAGGACCATATGGCCGGCCCCACTATGAGACACAACATCCCTCACTGGCCCATAGCCCTACAGGAAAAACAATGGAGCTACAGAGTGGGGATTGCACCCAATCTGACCCCACCACATTGAGGCAAAACACTAAAGGCGTGCAACAGAACAGCAAGGGGAGCAGAGCAAGGAAGTCCTGAGGGAGTGCCAAAAACAGACTTTGGGGCCAGGGTATGGCACCCCATCAGATTCAACTGGAAAATACTCCTAAAGCAGTCCTTGAACTATTTACAGGCTTTTCTTTTTTATGTCATTGTTTTTTTGTTGTTGTTCTTTTGTTTTCTCTTCTTTTGTTGCTTTGTTTTGCTCTGTCCTTTTTTTTGTACATATTATTATCTCTGCAGGTCTATCTAGATGAGATAGGCTGGATAAACAATCTGGAGGAGAAAACAACAGCCAGACAGTTCCAGGGGGACATGGAAGAAGGGAATGTGGGAGGAAGGAAGTAGTGTTAACAAACCCAGGGACAAGAGAACAACTGATCCAAAATCAGTGGTGAGGAGGGTATAAGAGGCCTGGTAAGGCTTTATCAAGGGCAATATAACTGAGAGGAATTATTGAACCCAAAACGAAGGCTGAGCATGACAGTGGGATAAGAGGAAGGCAAAAGGAAATAGAGGAAAGAACTAGGAGGCAAAGGGCATTTATAGAGGTCTAAAAGCAGGCATGTACATATGTAAATATATTTCAATGGGGAAATAGATCTATGTGCATATATTTATAGGTTTAGAAAGAAGGTAGCAGATGCACATTTGTCTTCCACTCCCTCAATGCAAAAACACTTTGTTCTATTAAACTGACATTCCATGATGCTCACCTTCCCAACATGATTGCTGAAGACAAAGTGGGTGCATAAGCAAATGTGGTGAAGAAAGCTGATGGTGTCTGGCTATCAAAAGATATAGCATCTGGGGTCTTAAAGGCTTGAAGTCAATCAAGTGGCCATCTAGCTGAGAAGCAACAAGGAAGAAGCACACCACCCTGTGTGATCACGAGGTGTCGAAGGGATTAGGTATTAGGTATCAAAGAACAAAAAATCATATCATTGTGAATGAGGGGGAGTGTGAAGTGGGGACCCAAGACCCATCTGTAGGCAACTGGACATCCCCTTACAGAAGTGTCACAGGGAGGAGACGAGCCAGTCAGGGTGCAGGGTAACAATGATGAAACATACAACTTTCCTCTAGTTCTTAAATGATTCCTCCCCCGCTACTATCATGATCCCAATTCTACTTTACAAATCTGGCTAGACCAGAGGATGTACAGTGGTACAGATAGGAACTGGAAACACAGGGAATCCAGGACAGGTGAATCCTTCAGTACCAATGGTGAGAGTGGTGATACTGGGAGGGTGGAGGGAAGGTGGAACAGAAAGGGAAAACTGATTACAAGGATCTACATTTCCTGGGGGATGAACAACAGAAAAGTGGGTGAAGGGAGATGTTGGACAGTGTAAGATATAACAAAATAATAATATTTTATAAATTATCCAGGGTTCTTGTGGAGGGAGTGGGAAGGATGGGAAAAAATGAGCTGATACCAAGGGCTCAAATTGAAAGCAAATGTTTTGAGAGCTGCTTTGTTGAAAGTAGCAGTATTGGAGGTAAAACAACACTTCATGAATTATAATAACTGGGTAAATGTAAAATCATGTACTATACGATCATCAACTACTGATATATATATATATATATATATATTCTGTACCATGGGAACTTAATCTGGATGCTGATCGGTCTTCATCCATTCAGCTGTGGTTAATGTGAATACTGCCCCCTTGTGATGTCGATCTGGATTTCAACGTTTGGTACTGAATGAGTCACCAAAAGTCATCAGAACCCACTGTATGATTCACTGGCAAATATTAGCAACAAAGATGCTGCCACAAGAGTTACAGGAAGAAATGAAAAGCATTATAAGTTCTGCCAATTTTGTAAAGCAAGCACTTTAAACAGTCGACTGTTTTCTCAACTGTGCAATGACTTGGATGCACCAAATAATGCCCTGCTATTTCACACTGAAGTGAGATGGTTGTCGAGAGGAAAAGTTTTAAAATGTGTTCTTGAGCTTTGTGATGAACTAAAACGTTTTTTAATCAGAAAGCAAGACCGCAGTTCAAAACACTTTTCAGCAATAAAAGTGATCAGCAGAAAATAGCTTACTTGGTTGACATATTTGCCATCTTAAATGAGTTAAATTTATTGCTGCAAGGACCAAATGTAACATGCCTCAATTTATCTGAAAAAAAAATCGATCATTCCACATGAAACTTCAACTTTGGGGGAAAAAAATGAATGAAAATAAAATTTACATGCTGCCTACCTTATCTGTTTTATTTGAGTAATATGACATTGAACCAGACAAAAGGATTGCAATGATAACTTGCAGATGAAATTTCATCATACTTTCCTAATCTGCCTGACACCCCATTTACACTTGACCATTCACAGTTAAAGTTGAAGATGTTCCTGGGACAGCACCAGAGTTCATTGAACTTATTAACAGCATTGCAATAAGAACTGATTTCTCTACAATGCCAGTTACAAAATTCTGGATCAAGTGTTTGCAGTCTTATCCGCTTCTGTCTGAGACTGTGTTGAGCCTTCTTCTTCCATTTCCAACAACATATCTTTGTGAAACAGGGTTTTCCAGCTTGTTGGTTATCAAGTATAACAGAAGTAGATTTGTTGTGGAAGATGATCCTCATTGTGCTTTTGCAAATTCTTCCCGGAGAATTTCTGATCTGGTGAGAAAGAAGCTATCCAACCTATGCAGTGATGTTGGCTTTTTACAAATACTGTTGCAAAATGTAGCAATGTAGTTTACTGTTGCTATGGTATATTAAGACAGTTACCCATGCTACACCATGCTTCAAGACAATACTTCATTTATTTGTTTACAGAAGTAAATATTTCACAATATATAATTATATATTATTTTGTGATTAATCACTATACTTTAATTATGTTCTATTTATAACAATGAAAATACATCCTGCATATCAGATATTTACATTATGGTTCATAATAGTAGCAAAATTATAGTTATGAACTAGCAACAAAAATAATTTTATGGTTGGAGGGACACCACAACCTGAGGAACTGTATTAAAGGTTTGCAGCCTTAGGAAGGTTGAGAACTACTGGTCTAGAAGCTCTACTGAAGACTGTTCAATTTGGATGACCCTACTGGTATTTCAAATACCAGTGACATAGTCTCTACCGTCATAGCAACACACAAGCCACAACGGTACGCCACACTGACAGACAAATGGTGGTGTTCATACAACCAAACTCACCAAACTCCATAATCATCCAATCAATGCTGAGTCACAAAGATCATATATAGGATTTCCCGACTGGAAATCTTTACAGGAACAGATAGCCTCATCTTTTATTCTGAGGAGTGGCTGGTGGGCTTGAACTACTCACATTACAATTAGTTGTCAATTTCTTATTGGATAGAGTCATAAATATACAGAATTAATTTCCCTTTCCATTCATGTCACATTTATTTGCATTGTCTAGCTACTATTTAGAGGTATTTTCTGGTGTACTAGTGGATAACTATATTTGCTTATTTTTTGTTTTATTTCTGTTTCATTCAACCACAGTTTACCTAGGAAACAATTTATTTAAAATGTCTTAGTATTTGTATGTGAATTTCCAACGATGTAAAATATCAATTAAGGCTCAGAGTGATACCGTAAACCTACATACCTATTTATATACATGTATATTCATTTAGAGTATGTGCTTTCTCTTCTATCTTAGAGAAGAAAAGAATTTATAAGAACAGGCTGTTAAGGTTTCTCTGTCCTAAAAAAGATGCAAATTATGTTCAATCTCAACCAGAAAATTAAATTAACTAGAACACTCCTTTCTATAAGCAACAAAATGCCTTTATTTTTTAAATTGGTTCTCAGTTTGTAATACTTGGACCTGTTTTCATAGGTCTCTCCAGAAGCACTTTGCATTGCTAAAATGATCCATTTCAATAAAGTTCTACTCCTGAGCTCTTGAGAAAATAAAATGCCTAGTACTTGCACTATGGAAATAAATGTACTATTGTGTGGGGGATTTTTTTTGTTATTTTTTAAGAATGAGAAACACTGTGCTACTGAGACAAGTACAATTACATTTTGTATTTAATAGGAAACAACTAAAACTGAAGTGGAGTGACAACCCAAAGCAATCCTTTGTTAAAACATCAAGAAATGCACCTGGGGATCCAGTCAAAAAGTCACAATGAACATCCAGAGTTTGAAAAAAAAAAGAAGATGAAATAGAGCAAGGTGGAGTCTAGAAAGAGAATGGAAAGGAATAGAACTAGTGAAGTGCTTTACTTTGAATATTACCTTATTTGATGTCTTCTTAAGATGGCTTATTAAAATGATTCTAAAATTATATCAACAATCATGCCTCTAATAAGGGTCACAGATCTTTGCTTTGGAAAGTATCAAAGGGCCGTTAATTGGAGATCATCCTCTGCTTATTGCTCTTCTCTTTTAGAGGAAGGCTGTGTTGCATGAACTACACAGAAGTACAGGAAAAGGCAGCTAACATTCTAACACTAAAAAGTTAACACCTTTGTTATGCCTTTAAGGACTACAAAGATTCTGTCATCTCTCAGTGAGTAAATAGTGACAATGTTACTAGCAAATTAAGCCACTAGGAGTACGCTTTATACAATGAGAAATAAGTATAAATCCATCCATGCTATGATTGGTCACCCTACAATTCCAATGGATAAAGATGCAGAAATCAAAGCAATTTGTGTTTATTCTTCCCTTGACAAGGAAGATCTACAGTTGGCACCATTGAAATACTTGATTCAGATTAGAGATTTTAACACAGAGATACAGCATGAGGAAAGTGGGAACTGGCTTAGAATTTCAGCTCTAGCATTCCTTTCCTGTTAGAACTTGAGCAAGATAACAAAGCCATATTTAAAAAATTAAATATTCAGCATGTGCCAGACACTCTGGTAATCACTATAATTACATTATCTGATTAACTCCTCATTATAACTTTAGGCAGCAGCTACTACTACTAGATCCATTTTGAAGATGAGGTAAGAAGCTTAGAGATACTTGTCATTGTTCCTTGTGGCAACTGAAGGTCAAAGGGAGAAGAAACATAGGTTCTTACTGTTCTTATTTAATGTCACTTGGTCAAAGGGCTCTGTAAGAAAAATGAGTTTTGAGAATGATGATGGCAACAAATGTACAAATGTGCTTGATGCAATGGATGTATGTATGGATTGTGATAAGAATTGCATGAGCCCCCAATAAAATGATTTAAGAAAAATGATTGTTTTTAGATGGGTGGATTATAGTCAAAGACGACTATTCCACCAGAAGAGTTAGAACCAGGAAGGAATAATGCACAGGTGTAGGAAGTGGGCCCATTATATAATAATTTTTATACCCATATCATCACACTTTGAGATGTGTTGGCACAATGCCCCTTTTGTGTATTGGTGATACCAGTATATAAGCCAGTCTGGGAAGGCCCACGCACTACCTCTTGAATAGAATGGGGAGGTCTCCTGAATAAAAAGATGTCTAACCTGCTGTCTACTGCCTGTGTGTTATTCCAATTACCAGCTCCTCAACCTGGACCTTACCTGAGTTACTGCGTAACAGGTTCAATAACTTTTTCCTCTGTTCTATAATTGTACCAACCCTCTTACCATGCTTTATTTTTCTTTATTACCATATACTTACCATTGCTTTAATTATCTCTTCTCATTCAACTATGAGCTAAATGAAGACAACGGTGTTATATTTTTTCCTATTGTACACCCTAAGCTTAGGTTAGTTACATACATTTTCAATCTTAGTAATACATTCTTCAGGAGGGGTCATAAAAACATCACTGCTTGATGTCTCAGGGATTTGTGACAACATTCGGTACCAGACCTCACTTCACAGTAAGAGCTTGCTAAAACAAAACCCTTGTACATTGTCTGGGAAACTAGAGAATGCTGTCTCCAGGAAGCTTTCAAAACAAACTCACAACCTTGATAAAGAGAAATCCATTGTACAAATAAAAACACTCAAATCAAGATTATGCTCTTTTGGCTGTTTTGGTTTTGTTTGTTTTTTTTCCTTTAATATTCTGACTTGGCCACAGAGAAAAACACTCCCTTAGCTCTGATGGCTACTAGCAATTAAGGAATGAAATACTATGTACCAGTGAGACTAACTAGGCAAATAGAGTCTTGATACGGCATGTAAAGAGCACAGTTTAATTGAGCAAAATGGAATTTCATTTAATCATCTAGTTCTTATCTACAGACTCATGAACTTCTCCTTTAACACGTCATATCAAATTGTAAACGTACATATGTGTAGACCAGTATATGTCAGTTAAATCCCAACAAAGCTATTCTTTTAAAGAAAAGTTAGCCCTAGGTATAGAACAAAGGACAGAATGGATTAATTACATTTGCTTAAGGAAACTATCACCAACATTTTCTTTTTTTATTATATGTTTTCCTCATTTTCCAACCAAGCTATTTTAATGGTTGGCATGTAATACTGTGTGTGTTAAAACAAATGCCCTAAGCAGTTATTGCAACCCTGAGAAACGGACTTCAAAGTCATTGAGCTGAACTACAAAATGAGGACACTTCTCATCTCTGGGATCTTGAAATAAGTTTTACATAAATTGGGTTATGCTAAAGAACATAATAAAATATATTTCAATTGCTCTAAATATCTGCCCATTCCCTGCTCTGAATTGTTAAGAATTCATACACATTACTGCCTATTATTGATGTTTTAATATATACATCTTAAAACAAAATACAGTACTTGACAGTCAAAGTGTAAACAAGATTTTATATATGAACCTGAACTAGTTATTCCCTGCTGTGTTTGAACATCAACTTTACAACTCATCCTTATGATTATTATTAATTATTATAATTACAGAATTGCATGGAATGGATCATTGAAAACAGAATCGTGTGAGAAACTAGTGACATTTGGAAGATACAGAAAACAGCCATCCCTAGAACACAGCGGAAGCAAGGGAACTAAGTGTCGATTTAAAATGGAAATTCACATGTGGACAATCACAATTGGCTATATGCCTAAACTAACACAGAGCTTATAACCCAATGTTTGGCTTATTGAATTACTCAACTGAAGAAGCCACAATTATGCCCTTTAATAAGGACGCATTTCCAAAGTACACTTCGTGTGTTATTAGTACTGTTTCGTTGGTTGACAGATATAGAAGTAGGCAGTCATTCTCAGTCTTTCAAATCACAGAAGCAGGAGCCAGACTGCATAGTCTCAAATCAAGGGCTGTGGTGTTCTACCTGGGAATACGTAATTTCATGCTCCAAAACATATGTTTCTCAGTATCAAAATGTATAAAATCATTTTCCCTTTTCACAGGTTTGTTGGAAAGAGTAGATGATACTATAAGTGTGAATCCTTTAGATTGAAATAAATATGCACTGTTATGATGTTGTCACTTGTGTTCCAGTTGATCCAAATCCATGATTGAGAGATTAAAATCTATGTTCATGAATCTAGAACAAATCACACTAGCTCCTCAGAATAGCCCAGCAGAAGTAAAAGATGTTTCACTCTTGCTATAGCCCCAAACACTTCTGGCACTTCAAGCAAAAAATTAAATTTAGTGTCATCTTATAGTGACCCTATAAGATGGGGTAGAATTGTCATAGTGACCCTATGGGACAGAGTAGAACTTCCCCTGCAGATTTTAGAGACTGTAACTTTTTATGGGAGGAGCCAGCCTCATCTTTCTCCCCACAAGCAGCTGGTGGTGTCAAACTACCGACTTTACAGTTAGCAGTCCAATGCGGAACCACTACGCCACCAGGGGTCCTACTCAAAAAATCTCCCTATAAAATCCAAACAGTTCTGTCTGTTGGTGCACAGACAGCATTTGTGTGCCTTGTGTGGGTAAGGTTTTAATAAAGTACTTTCCCTGAACTCAGCTCTGTGTCCGAGGGTCCCTCAAACCATATCCCCTCTCCGGGATGTCTCAGTGAACACGAATGGAAACGTTGTCCAGACTTTAACCGTATCTTGACCAATTGCAGTTCAGGCCATTGCATTCCATAAGGTTTTCCTTGGCCCGTTTTTCACCAATAAATCACCAGGTCTCCCTTCCAAGTCTCAGACAAGAGGTTATACTGACACCCGTTCTGCATCATGTCAACATGAAAACTTCTCTTGATGGAAAGGGGTTGGGTGCCTATGAGATGCCTTGGCTGGGAATGCGACCCAACTCTCCTGTATGGATGCAAAGGATTCGAACACGGAACCACAACTTCCCCCATACTATGTGTTACCAAAACAAACCAAATCCTGCTGCCATCGCAATTTTGACTCACAGCGACCATCTGGGACAGATTTGAACTGTTACAAAAGGTTTCCGAAGCTATAAATCTTTAGGGAAATAGCATGCTACATCCTTCTCCTGTAGAATATTTGGTGAGTACAACCCACCCTTTTGGTTCATCGTCAAGTACTAACCTGCATCATGAACACTATGTATGAGGCCTTCTGTGCAATAGCGAGGTTCTCAGGGTGTTTGTTCTATAGTTTTGTTATGTGTCTATCTTGTTACGTTGTGAGTTAGGTCTGACTCATCGGGAGCCATATGCACTAGAATGAAACTCTACACTGCTCTTTATCACCTTCACAATTGTGACCTTGTCTGGGGCCCATGGTTGTCGCCACATGGTCAATCACTCTCATCAAGGGCTTTCAACTTTGGGGGTGAATCTACTTTACCAGTATGATGCCCCCCCACCCACTACCCAGGGCTGACGGGCCCCTCCTGATAAATATGTCCAAAGTACGTGAGACAAAGTCATCTGTTTGAATAGATGTCATCATGCATTCAAAGGAGTACCAGGCTGTGTCACTGGAGTCACCCTGAAGGAGCTGCCAACACCAAGGGGGTTTTAACCAAAGGAGGGACTTTATTGTCTTGGCACACAGGCTGGTGGATTCTTATCCAGAGACTGGGCCCCACTCTCTCTCTCTGTCAGGAGCACTTTATGAAGAAAGGAACTGAGTGCATTCACAGGGCTGTCAGGGGAAGAACAGCCCAGCAGACAGCAAACAGATGACACAAGCAGAATTGGAGGTGGGTGGGTGGACGATGGGAGTGTGGATTCCAGGGTTTTTTCACATTCCACAGGGAGGGTTGGGTCTCCTGGGGAGCAGTGCTATGTCCCTGGCTCGGCTGCAGTTCCTCCAAAATAGATTTTGTTTTTATTCTTCTGGCAGTCCCTGTACTTTCACAGTTACAGATTATAAGAATTTACAGGATCCCCCCCCCCCATCCCCACTACCTTTCAACTACCTGACTACTTGATGGTCATGGTGACTTAGCCTTACCATGGGGGCCTGATACCCCAACTTAAATCCTTGGGGCAAATCTCCTACAGGCAAAGACTGTTCCTCCCAGGCCTGGCCTGAGGGCTTGAAATCTATTTTCAAACACACTTCACCTGAGGGCAAAGCAGCTGCTTCAGTGCTGGTTAAAGATCATCAGAAAATCTCAAATAAAAACTGAATATGTGTCAAAACTTCAACTGGAGATAAAACACCTAGTACAAACCATAGCCTTCCACAAGCCAGATCCTTTAGCGTTTAAGCTGTGATACACAAAGAACTCATCATTTTGTTGCAAAGATATAAATCTCCAAATTTCTCTTTGGCTTTTCCACAAAGTAAAGGGGGATTTAGAAATTATAATGAATTAAACTCTTCAGCACCACAGATATCCTGAGATCTTTGCATTTTTTATAACCCCAAAACCCAAACAACAGGGAAAGGAAATCTCAGGCTCCAAATGAATTCAGTGAAAATTCACAAATATGCAATATACAGATAGGAGTAAGAGAGGAAGAAGAGCATTTGGTAGTTGACATTTGGGAAGGTAGAATCTGAGAAATGAACTCCATCAGAGTGAAAGATGAAAAAAATATACCTTAAAAAAGAAAAAGCTTTTGAAAGCCCTGTCAGCTATTTTATTTCTGGAGAAGGGTATGTGATGTGCAGAATCATTTGGATTTGAGGGGTAGCTAAGCTAGAAGCAGCAGAAGCAACAATTTTAGACCTCTCAAGTTCCCCTGATCTATAAAGGAAGGAGGAAACCTCCTTGTTTGTAGAATCAAATTGTGTTCCCCCCAGAGCAGGACAATCCATTTTCACTGGGATAAAAGAATAACGAACAAGAAGCTCAATAATATCCAGTGGGGCTGTAACACTGAAAACCGAGCCAGGTTTCTTCATTCATATGTGAATGTTTATATAAAAACAGGGTCATAAATCAAAGTTGGCCTTCTTCTTGCTTTGACCTCTCTCCCTCCTCTGGAATCTGAAGAGCAGGTACGTGATTAAGCAAATCTCAGGCTGGCTCCCAAGCAGGCATCTGCTTACTAATGGACTGACCCTGTAGCTCAGGGCAGCCCCTAGAGGTGGGAAGCAATCACTATATTCCCAGATATTGAGGGTTCCACTAGTCCAAGACATTTTCCCTCTTTTTGATGTTTAATAATGTAACTTCGCTTGGGGGGTGGGGGGAATCAGTGGTCAATACCTTGTAAATGGCATTCAGATGACATTAGAATCAACAGAAAGGACTCTAGGTTCTAGTTTTAACGACATTATTTTAAATCTGAGACTACAGAGACAAGGTTTCATAGGTAAATGAACAATCTCTTTCCTTCTTAGCTGCATATTTAACTTTGATAAATGTTTAACTATTGGCCAGAAATTAATTTAAGAGTTTTATCTATTTCATGTCACCTTTGCAATAACTTTTTAGTTTTTGTTTAATTTTTTCCTATTTTGTGGCTGATGGCATTACATCACAGCTGTCTCTCAGCCTAAAGTTAGTAATTGGTGGAAGTACTAATGAAATATTGGTTGTGTGAGTTAGAATTTAGGCATTTAACCTCCAGGTGTACTGCTTTTTTGAGATGTACGAGGTTCTATTTTGCCTTAAAGGGACAAGTGGGCACATTGATTGTGACCACACTGGAACATTCACCACAGAGGTGATGAGTGCTTTATGCATCTTATCATGTGGATTTAAACATAATAAAATAGTGCTCAATGTTATCAGTTTGTGTGATCATTTCTGATATCATAATTTTACGTAACATACGTGAACACCTGCTTCAAAATCCCAACTAGCTCCATATATGAGCAGCGTGTAATGTTTTCTGATTATATGTTTCCAAGTCAAATTTGAATGGGTTAAGATGAAAATAAAGGAGCCATGTTGGCACTTCGGGTTAAGGATGGGGCTGTTAACCACAAGGTCAGTGGTTTGAGTCCACCAGCTTCTCCAAGGGAGACTTTGTTTAAGGATTTATAGCCTCAAAAAGATTATGGGCCCATTCTATTTTGGCCTATCAGATAGCTATAAGCCAGAATGAACTTGATAGCATTGAGTTGGGTTTAGCTTTGGTTTCCAAATGTAATTAATAGCTAACCCACTGCTCACAAGTCAATTCTAACTCATAGCAACCCCATACAGGGTTTCTGAGAAAGACGGTCTGTCTCATCTTTCTCCTCTGGAAACCCTGCTAGGTTGGCATCTCCAACTTTGCAGCTAGCAATCAAACGGCAAACCCACAGCACCACTAGGACTTGAGTATAGTAGTGACTATAAAATGCTTAGTTATTTTCTAAAAATAAGGTTTGATTAGCTGATAACAAATAATAGGTGACAATTAAAAAGTTCATTCCTCCCCCCTCCGCCCCTGTCTTCATTTCCAAGGTTATTTCACTGGAATGTTATGATTTTAATTGCTTTTATATTTATATTAATAGGCTTGATGGATTAAAAATAAACCAAAGCTATGATTAATGTTTGAGAGGGTCACTTATAATTAGTTTTACTAATGTGTGAAATATATATACACAGCATGGTCATCATTAAACACATAATAGAATTGTGTATATCAAGCATGCATAATTGTATGATTAAAATAATACTCAAGCTAAGATTAGCCTTTCAACTTGCATTAAATATTTGGTAAGGGTGATATAATCTATTTTAAGAGCAATTATAAAATGATTATAAGATGATGCTCATTTCTCTTTGTTTGTGTTATTGTTATATTTCCTGTTTTCCTTTTCTCTGTCTTTTTTGTAATTTCTTCCTAAAGTTCTGGAAAGCTGATATCCCTAAAATAGAATGGTACACTTACAGCTCTTGTTTAATTATCTATTCCAAACAAGAAAACATAAAATTATTTGAGTGGCATTCAAAGGCTAATACAATTAGACAATGTATTATTGTTCTGTTTGGCAAGGTTGATTCTGACTCCTAATGAGTCCTTTATGCAATAGAAGGAAATACTGCCTGATCCTGCGCCACCCGTCACAATCATTAGTGCCTGGCGTGAGTCAACAGTTGTGTGCACTATCTCAGTCCAGCCACCTGGTGCTGGAACCACAGAGCATTTTTTCTTGGAATTTCTTAAAAGTTTTGGACTTTGTTCTGCTTTTTCTCTATCTTGGAGTTTCCTTTACTTTCTGGTGTACTAATACTGAATATTCTGCCATGTTGATTGACAAAAAACAGCGACAAGTTATCTATTTCATCAAAATTAGGTGTTGGGCTTCCACAGGCTTTTCTGTGTCTTCTCACTGTTGCTGTTGTTCTTTTTTGGTTTTGTTCTTCGGGTGTGATTTGACCTGTCTGATTGACCTAGATTATTGTTTACATAATAACTCTTTACTCTTGAAGATTAGAATCGTGTTTGTACAATTTTATATTCAAACAAGATCTCTGGATGACACAAATGGCTTGTGCTTGAGCCCTTGTTTATAAATTAGTGATTCAAACCCCCTCGGTGGTGCCATGGAAGAAAACATTTTGCCTGTAGTTCTATTATGGTTATAGCCCAGAACTCCTTCTGGACAGTTGTACCCATTCAGATGTAGTTGATGACATAATATGGCCCTTCTAGCCATACTCATTTTCCGTAATTCATTTTGCGATAGAATGTAGATACTAGTCTATTTTTGTGTGTGTGGTATCATCCCCTTGGAGGGAGTCCTCTGTTGGGATTAGGATGAGGTGCATCTTTAGATTAGCCCTGATGGTGTAGTGGTTACTTATGTGTTGGGCTGCAATCCACAAGGTCATGAGATCGAAACCACCAGCCTCTCTCTGGGAGAAAGACAGGGCTTTCTACTCCTGTGAAAAGTTACAGTCTCAGAAACTCACAGGGGGTAGTTCTACCCTGTCCCATGGGATCTCTATGAGTCAGCATCAACTCTACGGAAGTGAATTTGGTTTAGTCCAGTTTGGAAGAAGTTCTCTTTTACAGGATTAGGGTGAGAATGCATTTTAGGCCAACTTTACTGGAAGGTATGACTTAAATCAAAACCAATTGGGTTCTCTGGGTCAGTTGGAAGAAAAAACAATGTCTCCACCGCAACCTTCCCTTTTTGTCAGCTGTTTCCTTCCTTAGCTTTGCTAAAAGCAAAATGATCTGCTTGGACTTCTTTCAGATATTTGCTGCTTGCAATCTCAGCCTAACTTTTGGATTGGGGATTTAGTAGCATTCACAGCCAAGTAAAATATCCTATAAAAGTTATGTGTGCTTCTATTACAGCAAACCACAGAACTCGGGGACTTGAAGAATTATGCTCAAGAGAAGAGACTGTGTTTGTGGGCAGAAAATGCAGCAGAATAACATCTTGACAGAGTTAACACTTGGAACATCTTTAATTTCCGATTCCTTTGGCTTTATTTTTGTGTATTAGGTGCCATTCAGTTGCTTCTGAGTCATAGTGACCCGAGGTACCACAAAACAAAACACCACGTGGTCCTGTGCCATCCACACAATTGCCCGTATGTTGGAGCTCATTGTTGCAGCCACTGTGCCAAGTTTCTTGTATTGTGGTGGTTTGTGTGTTGCTGTGATGCTGTAGGCTATGTCACAGGTATGGCAACTGACGGCAGCGTCCCCTAAAGTGAATGGGTTTCAGCAGAGCTTCCAGGCTAAGAACAGACAACAAAGAAGGATGCAACTTGCCACTGTGGAGGGAGAAGCCCCAGCAAAATTTAGGCTTGGCTTTGAACCACTGTCAGATACTGAAGACCTAATGAACGGCAGAAGAGCGCTGTCAGAGACAGTGCCAGAGGAAGGGCCACAAGGGTTGGAGCACCCTTAACATGTGACTGAGGAGGAGCTGATTGGGCGGAGGTGACCAGAGAGACTGACCAGAGTCGGGTAAAGCTTGTGGAAGTGGAGCCTTTGCGATGTTCACTTTCTGATGAGGCAGGACTCAAGGTAGAGAAACAGCAGTAACAATCTGCTAATGATCACACCTTGGAAAACGCAGAAGTACTGGGTTCCTTCAAGGTGAAAAGTTTGAACCAGCTGTCCTTGTGAGAAAGCTGAGGTATTCTGATCCTTTAAACCAGTGGTTCTCAACCTTCCTCATGTCGCTACCCTTGAAGACAGTTCCTCGTGTTGTGGTGACCCCCAACCATAAAATGATTTTCATTGCTACTTCATAACTGCAATTTTGCTACTGTGATGAATCCTGCTACCCCTGTGAAAGGATCGTTTGACCCTCAAAGGGGTCATGACCCACAGGTTGAGAACCGCTGCTTTAAAGGTTAAAGCCTAGGAAACCAAAAGAGAGAGAGTTCTACTCTGTCCTGTAGGTAGGCTATAGGTCAGAATTGATTTATGACTCAATGTTCTATTATTATTGTTTTTTTAATACCTATTACATTTTCCAGACTTCCCAGTTGGATTTTTAATAGCCTTGCAGTGTCCTCCTTGCCACGATCAGGGCTATAACCTCCGGCTGGATGCAGCATTGGCCTTTTGTGTTCAGTGGCCACTGATCTTTCTATTGTTTCCGAGTCTCAGGGACATGAGGACTTGCTGGTCTGCAGTTCATGTTAAGTCAGTCCATCCTGACAGCAAACCCGCTGCCTTTCACAGCAATACTGATTCTTGCATAACTAGCTTGTTAGTGGAGTTTGGATAGTAGGCAGGGAACAGTCAGAGGCTGAAAAACAACAGCGGCTGCAACAACGAGCCCAAGCACAGAACAGCTGTGAGGACGGCGCAGGACTGGCTGTGTTTCCTTCTGTTGTGCACAGGGTGGCTGTGGGTCAGAATCGACCAGATGGCACCTAAAGACAACAACAACAACAATCCAAACAAACAAACAAGCACAAACAATGACTCTTATTTGAAATTCAGTTGTTTTTTTGGATTGAATAAACATTTCTAAATTTGCTATATGCCTTAAGTTAATTTCCAGGGTTGTTCTTGAAGTTCCTATGCACTTTTATCATTTCTTCAGGGGAAGATAAATTTGTAATGTGCCTTGTTCTGTCATTATGGAATTCTCTTGCTAGTCTCTAATCTCAGACTGCTTGGCTGAAAATTTTTCAATAATGATTTGAATCCAGTCAGCTTTAGACTTCTCCTTTAATGGTCACCCCTTGTGCCTTTGCTATACAGTAAATGCTCAATATTACCAGGCCATTTATACATGAGCATTGCGCTTAGATTTTACCCTTCTATAAACTACTAGGAGTCCAGGAATCCTGAAGAAAACAAAAATTAAAATGAAAAATCAAAACTTCATTAACTCAGTATTTGAGGCACGTTTTCTCTGGGGATTGGTAATCACGTCAAAACTGGTAATCATTGCAAATCACTAAAAATGTTACGCTTAAACAAGCTGATTATAAACAACGGGAATTCATGGGCCAACTTCCCTAATGAATGAGTTCCCCTTACTTTCCCGACAACTGAGTTAGCGGGGCTATAGAAACAGCAGTCCTTCCTCCAGTTGATTGGAAGGTTGATTCCATACATAAACCCTGGGAAATCACAGGAAGATAGTCAAGCCAAGGGCTAAAAGGACAAAATATCATAATTGGGAGTGGGCAAGTCATATTTAGAGAAACAAATTCTCTCATTTGGGGAAAAGAGAAAGAGTATTGCTTGAGAAGTAAACATGTTTGTATAACGTGGGGTACTCAGATTACTCATGTTAAGCCTTCAGTAGAGTCACTTCAGTAAATGGCAAGGGGAAGAGGTGTCCTTTCTGACCTCGTCTGGCTTCCCTATGGCTGGCGCAGACGTCACACTTGCCTCTGCACTTGCTCCATCCTACTTTGTCCTATCCTCCCCAACCACTCTTCCCATCGCACTCTACTTCTATATTGGGTTGATAATTCATTGCAATATTCACACAGAACTCACAGAACATACTCAGAATTACGTGTTTGTTTTGCTTTGTTTTTTAGGGCAATTATGTTAACACAAGACAGGATTAGTAACAACTACAACTAATCCTTTCTTGTGGGGAATAAAAAGAGGATTAATAAACAATAAGAATACAGTTGTGAGTCCAGAACAGTGCCTATCTTCAGAAAGTAGCCACGTCTCTCTCCAGTCCTTAGCTTCTTGACCACATGTCCCTTGGCCTCTTCCTCTTCCTCCTTGTACTCCTCTACCTCATCACTCATTGTCCAGACATTGCTCCTCTGTTCTATTTTATATTTTCCTTTCTTCAGCCTCTGGTTTCTGCCTGGCTCCTTTACTGTCTTCCACAGTCTTTGCACCGCAGTCTCTGGTGCCTCTGGTCATCTCCCCTGCCATCTCCCTGGACAGAGATCTAGAGAACTCTCTTCTCCCCATAGTCCTGTGATTCCTCTCTTAGTTCTTGTTTTAGAGGTGGCTCAGCAAAGTTACCAGTGGATTGGTACCAAACCTGTCAATCTCTTCTCTTATTGTTATACATGCTGTATTTACATGGTCCCACCCTATCATTTGGTGACCATTACTGAGACAAGGATAGAAGGGCCATATTAAGAAATTTCACTCCACCATATTCTCAATAACTCAGATACATACAATTAAAACTGTGGTTCAACATGCAATGCAAAAGGAGGGACACAGGAGGAAACACTGAGTCAGAGGAGATGACATTCAGGTCAGGAAAAAAAAATTAAAACCGCAAAAACAGGTGGCGATTTGACTTTCTGTAAAGGGGTAGAATTTTCATTGTTTGTATAAATCTGACAAAGCATTGGAATTCATGACTCTATGACTAATCCACTTGGCTTAATGAATTTTTAGCATATATATGGGGGAAATTGTTGTGCCAATTACCCAAATAATCCAATGCCATTATCATCAAATAGAAAGAGAGAACAAAGGGGTCAGATGAAAGGACTCACTGAGAAAATACAATGGCAAATAGGCACACGAGAGGTGTTCAGTTTATGTGACAGCTGTGTGCTAAGTCGATTTCATCTGAAAGATAGTCAACTGATAGATTTTCAAGTCTGTTGTTTCCAGTTGATTCAAACTCACAGGGGCCTTATGTATTACAGAAGTAAATGTTGTTTGGACCTATTTTATCCTCACAAGGGGTTTTCAAACACGATGCCAGTGCATCTTGTTGAGAGTCTTCCTCTGTTTACTTGACCATCTCCTTTAAAACCAAGCATACTATCTGTCTCCAGGGATGTGCCTGTTTGTCAAGTTATTGTCAACCAAAGTAAGCTTTCCTCCACTCAGCTGTCAGGGCATCATGCTCTGTTGGTTTTGTGTGTTGCTGCGCTGTTTCCACCAGGATTTCAATATTAGCAGGATCACCCAAGGTAGACACGTATCATTGGATTTCCCAGTCTAAGACTAGGAAGGAGTGTGTGTGGCAGTCTATTTCTGAAAGAAAGAAGATACGGGAATCGGCAGGGGAGTAGCTATTTAAAGCAGTATGAATAGCATTGGAATACTACTGGATACAGCACCAGAAGTTGAATCCTCAAGTTAGAAGAGACCTAAAATACATCTGAGAAAGAACTCCCTTGCCAAAGTAGAGTTGATCTAACCCTGTGACTGGAGCAAAGAATTTGACTAATGTTGCAATGAGTCCTGAGGACAAGTGTCCTGGTGACTTAGTGGTTGTGCGTTGGCCTGGTAACCATGAGGTCAGTGACTTGAAGCCATTAGCTGCTCCCAGGGCTTTCTACTCCCATAAAAAGTTACAGTCTCATAAGCCTACAGGGACAGTTCTACCCTGTCATTTTAGGGTCGCCATGAGTGGGAATTGACTTGGTGGCAGTGATGTTTTTTTTTTAATATGGCACTCCAGCACTTGTCTATCAGTTTGTTGCACTGTTGTGCTTTGTGTGTTGCTGTGCTGGCAAAAGCTCTGTTACTGGTATTTTCAAATACCGGCATGGTTTCAGTGTTAGTCTGGATAGGCTAAAGAAACAAATCCATGGACACACATATGTGTATAAGAAAGAGGTTTATCAATAAGAGCAATTGAATATTGAAAAAAATATCCCAGCCCAGTCCAGATCAAGTCCATAAGTCTAATATTAGCCCATATGTCTGATACCAAATTATAAAGTCCTCTTCAGACTCACGAAACACATGCAATGAAGCCAAATGCAGGACAATCACAAGTCAGTGGGTAGAAAATCTTTGGGCCCAGTGGTGTTGTAAGCATCTCTCAATGCTGACAGGGATCTCTCTGTGGCTTCTCCAGCTCCTGAGGTCTGGTTGCATCCATGTGGCTTGTCTTCTGCAATGTCTCTCAGGGAGTAGCAGAAAGAGAGGTGTCTTCTGCCTCCAAAGAGGAAGTACCAGATTTCTCAGAATTCTCAGGAGAAGGCCATGCCCACAGAAGTCTCATTGGCTATTTCCAGATTGACAGCCTAGACTCCACCCCTACACTCTTAATCCTTAAATTGACACCTGATTAGGGGACTACTACAGTCACTTAAAGTGAATGGGTTTTGGAGGTGCTTCCAGACTAAGAACAAACTAAGAAGCAGGACTAGCCTGTCTACTTGTGAGGAATGAGCCACTGAACAGCTTATGGAGAGCTTTGAAACACTATCAGATACCAAAAGACTTCATGAATATTAGCAGATCATTGTCAGATATTGTGCCAGAAGATGAGCCTCTGAGGTCATAAAGCACTTAAAATATGAGTGAAGGAGAGCTGCCTATCACCATAATGATGAAATAACATAAGGATATCACATACGGATGTGACTGGACTAAAGCCAGCAGGAGGAAAGCCTTTGGGACCTTCATTTACTGATGGGGCACAAATCAAGATGAGAAGGAACAGCTGCAAACATCTATTAATGAGTGCAACTTGGAATGTACCAAGTATAAGCCGAGGAAATTTGGAAATTATCCAAAATGCAACAACGGCCTCAAACACAGGAATAATTACGAGGATAATCCAAGACGTGGCAGTGTTTTGACCTGTTGCCCAGAATTTGGAACCAACCAGGAGCACCGAGCAACAACGACAACAACAAGAGTATGAGACTATTCAAAATGAAAAGAGACAGCTGAGAGCATCCATTAACATTGAAAATGTGAAATGAGGAAAGTATTAATCTAGAACATTTGGAAGTCAACAAAACTGAACTGGAAAATGGAAAGACTGATATTATGGGAATTTGTGAACTAACCTGGGCTAGTCTTCGACATTTTAACTGAATAAACAAGCTAAAATACAAGGCCTATCAGACTGAAGAGGTATGACATCATATTCATCATCAATCCTGAAGTACAACATTGACAGAATAATATTCATAAACCTAGAAGGAGGACAAGTGAGTGTAAGTATTGTTCATATTTACTCAGAAACTACTAAAGCCAAAGATGAAGAAACTGAAAATTTTACCAATATATGTAGATGGAAATTGGTTAAAGATGTGTCCCAGGGTTGTACCCTTTCCCCATACTTATGCAGACTCTTTTCTGAGCAAATAACCTAAGAATCTGGACTATATCGAGAAGAACAAGATGGAGAGGAAAAAGCCACCAATATGCAAGTGCAATAATTTTAGTTGCTGAAAATAGAACTTTCAACACTGACTATTGAAGATCGAAGCAACATTATGATAATTGGGGAAAAATATGGAAGATATCAAGGAATTAATTTTGCTAGTATTCAACAATTAACAACCACACAGCTAAGACATCAAACCATGTATTACATTGACTAACTGAGGGGAAAAACACCTTTAAAGAGCTATAAAGCATATATATATTTGAAAATTAAGGTGTACCTGATGGACGCCGTGGATATTTTCAGTTACCTTACATTTGTAGGAAAGCAAGAAAAATGAGTGAGGAAAACAGAGGATGTCTTAGGTTAACCTTAGGGTGTCTTAGGTTTGTCTTAGGGTGTTCGCAAAGCCTTTTGAATATAACATGGGCTGCCAGAAGAAGGAACATTGGGTCCTATAGGACGTGCAGTCCAAATGCCCCTTAGACGAAAAGATGACAAGATATTGAGTCATAAACTTTGTATATGCTTTGTGAATTATCGATCTCTGGATAAGGCCCTCATATGGGGGAAGGCAGAGTCAGCAAAAACAGAGGAAACCCATAATGAGATGGGTTGTCACAAGGTCTGCAACAATGGTCTCAAACGTTGACATGATTTGAGAAGGATGCGGGGCCAGTCAATATTTTACTCTATCATACTTAACGGTCACTGGAGTTTTCGCCAACATTATGACAGTAACAAAAGCAATAACAAAGTAATATGCTTATAATAGAAAAAAATGTTTATGGGAATGGTATATGAGAAATTTACTATGCCCTGAAGGTTTCTTTAAATCTAAAGCTGTTCTAAAAATGAAATCTTATTAGGTAAAGAAACATATACAATAATAGAGAAAAGTGGGTGAGTACTTGGGAACTGCTGAATAGCTCCTCAATTAATCTGTAAATCTAAGTGTTCTAAAAAATTAAAGCCTACTGATTTAAAAAGTCTTTACTTACTGATGGTTTGCCTCAGCAAGGCTATGATAAAAGTGTGCCAAATAGGAGGTGTTATATCTTCTCAAAAAGGAGTCCTTGATACTCAATTTTGAAATTTTTAATTTGTTGCTAGGCAGTTTGATTTATTTATCAAGGAAATCCAGAACATTATAAAACATTAGGATCATTAATTTAATAACACTTTAAAATCTATTTTGTAGTTGGATTTAAACCATGACTGAGTCACTCCACCTTTGCTGACCTCAAATTACTGGTTATCAGAATGACAAACTAACAAATGTTAGCACTAGATATCATTTTTATGTGATATATTCTACAAGTAAAAATTCAATAACTCAAGTAAATTGATTCACTGTGGGTCAGTGTCCTGTCCTACACAGGATGATTACCTAAAAGTTGATCACCTTCTGAAGCAATGATCCAAGAAATTGCTCTCTGAGGCATTTCCTTTTTTTTTTTTTTTTGGTTGCTCAACAAAATCTAATTTAGTGGCAATGAATGCTTTTTTCTAAATACAGGAAATGCTCTCCTTCTGCCACACTAGTTACAAAGTAGGCCATTAAAAAGATGTATTATAGCTTCATTAGTCAAATAGTGAATATACTACAGACGGAGAGGCTTTTACAATGAATGGTGGCCTTTAAATGCCCTAATGCCCATCTTAGCTTCAGTTAAGCAATACTGCTAGAGTGTGGCCCATGCACTGTGGTTATCAGCCCATAGGACTAAACAGAGAGAAGTCCAGCTTGAATTGATGAAAAACACAAGATGCAGACTACTTTGAAATAAGTGCAATTTTACTTCCAAAGGCATAAAGGCATTGCAAGCAATTACACAAATCAGTACTTAACTGACATTCTCAGGCCATCAAATGGATATGTAAGCATAAATTACAGAGAATCATGCACTAGTTGTTTATATTAAATAAATCTAAAAATTTGAAAATACACTGTGATTATACTTTAAATATGCACTCATTATAAATAAAACTTAATGCTAAATAAATATACCCTTGACCAACAACCTCAAAAATGCTTGTAATGTGAAAATTTAAAAATGCCTATTGAGAATTCTGTTTGGGAAAAAATGGATGAGATTCTACAGATTATGCAAAGATAAATAAAGTTTAATTTTCTCTCCCAAGTAGTCCATATCTTACCACAGTGGCAAGTATATACACAGATAAGTTGGGACAGAAGTTGAGTAAAAAAATCATGCTTTGAGAACCCCAAATTTGGAGTGATTGATTCCAAGGAAGAGAGAACAAATGAGTCCTTAAAAGCTGTAATGTTTGAGTGTCATTAACATGGACATAATTTTAATATGATGAGATGGGAGTAAACATAAATGATGGTATAGAGCAGTGGTTCTCAACCTTCCTAATGCCATGACCCTTTAATACAGTTCCTCATGTTGTAGTGACACTCCAACTATAACATTATTTTCATTGCTACTTCATAACTTTAATTTTGCTACTGTTATGAATCGGGCGACCCCTGCGAAAGGGTCATTCAACCCCCAAAGGGGTTGTGACCCACAGGTTGAGAACCGCTGGCATAGAGTTTAGAATGATAGACAAATTCTTGTGTCCAAGGTAATATAGTTGATAAAAAGAATGTGTAGTGAGAAAGAAAATTGGAATTCTATCCAGTTTTAAGGGAGCCCTTTGTTATAAAATGAATCCGTTTGTTTGTTAAAGGTATATTTTTATTCCTGATGCCTCCCAAATTTTGGTTACTTGGCTTATGTATATGTTCACTTCAACATTTAAATGTGCATGACAAATGTTTGCAGTTTCATAGTTGTGATATTAAAATAAGGCTTTCTGGGAATTTCAGGAAAGAATATTGTTGTACAATGTTGACCAGGATACATGTGTGAATGAATCACCAAAATCTTATGAAAGAAATAACTTACTGTTTTAGGTGCACAAAAATTCCTAAGAAATTATCTTACTCGAATCATTGGCAATGTTACTAATCCAGAAAATCATAACAGCATCTATGCCAGAGAAAGTCACTGGGTGGGATGAAACATTAACACACTCAACTACTAAATGGAAGATTGGCAGCTTAAGTCCACCCAGAAGTACCTTGGGAGAATATAATTGTGAAAACTCAGCCCTTGAAAGTCCTATGCAGCACGGTTCTATTCTGACCCAAATGAAGTCAACATGAGTCAACTGACTGGCAACTGGTTGACATGCAGTCCAGAAACTTAGGACCATAAAATAGGACCCATGGAAAGAGTAAAAGATTCTAAATCAAATAAAGGCAGTTGGAGTCCTATGTAGATTAGGATACTTTTCCTTCATTCTCACCAATGTGAAAGTCAGTTTTTAAAATCAGTGTTATGCTAGAGATAAATAGTCTTTCTAGATGCAAAAAAAAATTTTCTAGGACAATTAATCAAACTAAAGAGAAATACATCTTCTCAGTAAGAAAAGAATGCAGAGAAAGTTCCTCCTCACTTGCATACAGATAAATGACATTCATGAAAATATCATTAAAATGAGTGACAGATCAATGGATTGCTTGATTTATGTATTTATTTGAAGATGGCATATAAATCAATATATATTTATTACAATGATAGAGAAGAGGAAACAACCATTCACCAAATGAAGCTAGATAGAGAGTATTAAATATTGAAAGATGATTTCATTTTAATTGCATGATTCAGGTTATATAGTTTTAATGTCTTACTATGAAATATAGAATATTTTTTCTCCAATTGTCTCCCACCTCCTTTTCTCTAGTCTTCAATTCTTATTATTACTGTTGAAAATACACACAACAAAATATTCACCAATTCAACAATTTCTATATGTATAATTCTATGTCATTTGCTTCATTGAAAAGTTTTACAACCACTCTTGTTCTTAGGTGTCATCAAATTGGTTTCCACTCATAAAATCTCTATGTGTGTGTTAGTCTGGGTGAACTAGAGAAACAAATCTAGGCAGACTCATATGTTTATAAGAAAAAGCTTTATGTACAAAAGCAATAGTATGTTAAGAAAACATTCCAGCCATTCCAGATCAAGTCCTTAAGTCCAATATTAGGCCATATGTCCGATATCAATCTATAAATTCCTCTTCAGACTCATGAAACACAAGAAATCATGCCAAATGCAGGACAATCACAGGCCAGTGGGGGGAAAGTCTTGTGGATCCAGTGGTGGTATAGCATCTTAGTGCCAGCAGGGGTCTTTACGTGGCTCCCCCAGCTCAGGGCACTAGTGTAACACCATGCGCTTTCTCAGCTGTAATGTCTCTCAGGGAATGAGTCTGTGTCCCACCTCCAGCAAGCTATTTATCTCATTAGAGCCTCCAAATGAGGTCATCAAACTGCAACCAGATTGACACGCTAAACTCCACCCCTTCACAAGTTGACAGAAGATTATGTAAATGCCACAGATGTTATGCTTGGTAGAATAGAAAGGTAGTAGAAAAGAAGAAGGCCCTTGATGAGATAGATTGACACAGTGGCTGCCATAATAAACTCAAGTATAACGACAATTGTAAGGATACAGTCATGCTCTGTTCTGTTGTCCATTGTGGTGTTACATAATCTGTTGTATGGAGATAAATAGCTCACTGAAGACAGGACACACACACACTCTCTGGGAGACATTCCTGTTACTGACAGATTGAGGAGGGGAAAGGAACTCTGGATTTTTGAATTTTGAACTAGTGGTTTTTATCAAAAGCTGGAAAAAATCTGGAACCATGAAAAAAACTCCTCTCTAGGACTGAACATTAAAGGGAGCCTGTGGACAGGCTGAAATGCTTGCTAGGTGAGCACTTGGATCCACTTGGTGAATGGAAGTGAGAGAAATGCAGCAATAAAGAGAGGGGTTGTGTCTAGCCACTGACACCTGTGGACCTGATTCACAAGGACTTGAGGAGAAGAGAGAAGGTTGATTGGTCTGAAGTTCATGACCTAGCACTAGGGGACTGGGATTGTTGAGAATTTGTGATGGGCCCATGGTCTAAAGGTGGGGCAAGCAGTGGGCAGCCTGTGTGAGGCTAAGTAAGGCAGCCCACATTGAGTTGACCAGAACCTGACCAGATGAAGAGAAGATTTTTGAGCCTGTACACTGGTGCATATTGTTGCTGACTTTAGGGATGGCCTGTCCTGATTTGACTTTGCTTATGGATGCAGACTCAAAATCTTCCAACTGGAATGAAGATTCTTTGCATCAAAGAATAGGATTGTCTCTCCTGATGGCACTGGGTTGATGAAAAGGACAGTATAGAAATTGGATACCCAAATTTGGGTGGATAAAGGCATGAAATGGCTGGTTTACAAACTTTCAGAGGTGGGGGAATATATTCATAAGATTAAGGTGTAGGTCTTAACTTCAATTGTTAGACATAGAATATTGTGTTTAAATGAGGGTGGCACATTTTGATTTGTATGCATATTAGTTTTATCCTGTTAGGTACAGATATGCTTTTATTATTGTTTGAAAAGTATCTATGACTAAATAGTTAAGTGAAAGTGTCAATTTGACAAGGGGTGGTCTATGGCAGTTACATAATGCAAAGGGGTGGAATCCAGTCTGTCAATCAGGTCGCAGCCTGATGACCTCATTTGGAGGCGCTACAGAGATAAATAGCTCACTGAAGGCAGGACACACACTCACTCCCTAGACATCCCCATTGACAAGCCACATGGAGCTATGCTGATAGAGCCAGGGCCCTGGAGCCAGAGGACCACATGAAGAAGCCACATGCCAGCTGGAGATGCTTCCACCACCACTGGTGCACAAAACTTTCCACCCACTGACCTGGGATCTTTCTTCCTGCATTCATTGTCATTGCATGTGGTACCAGAATTTACAGACTGGTAATGGACATATAGGCTAATATCAGATTTATGGACTTGTCCTGCACTGGGCTGGAATGTTATCTTAATGTACAATTGCTCTTTGATATAAAGTTATCTCTTAAACACATATGAGTCTCCCTGGATTTGTTTCTTTAGTCTACCTGGACTAACACAGCATCCTTTTCCATGGACTGGTCTTTCCTGATAATGTTTGCAAAGTACACTAGACAAAGTCCCACCATCCTCACTAGTAAGGAGCCATTCTGGCTGTACTTCTTCCACCTAAGAGCTATTTGTTCTTTTGGTAGTCCACAGTGCTTTCAATATTCCTCACCAGCACCATAATTCAAATACACTGATTATTATGCTTGTTTGAAGTTAAAGGAGATTTCAGGGCATGTTTTTCATTAACGGTTAAAATACTCTTTGAGAAATAGTGTTGGGATTTATTTAGCTTCAATGTCTCCAGAAAGTCTATTCTATGCATTTTTAAAATTTTTTCCATGGATTTAATTTTTTTTTCTTTAGCCAAAATGGTTAGCTGTTTAATCTCAATTTTTTTAAATGAATGTGATTATGGTAGTTACATAACCTGCTGTCAATTTGGGACTTGAGAGGATAAAGAGTGAAGGGTGTAGTCGACTGTTAATTGGGTCATAGCAAATGAGGCCTCTGTGTGGGTATGGCCTTCTGAGAATTCTGGGAACTCCTGCATTTCCTCCTTGGAGGTGGGAAGTGTCTCTCTCTTCTCCCTCCCTGAGAGATGCTCTACTGACAAGACACATGGTGCTACATACACCCTGGGAGCTAGAGAAGCTACATAGAGACCCCTGCCATGCTGAGATGCTTATAACACCACAGGATCCACAAGACTTCCAACCATTGGCCTGTGATCCTCCTGCATTTGGCATCACTGCATATATTTCATGAGTCTGAAGAGGACTTTATAAATTAGTATCAGACATATGGGCTAATATTGGACTTATGGATTTGATCTGGACTGGGCTCAGGCGTTTTCTCAATATTTCCTGTGTTATAAACCTCTTTCTTATACACATATGAGTCTCTCTGGATTTGTTTCTCTAGTTAACCCAGACTAACACAGTGATGTTCACACCACTCTTATATACTACCCTTACGTTATCAAGGTATTCTGATTGCTTCTGACCTCATCTCATGTTCAAGTAATTTTCTTCTGAAAGACTCTAAAGAGTATTCAATGATGTCGTATATAAATAATTATTTTGATGTTCTTAAATATCTGATGATGCTTTTATCTTATAAAGTATGGTTCCCTGCATATAGTATTTATAGTTTATTAGTTTTCCTCTTTAGACTTTATAGACATTAATCCATTTTCCTTGACCTTGAGGTCACACTGATGTTTTACCTTCAGAGGTGTCTGACTTTTTCCTATCTGGAGACCTGCACAGCTTCTTAATTATTAGTAAATTTCATTAAAGTAGTCAGGTTTTACCAAAATGTTTAGGCTTTGTCCAAGAATAAATAGTATTCATTTTCTCATATGTATTACTTAAATTAATACTTTAATGCCTAAATACAGCTTTTCTTATATTTGAAGGTCAACAATGCAGACTATACTTATATTTCATCTTTTTAATAATTCAGTTGCTATATAGGCAATAATTATGTCACTGTGAAGACCTAATCATTGATTTTTATCAGTTTCTGTTTTTCATTTCTGAATAAATTTTCTGTTAAATATTTGAGCTCTCAGTTTCAGAGACATGGTGAGCTACATAGTACGTCACTTTTATATGGTCTTTACTTTTATGATATTCTCTCCAATTTTTAATTTCTCTTTTTCTGGGCCCATTCATGGTGATTATCTCAAGCTTTTCATGCCAGTATTCTGATTTCTAATCACATTCCTTCCCCACACCCACTCGTATCATTTTTGAAAGCATCTAGAGATGAATTGTCTTCACTTAGCCTTCTTTTTGTTAATGTCATTGTTTATTTGCGAATACTTTTCAATGTTTTATCTAATTTAAATTGCCATCGCAGTCTCATCAAACTTGACTAGTATAAGAAGCCTTTTGAAGAATGTTTCCATTCCTTTAGTTTCATTTTGGTTCAGCTAAGTTTAAGTACTTGTTAGCTCCTTTTCTTCCGTTTCTTCTTTGAGCTTCGTGTATGTATGTCAGTTCAGACTAATTCTATATTATGAGATAGGGTGGGCAATCCTTATTTACACCTTCTTTAGCCTCAGGCTAAATTAGTCAGTATGGTCCCAGCTCTTTGAAGTTTGTGATATAGTATTACAGTTCTTTTTTTTATTATTGCTGCCAATTAAATTATGACTATTGTAAAAATTTTAAATATTTATTTTCTATCTAATTCGTAGAAGAAGAAATTATTTGTGAGAAAAGCAATATTAAGGCCATAAAATAAAAGTGAAGTTATTATTGAGAAAAGTATTTCCAAATCAAATTCTAAGAACTATATTAGTTTGGAGGAACATTTTGTTTGTGAAAGTAGGCCCACCAAGTATAGGAAAAGGAGGAAACTTGAGGGGTGTTTGTTTGTTTGTATAAGAATTTGGTATGAAGAAGATTTACCACTTCTCTACATAAATTTTTCAGAAATTAGAAAACAATCATACAGTATAATGGAGTTAATATCAATTATGATGAGGAGTCCTGATGTATTTTATTTTGTCCCATTATCTCAGAGGCATAAGCAAATAAGAAATAGATGTTTATTTGAGCATGAGATATTTGAAATATATACTATATAAAATGAATACATGGTAAAAACTATAATAAATTATACAAGCATTTTCTTGAGAATATGGGCTCAATTATTAAATAAATGACATTTATGAACTATGTAAATTTATATCCAATTAACTTGCTGCAGCTATCTTATTAAATGACAATTAAATGTATTAACAGTCCTACAATTTTAAATATCAATATGAATTTAACTATACCTTTATTGCCATTGTACTTCTGAGTTAATTACATGGCAAGGTGATTTATCTTTTGCATAATTATTAAGCCATAGCCCTATTCTTAAAATTTTTTTTTAATTAATCGCTTTATAAATGCTGAAGATAAGTCCCCAAAGCTATGCTAATTGTCTACATTTATACAAATCTATGTTTTGGAGAAAAATGCAGATTTCACATGGTTTGTAGTAGCAGGATAGTGCCTCTAATTCTCAGTTTCAAATAAAGTATGAAATACCTCCATGCATTTTCAAAGCCACTATTTGTTTTTTCAAATTTTATTTCTTCTTGTTATGACTGTGACTAATGCATATTTAATTATAAGAATTTTTTGACAACTAGTAGTTTCCTTATTAAAATAGAATTAGGAAAAAAATCTTCAGAAACCAAATAGCTTAATTCTGTCAATGATACATGCTTATTGTTCTTTTACTGATCTCTAAATATCTGACCTAAAAACAGGCACTTTCCAACTTTAATACTCTGAAAAAGATCATAAGCTTTGCATAAAGATACTTTGGAGAACAAATAATTCTCCCTATTTCTATTCTACATATTTCAATAACACTTGTGGTTAGTTATCCTATTTTCTCATTAGAAAAAAATTGAATGATAATAGTTACTAAATATGGTTATGCTGAATATTTAATGTAATTATATGCATATATGCATGGACTATAACACTTTACATTCGATGCATAAAAGATCATTCTCAGTAAACAACAATTTTATTCTCACATTTCTACATATTTGATGCTCTAAGACTGCTGCATTTTACAGACCTTGAATCTATTCTCCAAATAATTTTATATCATTTACAATGAATATAGATCTTGAAGCAGCTAATAGTCTTGAAAAGACAAAAAAATTTTAAAAAGCACATATGAGGGACTAATTGGACATTCAACACAAGGCATATACCAAACTATCACTGTATATGTTTTTTCTCCAACAGGTTTATTGGCATATAATTCACATATCATACAATTTAATAGTTCAATCACATCAAGAATGGTGGAGGGAAGGTGAGGGAGAAAGGGGGAACAGATGACAAGGTCTACATATAACCTCCTCCTTGGGGGATGGTCAGCAGAGAAGTGGGTGAGGGGAGATGTCAGATGGTGTAAGATACGACAAAATAATAATAATTTATAATTATCAAGGTGTCAGGGGGGAGGGAGGAGCAGGAAGGGAGGGGAAAAAATGAGGAGCTGATACCAAGGGCTCAAGTAGAAAGCAGGTGTTTTGAGAATGATGATGGCAACATATGTACAAAATTGCTTGGAACAATTGATGTATGTATGTATGTATTGTGATAAGAGTTGTATGAGCCCCTAATAAAATGATTAAAAAATAAGAAGGGTTTTATAATCTTGAACACAATCACTTTTCGAACATCTTCTTAATTCATCAGTAGTACCTTCCCATTTAGCCCCAACTTCCCATGACACATCCCTAGGAACCATTAATTCTCTATGTATTGACCTACCCTATACAAAAAAAATGATTAAACAAAACTAACAATAGCAAAGTAAAACAGATGAGAACCTCAATTGAAAAGAAAGCAGAAAATATTGGAAACTAAAACAAATTTAAATGCATCATAAGGGAGATCAAAGTCGATGGTCTAAGGGAATACTCCAGGGGCTTAATTCTTATGTATTTCACCTTCACTTAAATAAAACAAAATAAAAACCACCTGAAACAGTTTCAAATGGGTCAAAGGGAGATCAAGTAATAAGAGATTACATTTTAACTAACAATGTCTTCCATAATCGATTTTACAATGTTCTCTCTCTGATAACAGGGCTATTCACATCCCTCATGTATGATCAGATGGAATTCACTGAAGGCTTAATCCATGTGTGGAACCTGCAAATGGATTTTGGGATTTCACTGATCTGTAAACCAGGTAATTTAAGCTCTAATGCCATTTCTCCTTTAGATTTGGATTATATTACTTCTATTCCTTGGATCACACAGCTATGTACTGCTTACATGGGGACTTAGTTGACATCTCACTTAGATGGCTGCTTGTTTGTAAATAAGTTATCATCTTACATCTTTTAGGACAGTAAAACAAAATTTAAATGTTTAATGATTAAATCTATATTTATGCAAAGATAATCTTTGTGACTCAGGTGATACATTGGCAAATCCCAGCCCTAAGTCCTGTGAGAAAGGAAGTCAGAAAACCCATTTTTGACTTAGGGTCTCTAGTAAGCCAATCTGCAGAAAGACTCAATTGGTTTGGTGTTGCTAAATTATGTTTTAAGTTCACAGACCTCAACCCTCTCAGCAAATGCAGTCTATTTATCACTGAGGTATCTTATATTATGCAGATCTAAATTTCAACAGGGACAAAACCAAAAAACAGAAAACTTTTTCTATGGACTGTTATCATGCAACCTCTCCAGTGTAATCTTCCTGATCGTTTCAACCCTTGCAATACTCTGTGTGGGAAGCGTGGTGGGTGGAGATCAAGTTCTCTGCATTCCTCCTCTCTCCTGGACTGAAGTGTGGTGGTCGGTCCACTTCTTGACAGCGTCACTTCTTTCTTGGTAAATCTGTGCCTGCTTAAGTCTTCTGTAAGCTTCCAATAAAATCACCCATCAAGTCTTCAACTCTTAGGGGCAATAAGAAATGTCCTGGTAACAAAGTTTCCCAGATGAAATAGAAGGAAATCTACAATCTTGGCCTATGTGCTTCAGTTAAATAAGCTTCCTCTGGCTTTCCATTGCTTATAGCGCTGTTAATGATGGAATTCACACCTAAATCATTGCTGTTCTTGATGGTGAGTTTCTACAAGGCCTAAGTGCATATAAAGAACACCCTACATAGATCGTTCAGTTTAAAGGTGATTGGGAATTGATAGGAAAGACTGAGAACGGATTTCACTTGTCACTTAACAATAGTCAGGTTGAACTCTAGATATAAGTAATAGAGGACATTTATAGAAATTCGTTGAACAAGTCCAGTTTGACTCCACAATATCAAAATTACAATTTGTATAGATGGTGACCCATTCAACTAAGCAAGCTAACAATGATCAGTAGGAATGAAGAAAATAGTCAAAACCTGGTTACTGGAAGGACTGTAAGACTCATGATATAATTGAACCATTGAATTTTGTGATATGGGAATTATATACCAATAAAACGGTTGAAAAGAAGGCTGCTGGTACTTGTCAACTTATCAGCATTTGAAAAGAAAGGCTCTGTAGGACTTGAGAAGCCCTGGTGATGTGGTAGTTATGCCTTGGGATGTGTTCCAATTTGCAAGGTCAGCCATTAGAAACCAACAGTACTTCCTTGTGAGAAAGGTGAGGTTTCTGACTCCCCTTAAAGGTTTGTAATCTGAATCCCCCTCCAGGGGCAGTTCTATCCTGTCTTATTGCACATTTGACATAAATTACAATCTACTTGATGGCAGTGAGTTTGGTTTGGGTTTTGGTAATACCCTTAGGCCACAAGATATAGAAGGAGCAGACACAGGCCTGAGTTGAAAGTTGCTAAAATTTGTTTTAGGTTTTAATAGTTAGAGTCCTATATTATTTAGCTGTAGAGTTTTTCATTTCCATAAGCATCTCAGTATCCCTCCCCAATCTATGAGCTCAAAAACCACTCAGTAAACAAGTGTGAATTTGGGCAAAAGGAGGACAAGAGACATTATGATAGTAAAGGAGACAAAAGAAGACACTAGGAGGTTTTGTAAGAGTTAAGGCAGCAGAAGCAAATACTATTCACCACATAATCCTGTATTAACAGTGATCTATGAGCAGACTGGAGGTTGCACAAGTGTAGGGAGATGAGGGCAACTATACCTACAAATGTGTAGATTTGAACGAGGGAGAATATTTGTATATATGGATTTGCCTTGAATGCAAATATATTTATGAATGTAGTGGAAAACAGAGAGCAATATGATGAAAATCACTTTGTTGTTGTTCGGTGCCTGTTAATTCGTTCTGCCTCACAGTTACCCTATACACAACAAACAACAAATCTCCCAGGTCTGAGACATTCTTACACTTGTTTTTATGTTTGATTCCATTGTTGTAGTCACTGTGTCAGTTAGTTCATCTAGTTGAGGACCTATCCCTTTTTTCCTGCCTCTCCACGTTTGCAAGCATGATGTCCTTCTCCTGGGACTGATCACTTCTGACAACATGCTCATTGTATGTAAGACCAAGCCTCACCATCTAGAGAGCATTCTGGCTGTACTTCTTCCAAGAAAAGTCTGTATATTCTTTTGGCAGTCCAATGTATTTTGGATATTCTCTACCAACACCATTGATCAAATGCCAATATTCTTCTCCCACATATCTTATTCAATATCCAACTTTCACATGCATATGTGGTGATTGTTAAAAAATATCATGGCTTGGATCAGGCACACCTTAGTCCTCAAAGTAACATCCTTTGCTTCAACACTGTAAGGAGGTCTGGTATAGTATTTACTCAATGCAATATGTCATTTGATCTCTGACTACTGCTTCCATGAGCACTGATTGTGGATCTTCATCCACTTGTGGAGTTATTGGTATTCTTTACATTGTAATATATACTGAAGCCTTCAGTCCCTGATCTTCATCAGTAAATATGTCAAGTCTTCCTCACGTTCAGCAAGCAAGTTGAGTTATCTGGATATTCCAGGTTGTTAATAAAACTGCCTCCAATCCTCATGCCACATTATTCTTCATATAATACAGGTTCTCTGATTATTTGACTAGCACACAGATTTAATAAACATGGTGAGAGGATATAACACTGATACACTTTTACTCTTTTCAAACCACTTTGCATTAATTTGCTGTGTTTGCAAAACTTCCTCTTGATCCATGTACAAGTTCTGTATGAGCAATGAAGTGTTATAGAATTTCTTAGACACGACCAAGCACCATAAGGGAATGAGGTGCTAGGCCTGGAGGATCAGGACCATAGTCTCAGGGGACATCAAAATCAATTGGCATAATAGAGTTCACAAAGAAAATGCCCTACACTCTGCTTTGGAGAGAAGCACCTGGGCCCTCCATGCATATAAGCAGCCACCTAAGGTACAACTATTGGTTTCACCCTGTCCAGATGAAATAATTATGAAAATCAAATGATGCTTGGAAATGATTAGTCCAATTCACTAATGGACCATGCAAACATTAGTCTCCACAACCTTGAGGTAAGATCTAGAAAGTGTCCATCTACCACCATCAACTACTCTGAAAAGAATCACATTAGAAACTATTGGATCAGGTGTGATAAAAAGGTGGAACATAACTAAAGACCAAACCAGAGTTCTGATCTCTTGGTCTAATAGGGACTGTGTGGACCCACTCAACTATGGCCGTTAGTTACCCTTCGTGTGGTACGGTTATCATGCATTTATTAGAATAATCAATCATTTAAAAGGATAGAATCAAAAGGATCACATTTAACCAAGAACAAACTCAAAGCCATAAGAAGGAAAAAGGTATGGAAACTAGAAATTTGTGACACAGAATGGTAAGCAACAATACACCGATGGGATTGAAACAAAGTATATATGAATTGTTTGATGTAAAAAAAGTATGATGTGCTCTGTAAACTTTCATCAAATTCATAACAAGTTTTAAAAAAAGGAATGGCACCCAGCCACTTTTGGCTTCCGCTGCTGATGCACGAGGCAAACAGAAAATGACTGTCTTGGGTGGTCTGATTGATCCTGATTATCAAGGAGAAATGGAACTGATATCATGTAATAGAATTAAACTAAAATATTTTTGGAATCCAGACAATCCATTAGGATGTTTCTTTGTACTAGGTAATTTTTTAATGAAATAGAATGCATGAATATCAATATTCTAAGTGCTAGTGAGCTGAAATAATCTGGTATTGGCCATTTTGGACCAGAAAATCTTATAGTTTACTACAACCGCAATGACAAATTCAAGGGGTGTGGGTTTACATTCATGGTCTAAAAGGAGATTTCAAAATTATCTTGAAATGCAGGACTGTCTGTAATAGGATAATATCTATCTGTATATAAGGAAATCTAGTCAATATCATTAGTATTCAAATTTATGCACCAGCCACTAAATCTTATGAATAATTTTACAGTGTTAATTCTGATATTGATCAAACATGCAATCAAGATGCATCAATGATTATTGGTGACTGGAATGCAAAAGTTGGGAACCAAGAGGAAGAAACAGCTCTTGGAAAATATGGTCTTGGTGATAGAAATTAAGCTAGAGATCAAATGATAGACTTTTTCAAGACCAACAATGTGTCCTCAGTGAATACTTTTTTCAAAAATACAAAACACCTGGCCTTCTCCAGATGGAATGCCCAGAACTCCAATTGACTACATCTATGGGAGGAGACAATGGAGAAGCTCATTATCAGCAGCTAAAACCAGGGGTTGACTGTGGAAGAAACTATCAATAGCTCTTATGTAAATTCAGGTTGAAGCTGATGAAGATTAAAACAAGTCCAACAGGGTCAAATTAATACCTTAAACATATCCAACCTAAATTTGGAGATCATCTCTAGAACTTCAAGAACAGATTTGACTCATTGAACACTAGTAACAGAAGACCTGGTGGTAGGAAATCAGGAACATCATTTATGAAGAAAGTCAAATATCACTGAAAACACAGGTAAAAAGAGAAATGATTAAAGTGAGTGTCAGAAAAATCTCTGAAAGCTGCTCTTACTTTTAAAGTGGCTAAGACACATAAAGATAAGAGGAAGTCAAGAGATGAATGGAACATTTCATCAAAGGGAATTTTTACAAGATGAAGTAAAATATTATAATAAAATGTGAAAAGACCTAGAGGTTATAGAACCCCAAATATAAGAACATGCTCAGCATATCTTAAACTGCAAGAACTCAAGAAAAAAACCCATCTTGAATTAAGATATTACAAGATTCTCTGGGCAAGCTTATGTTGAAGATCATCTAAGAATGGGTGCAGCAATACATTGACAAGAAGCTGCCAGATTGGAAGAGGATTTAGAACAAGAGAAATTGTTGCTGCTATTAGATTCTTCTTGGCTGAAAGCAGAGAATATGAGTAAAGTGATAATTTGTGTTTTGTTGAGAATACAAGGGCATTCGATGGTGTGTATTGTAACAGACTATGGACAGCCTGAATACTTCCTTGTGCTCATATGGAACCTGCAAATGGATCAAGAGGCAGGTGTTCCAGAAGAACAGGGGAATACTGCATGATTTAAAATCAGGAAAGGTGTATTTCAGGGTTGTATCTTACCATACTTCTTCAAATTGTATGCTGAGCAAATAATTAGAGAGGCTGGATTATGTGAAGATGAACATGGCATCAGGATTGGAGGAAGGCTTGTGAGCAACTTGCAATATGCAGGTGATGATGCAGCAATAAGCTTGCTGAAATGGAGGAGAACTTGAAGTAGTTGCTGATTAATATCAAGGATTGAAGCCTTATTACAATTCAATGTGCAGAAAACCAGAATTCTCACAACAGGAGACATCATGATATATGGAAAAAAGGATGAAGTAGTCAAGTACTTTTTCTTGCTTGGATCCACAATTAATGATCATGGAAGCAGCAATCAAAAGATCTAAAGATCTATTGCATCAGGTTAATCTGCTGCACAAGACCTTTTTAGAGGATTGAAGAGCAAGGATGTTACTTTGAGGACTAGAGTGCATCTGACCCAAACCATGGTATTCTCCATTGCATCGTATCCAAGGGAAAGTTGGGCATTAAATAAGGAAAACAGTGAAAGAATCCATGCATTTGAACTATGGCGTCGGTGAAGAATATTGAAAGTACCATGGACTGAGAAAAGGAAAAACCGATCTGTTTGGGAAGAAGTAATGCCAGAGTGCTCCTTACAGGCAAAGATGGAAAGACTTTGTCTTGCAGATTTTGGACATACTGTCATGAGAGAACCATCCACAGAGAAGTGCTAATAAGGAAGGGCAGTGAAAAAGAGGAAGGCCTTCAATGAGATGGATTTCACAGTGGCTGCATCAATGAGGATCAATTATGATGGCACAGGACCGTGCAATGCTTCCTTCTTTCGTGCATAGGGTCACTATTGGTCAGAGCCAACTCAGTGGCAGCTAACAACAACTGTGTGAAGCATATTCTTTTTTTTAAACATTTTATTAGGGGCTCATACAACTCTTATCATAATCCATACACACATCAATTGTGTAAAGTGCATTTGTGCTTCATTCTCAAAACATTTTCTCTCCACTTAAACCTCCGACATTAGGTCCTCATTTTTCCCCTCCCTCTCCGCTGCCCCCTCATGAGCCCTTGATAGTTTATAAATTGTTATTTTGTCATATCTTGCCCTGCCTGACGTTTCTTCTCACCCACTTTTCTGTTGTCTGTCCCCCAGGGAGGAGGTCACATATAGTCCCTTGTAACCGGTTCCCTCCTTCCTACCCACTCTCCCTCCACACTCCCTGTTTGGCCACTCACTCCACTGGTCCTGTAGGAATCATCGCCCTGGATTCTCAGCTCCCATCTGTACCAGTGTACATCCTCTGGTCTAGCCAGACTTGCAAGGTCGAATTCAGTCATGGTAGTGGGAGCTGGGAGGAAACATTTAGAAACTAGAGGAAAATTGTATTTTTCATCGTTGTTACATCACACCCTGACTGGCTCATCTCCTCCCCGAGATCCCTCTGCAAGGGGATCTCCAGTGGCCTAATAATGTGGCAAAGAAAGCTGATGGTGCCCGGCTATCAAAAGATATAGCGTCTGGGGTCTTAAAACTTGAAGGTAAACAAGCAGCCATCTAGCTCAGAAGCAACAAAGCCCACATGGAACAACATATCAGCCTGTGTGATCACGAGGTGTCAAACAGATCACTGAAGACAAATGGGTGCATAAGCAAATGTGGCGAAGAAAGCTGATGGTGCCCGGCTATCAAAAAGTATAGCGTCTGGGGTCTTAAAGGCTTGAAGGTAATCAAGTGGCCATCAAGCTCAGAAGCAACAAAGCCCACATGGAAGAAGTACACCAGCCTATGCAACCACGAGGTGTCGAAGGGACCTGGTATAAGGCATCATCAGAACAAAAAATTCTACCATAGTGAATAATGAGGGGAGCGTGGAGTGGAGACCCAAAGCCCATTAGTGAAGCATATACTTAATGTACCTTCCTGTGTGTGTGTGTGTGTGTGTGTGTGTGTATCTCAACATTATTGGTTTTGAGTCTCTAGATTCCAGCCTATAGCTGTTTAAGTTTATTTATAACTAATTTAAATTTAAGGCGAATATACCACTTATAACAAGAGCTATGGTGGCATACTGCCTTCTCATTGATCTACTACATGCAAGGTCTTCAGTTCAAAACCACCAGCTTTTCTGCAGGAGAAAGATGAAGCTTCTCCTCCGGTAAAGATGTACAGCTTCTGAAATCCACAAGGGCAGATCTACTTTGCTCTATGAGTTGGAATTAACTCCCTGACAGCGAGTTTATTTGTTTGTTTGTGGTTTAAGACTTATCATTACCAGGTGTCTGCCATTTTGTTGGACAGTGGTACCTTTCTTGTTGCTGTGGGGCTTGGTAAAGGGGAGGTTCCCTAGAAAATAAAGATCATCAAAGAGATAAATTGACTCAATGACGATAACAATGGGTATGATCAGAACATGATTGTGAGGATTGCCCAGGAGCTGCCAGTGCTTTGTTCAGGGTCGCTATCAATTGCAACCAATGGCACCTAAAGTCAACAATAACAAGACTTATAAAAATGATTATTTTTTCCTCAATTTTAGTAGGTACCTCTTTAGTGAGATCTTTGTAGCAAAACTTGCAAAAGAACAATAATAAAGCATCCATAAAAAGAGGAGGCTGTTATGAGTCCTAATGACAGTTTTCATGAATTGACTACTACTTCTTAGGGTACTTTAATATATTCCTAGTTCGCAAAGTAAATGTACAACATAGATATTTTTACAGTGATTTTATATGTGAGAAGACTATTCCTGAGAGATCAGCTATTGAACGTATTATTATCCAAACACAGATCAGTTGTCCCTGGAGCTCAAATTCCTTGAGCTACATCATCCTGCAGGTGAGTTAATTGACTAACCCATTAGCTCATCTATTGTACATCAACACATACTTAATTTATATTACCTTATATCCCAAGAGCCCCACAATTTTCTTGTGTAATTAGTTATAGCATCTTCTAGAGGAGTCTGTCTCAAAAGTTGTTCTCATCAGTGCTGCTATGAACAGTCTGTTACTGTTTTTGCCATCTCTGTATCTTCTAATTATCCAGTGACTAAATTCTTCTGGAATTAATGTGGAATGAACACACAGATATTGTGACAGTATAATCCATTTTGTCTACAGAATATGGTATCAAGAAGTGAGGTAAACATGCACTGTCCCAAAAACATTTTCTCTCTACTTTTAAATTTTTATTTATTTTTGAACATTTTCCCCTCTAAATCTATGTCTTAAAGGTTTAAAAAGTTGAAACTCCCTTATATTGTTTTATTTTTTCACTTTTTCCCCCAGAAGGCATAGATATACATAAATAACTAGCCCTCTAAATCTAAAACTTAAAATATAATTATAACCATGATTTTATTTTAATATTTCATTTTGTTGTTTTGATGGCATCTTTCCTAGGGATTAACATGTTAATTATGCTGTAACAAATGAATTTCATATAAACTTTTCCTTTATCATCCAAATTTACCACAGTCCATTTCTGTAAATATAAAAATATATGCTTAATCCTTTGTATAAAGCTGGTTTTTGGTTCAGACAAATCTGAATCAGAAAAGTCAATAACTTTACTAGAAGAATCTCCAATTTTACTTTAAAGACTTTGTTAGTTTTAATTAACATTGTTATTATTTTCATCTCTCACACCAACCGCTATGAGATGAAAATAATAACAATGTACAATCTATCAGGGGGTTATGAAGGTGGATGAGGGAAGGGAGGGGAGGCAAAAAACAAAGCTGATACCAAGGGCTCAATAGAAAGTAAATGTCTAAAAAAGAATGAAGGCAACATATGTACAAACATACTTGACTCAATTGATGTATGGATTGTGATAAGAGCTGATGAGCCCCCAGTAAAATGATTTAAATATTAAAAAAGAAATACAATTTTAAAAAGAAAGAATAAAGAAGCTGGAGCCATTTTGCTATCTCTCTCACTTTGACAATTTGAGGTATATTTAAAGAACTTTCAGACAATCTATCTAAGTATGGCTAATTCAAGGTATTTTATGTATGAGCATTTATTACAGATTAATAAAACTGTACCCTTCTGAAGGTAAAAAAATTGGAATTAACAAATAATAACAAAAAGTTTCTAACACAAAATTAAAATTTCAAATTCAGAGACTTATGATGCTCAAAATGTGCAGAAAGAAAATTGAATGTACATAAGTTCCACAATAAAATAATCAACATATAACAATGACATATAATTATTAAATGGAAATGATTGAGTTGGGGAGAAGCCTTATCTTACATGATTATAGTTACATCAGCTTTATTTAATTAAAACATCCTTGAAAACATGACCATATCTCTTAAAATGGTGAACATTTGAATCCTTCGGTATGCTAAATGTTCATGTGATTTGTACTGGAATATCAGTTAAAATTTTCAGCACAACCTTCTCTTAGTTTTATTTTTGAAAATGTATATGTAGGATCTCAGTTCATATTACCTTTAAATATTCCTCATTAGTAAAATTTTTATTGAACATTATTTAGTGTCATGGCGCATATTTTCCAACAATACTGAAAATGTGTAAAAACTTCAGGAGAATTCTGAGGATCACAAAGTTAATTTGAGTGTCTAATTGATAGAAATTCTGTTGTGATCAACATTAACTCTCCTAACTATATGTAAATAGTGAGATTCCTAAGTTAATTGAGATGCGTATTTGATTTATCTCTTTGAACAAATCCTGATGGTATGAGGGTTATGCTTGGGGCTGCTAACTGACAGATTATCAGTTCAAAACTTCCAGCCATGCCAAGAGAGGAAAACAGGTCTTTATATTCCCCAAAGAGTAACAATCTCAGAAATCCACAGGGGCAGCAGGGGCAGTTGGGGCAGTTCGACCCTGGCTTATTGGGTCACAGCGAGTCAGAATTGATGTCATCGTAGTGAGAGATTTCATGAGAACCCAGGAATAGAGCCACTTCTTGCCCCAGACCTCGTATGCGAAAGTCACATAAGTACTAAACTTGCTTCCTTTTCATCTTTCCAAGTCTGTTTTTGTCACCTACATTAACACAGGACAATATCCCAAGTTCCTTATGTTGTAATTTCAAACGTCAAACTAAACCCACTTCACCTTGTTCCATTTCAATTCATAGAGACCCTGCATAGGGCTGTCAAGGCTGTAAATCTTTATGGGAACAGGTAACCTCATCTTTCTCCCATACAGTTCCCGGTGGGTTAGAACAGCTGACCTTGCTGTTAGCAGTCCGACATCACTCTAGAGTTCCACTAAGGCTCCTTCTGTCTTGTAAGAACTTATATAAAGTATTTGTGGATCTTGGAAAGTCATTAAAAAGAACAATTTTTCCTGTATGCATGCTTTCATCAGCTGCCAGAAATAATTACTGATTCTATAAAACAGTTTGGAATTAGCTAAATTTGCTTTAAGACCATGACCTTTATTTTCTAAAAGCAATTTCCTATGTCCATTAGATAATCTGTTCAATGATATCCTTCTTCAGTCTCTGCCATAGCACATTCCTGTCTCCAAGTCTTCCTCCACTTATAGCTGTACAGTGTAAAAGCAGTGTTAAGTCCAGGTTTGAAACCTTGCCATCAATATAACACACTCTACTCCTCTACATGTTTCCTATAGAAGAGGATATTTGAACCTGCAACATCAAGAATTTTCCATCTACTATCATTGTATGCCAGAAGTTGGCAATGGTTAAGTGATAAGGATTGGATATTAACTAAAAGATTGGCAGCTCAAATCAATAGACACTTTGGAAGAAAGGCCTGGTGATCTACCTACAAAAAATTACAAATCTTAGGAATCAGTTAAAAGACAAGGCTTTGCACTACCTTAGAGTTATACTTTTGGAAGCATACACGAGCAGTTCTGCCTTGCCTTGCAGGGTGCCTGGGAGGTGGAGTCGACCCAATGGCATTGCCGGTATTGGATCTGATCATGTAGTTATACTCGGCGGGTCGCTAAGAGTTGGAATACACTTCATGAAAACGTTTTGTTTTTAATTGAAACTGTTCAAGGGTGAAGACTTAAAATTTCAACTGGAGTTCCAAGAGGTTCCATGAACCAAAACCAGGGCTAAGATGAACTTCTGCGCTGACGCTTAGATACGCTCTTAGGAGGCAGATTTCCTGAGTTGTTTAAGATTTAATAGTGAAAGCAGTAAAGCCCAAACAAGATGATATAGGAGAATATCCTCGTGAAATTACACAGAAAATATTCCCTAAATATAGCACTATTCATAAAAGACTTATTGAATAAATTGAATGCTATTAAAATATAAATTTCTGTTTTAAAAATGAGACCATTAAGAGAGAGAAAAAGCAAGGCAACAAAGAGAAGACTTTGCATTGTATACATGTGACAAAGTCTTTATGTCCAGAATATATGAAGAATACCTACAATGCAATAATAAAAGACAGTACTACAGGAAAACAAACAATCAAATAAAATGGACAATTCACAAAATAATGTATCTAAGTGTTCTGTACACATAAGACATTTTCCTTAAAATCACTCTTTACCACGGAAGTATAATTAAATTCCTAATGAGTTCAAATTAAAAGAAACAGAAAACAAACTGACAAGAACAAATGTTGCCTTGCATCTTGTGCGATTGCAGAATATACTACTACTGGGAGAATACATTGTTGCTAATAGTTTGAAAACTTGTTTACAGTATTTATTCAAATGATATGTATATAACCTGCCATTTCGGTAATGTGGCCAGGTAGTACAGAGATTCAGGGCTTGGCTGCCAATGAAAGAGTCTGTGGTTCAAATACACCAACCACTGTGAGAGAAAGATGTGGCAATCTGCTTTCCTAAAGAGGATTGCCTTGAAAACCCAACGGGGCGGCTCTACCCTGTCCTATAGGGTTGTATAGAGTTAGGCTCAACAACATGACAATGGGCACCATTTCTATAGGGCACTATATCAAGGAGGATGTATTGCATATATACACAGAATTTTACATACACCTATGCACACATATGTGAATAGAAATGTTTTAATAGGTATAAGTGGGTCTCAATGAACAGACAAGACTTAGTCAAAGAACCAAAAGTAAAGCAGCCGTCTTTAGGTAGCTTTCCTTATAATAGACTAACTCAGAAAGGTCTGTTATCAGCAACTGTGGTCATAATCCAAGCTTTCAAGCTAAAGATATTACTGCACACACCCCTGCTTTGGACCATGAGTCAAGCCCACAGCAGGATAACTTACATAGTGCTATTTTATAAGGCTCTCTCACTTTCAGAAAGTTTTGCTAACAATAATTGTAATGATAATTTTCTTTAAGTGCAAATGTTAGAGGGAATGAGTTGAATATTTGGTACAATTTTCTGAGGTCTCTGTTGTATTTGTGGTGTTTCTTTCTAGAGAAAGGAAAGAGGATCTATGGAGTAAATTCATTATGCACCAACCAATGAATGGGTAAAACCACTTTTTTTTCTGTAATCACAGTTCTTTCTAAAGTCACAGAGCTCCTATAAATGTGATAATAAAGTAACTCCACATTGGTTCCTTCAGCTCCCTGGAGTTTAAAGCGTATTAATGGCTATTGGATTCAGAATAAATAAACTGGATGGAAAAGTCATTATGGGAGTTCTATTTTCCAAATATCAATTTGGTTTCTAAGCACTCCAATAACTTATCCTTAATTTCCAGCTTGACACTTCAGAGGAAAAAAACATTTTGAATTTGGGGCATCATTTATTTTTCCCTTCTTATAATAATGGGATGTGAATTCAGTGACTATGCCTATTGAGTTTGGCATTAGAAGCTGATTCATCTTTTAAAAAATGATATGCATTTTACATATTACATTCCATCCGTTGGGGGACAGCAAAAAATAAAAAAAGGCATTGGAAATAAAATTAATTGGGATGGTTGGATGAATAGACCCTTTCTTCCCTTTATTGAATTCAATAGTTTTGTGTGAGCCCCAGATCTCTCTGCAGAGATTTAATGTTGAGAATCAGTGTACAGTGTTGTTAAACAGGATTATATTCTTGCTGAGAAAAAAAATCTCTAAATTTCCTTATTTGAACTATACATATATGAGTGCTCTTAGATTCCTATAATTAATACAAGAAAGAAGACGGGAACTGATATATCATGGTGGTGAGATGCTGGGCGGTTGTGACCTCTCGAACAGTTTGCATCTTTTAAGCCCATGATTACATGTGACCTCCTTCGCAATGGAAGCATAATTCAGCAACAGGAAGAACAAAGATGAGTTACAGGACAGCATCAACTGATTAACTGCTCAAATTCGCATCCCAAAGTCCTGTGTCTGGTCAAAATAGTAATACAGGATACGTTTTTATCCTCAACAAGCAGTTAGATATTCTTGTCACTAAATGGTGACATTTCTCCTAAAGTTTATTTTTTTCTTCTTATAATCACCTCTTTTTCCACTTGGGTAAATCACAAAATGGCTTGTCATTTTTGCTGTTCTTTTCAAAATACTTATTTGAATATATTTCAATAGGTTGTCTCCATTATTAGGGTAAGCTCTGCTAATTCCGGGGTCAGAAGTTAGCAGAATCTTGTGAGGGTTCCTTTAAAAAGTTTCAATCGACTCTAGGGTTTCTGAAGGGATCTGCGTCAGAAGATCCCTTAAATTCAAGCCATAGGGCTCAACTCAGAGACTTATGATGCTTGATTTCTGCAATTCTGAAAGAGGTGATCTTGATAGATTTCCTCAAAGAGCACAAGGCAACCAGGGGGTCTTATTAAAAAGAATATTTTAAGAAAAGTGGAACCAGGGAACCGCATTGGCTAGAAAAGTTTATAGTATGGATTGTCCCATCGTGATAAGGCATTTCCCTGTTCTTTGAGAATAGCAAAGCCTGTGGATGGAGATTTGAACAATTAATATCATCCATCTTGAAGCCCTGATCTTTTCCTCTCAGTTTCTTTTTAATCCACAAACTAACAAATAAAAAGAGTTTGAATCCCTCTGCTTACATGTTGGGCTGTAATCCACAAGGTCCTTAGTTAGAAACCATCAGCCACTGCAGAAGTCATTCAACATCCTCACAATTCTTGTTATGCTTGAGCACATTCTTGCAGCACGGTACCAATTTTTCTTATTGAACGTCATCCTTTTTTCCTTAACCATATGCTTTACCCAACATTATATCCTGTTCCAGGGACTCGTGTCTCCTGATAACACGTTCAAAGTAAATGAGATGAGTTCTCATATTTGCTTCGATGGAGTGTTCTGGCTGTAGTTTTCCCAAACAGATGTTTGTTTTTCTGGTAGTTTCATGGTAATTTCAATATTAATCATCAAAACGGGAATTCAGATGCGTCATTTCTTCTCCAGTCTTTATTTATTGTTCATCTTTCACATGCGTATGAGATAATTGAAATAGATAATTGTTTCTTGGGTCAATAGCACTTTACTCCTAAAATTGACACCTTAGCTCTTTAACACTTAATAGAGATCTTGTACAGCAGATTGTCTAATGCAATAAATCATTTGATTTTCTGATGGCTGTGTCTATGAACTTCAACTGAGTAACCAAGAAAAATACGATCCTTGACTACTTCAATCTTTTCTCTATTTATTATAATGTTGTCTATTGGTGACCATTTGTGAACATTTTTGTTTTATTACATTGAGTTATAATACATACCGAAAGCTGAGGTCTTTGATTTTCCTCAGTAAGTACTTCAAGAATTTTTTGCTTTAGGCAAGCACAGTTGTATCATCAACATATTAAAAGTTGTTAATGAACTTTTCTCCAATCCTGATGCCACTTTCTTCTTCATATAGTTGAATGTCTTGGCTTTCATAAGCATAAAGATTGAATAAATATGATGAAATCATACAACTACTGATTGGATTATAGGATTCAGCATTGAGTGATTGTGAACAGAGTTAATTGTGATTCTATCCTTCAGGCAATAAAATGAGCCATCTCAGAAGCAGGAAATGGGTGTTTCACCACAGGCAACAGAGAAGAGCCAGGAGTGAAGCATGTCCTTTCGATCCCAGGACAGCTCTACACTGAACCTCCTTGATCCACGAGACAGCTGTGACATCAAAGTAGTAGCACAACAAGGAATCAGAACAAGGGCCGGAACAGGGGAATTCTTAGACCAGAGGAAGGAAAGCTGAGTTCTGACTTGTGGAGTAGTGTGTCTCTGGGCACTTAACTGGGGGAAATGGATTTTGCCGACCCACAGATCTGGGACTGAGTACCTTTAGGCTGAGGTTAAAGATGAGTGACATGCCCTTTTAACATTTATTGGCAGTCCTAAAAGAGCTTAGTGACATTGCCTGAGCAGGGCAGGGGCCAGATCAATAGTCGGAGAGACAAAGAGGCTTACCAATGTGCCAGAGAAGACACTGTCTTGACTGAACAACTGCTATCCTGAGCATTTGTCACCTAAATTCTGACCTGTTAGCTTTCCAGTAAGCCCCATAATCATAAGGACTATCTGTTACTTCTTTGTGGCCATTGCAGTTAATTATTGAACCACGCTGAAAAGTAGAGAGAGCTGTGAGAAGAACAATGTGTCTGTCCATTGTTCCCTTTGGGTTTTCTGAGTCCCCAACATTTCATGTTTGTGGTAGTTACATTATCTGGTGTCAACTTGAGCCTATTAATAGTGAAGTCTAGCCTGTCAATCAGGTCACAGCTGGATGACCTCATTTGGAGGCCTAACAGGAATAAATCGCTCACTGGAGTCCAGACCCATACACTTTCTGCTTCCTCTCCTTGAGAAACATTCCTGTTGACAAGCCACATGGAGCTACACTGATAGAACTAGAGCCCAGGAGCTGGAGGAACCATGTGGAGACCCATGCCAATGCTGAGAGGCTTCTACCACCACTGGATCCAAAAGATCCAAGACTTTTCACCCATGGGCCTGTGATCTTCCTGCATTCAGCATCATTGAATGTGTTGCATGAGTCTGAAGGGAGTTTATGACTGGTATTGGACATATGGTCTAATATTGGACTTAAGGACTTGATATGGAATGGGCTGGGATGTTTTCTTAATATACAATTACTCTTCATATAAAGCTCTTTCTTATCCACATTTGAGTGTCTCTGGATTTGTTCTCTAGTCAACCCAGACTAGCACAAGGCTTTCCTTTGTCTTATTGATCTGATCTTTGATATTTTCTTACCAGCTTTTTTACTTCATTGCCTCTTCCATTTGCTTTAGTCACTCTCCATTCAAAAGCAGGTTAGGGTCTGTCCTGACAGCTGCTTTATTCTCTTTTCCCCCCTTTTAAATGACCTGTTTTGTTTGTTTGGCTTTCATGTTTGATATTCTTGATGATATCCCACACTCACCTTGTCTTTCATCATTAACGTTCAATGTATGAAATGTTTTCTTGATATGGCCTCTAAATGTATTTAAGGTAGTATTTTGCTCATGAGTTTGTTTAAATTTTCTGCAGCTTCAACCAGAATTTTCATATGAGCAATTCTACAATAGGCTCCTGACTTTCTTTTACTAGATGATGTGACCTCTTAAATCTATCTTCTGGCATACATAATCAATTTGACTCCTGTGTACTCCACCTGGAGAGGCTCATTTATCAATTTATCATTTATCATTTATGTTGTAGGAAAAAAGTGCCATGAGTAAGTCATTGGTCTTGCAAAATTGGATCATGGGATCTTCGTATTTTGTTCTACCACCAAGGCCATATTTTCAAATTACTATCCTTTTCCTTTGTTTCCAATGTGCATATCCCAATCACCAATAATTTTCAATAGAACTAGATGGTATAATTTATCAATTTCACTGAAAAAAATTGGGAGAATTCTTCAATTTATTCATCATTGACTTTACTGTCTGGTATATACATTTGAATAATGGTTGCATTAACTGGTCTTCCTTGTAGGCATATAGATATTGTCCTATTAAATATTGTATTTCAAGATAGATCTTGAAATGCCCTTTTGATGACAAATATTATGCTATTTATCTTGAATTTTGTTATTATGCAATTCAAAATCTCCAGTGTCAGTCCATTTCATATCATAAATGCTTAGGATATTGATCTTCATGTACTACTTAATTTTTGACAAATTCCAACCAATTTTCCTAGATGCATACTTTGTAATTTTCAGTTTATGATTATTATTGGATTTTCCCAGCTGTCTCTTCTCATTTCATTTAGGGCCCCATTAGCACATAAAGGTCCTGAAAGCTTTGATCCATTCATATAATTAAGTCCAATTTCACTCTGGGAAGCAGCCCTAGCCCAGTAGTATTTGGTAGCCTTCCAATGTGAGGGGCTCATCTTCTGGCACTGTATCAGCTGATGCTTGCTACAATTTGTCAGGCTTTCAATGGCTAGTCTCTCTGAAGTAGACGGTATATTTTTGTTTCCTAGTCTGTTGAGAATATTACACTAAGCTCAGGCAGAACTTGTATGTGGATCAAGAAGCAGTTGTGCAAACAGAATGAAGGGACACTGCATGGTTTAAAATCAGGAAAGGCGTGTGTCAGGGGTATATCCTTTCATCATACTTATTCAAAATATATATTGAGCAAATCATCAGAGAGCTGGCTTATATAAAGAAGACAGGTATCATGATTGCGGGAAGGCTTATTAACAACCCAGGATATGCAGATAATACAACCTTGCTGAAAGTGAGGAGTAATTGAAGCACTTGCTGATGAAGACCAATAATTGCAGACTTTAGTATGGATTACAATTAAATATAAAGAAAACCAAAATTGTCACAACTGAATCAATAGTTATTATCATGATAAAAGGAGAACATATTGAAGTTGTCAATTATTTCATCTTGACTCCACAGTCAGTACTCCTGGAAGCAGCTGTCAAGAGATCAAATGACACGTTGAATTGGGCAAATCTACTGCATGAGACCTCTGGAAAGTGTTGAAAAGTAAGGATGTTATTTTGAGAACTAAGGTGTCCTGCCCCAAGCCAGGTAGTTTCAATGGCCTCATATGCCTGTGAAAGTTGGACATTGAATAAGGGAGACCAAAGGAAAAATAAGCATTTGAATTAGAGTGTTGCTGAGGAATATTGAAAGTACCATGAACTGCCAAAGAACAGACAGATCTCTCTTGCAAGAAGAACAGCTGAATGTTCCTTAAAGGCAAGGATGGTGAGCGCTGGTCTCCTGTACTTTGGACATGAAGTCAGGTGAGACCAGTCCCTGGAGAAGGACATCTTGCTTGGTAAAGTAGTGGAGCAGTGAAAAGGAGGAAGACCTTGGACAAGATAAATTGACACAGTGACTGGATTGATGTGTTCAAGCATCAGAACCATTGGGAAGACGGAACAGACCCGGGCAAGGTTGTATTCTGTTATACGTGGGCTCACTGTGAAATGGAACCACTCAGCCACACGCAGCAATAACAATCTGTTTTCAGCCTCATTGTCTCTGAACTGAAACTTGTTCACTCGGGGTGATCCCCCTGATAATGGTCGTGTCAATGGTAAACCTGGGAACATCTCAGCGGCATGTAAGCCACCACAAGTTTGACAAACTAAGAAGAGAGGGCAGTAGAACCATTACTATACTGGAAATACCACCTTCAGAAACATGTGGACACAATGGAAGATGTGTTAAGAAATAATTATTTCACAGTTTGATATTTTATTTGATAGTGTTTTCTATGTTTTTGCATCAATACTAATTGGATCTGTTGCTGTTTCTTCCATTGCTATTCATTGAGGCAAGATTTGTCTGATTCTTCATTTTTTCATCTTCTCTAAAGAAGCCTGATACATTTTTCTAAAATGCAGACCTTCTTTAGTATTTTCTAAATGCCTCAAGTTTTGTTTGTTTTGTTTCCTTTTTAGGTTAAGTCCATGCATAAATTATATTATTTTAAGCATATTTTTCCCTGTTTATCTTTTGTTTGATAGCTCTTTCTTTCCAGCTGGATGGTCCTTAAAAATTAACCTACACTTTTATTTGTGACAATATGAAACTACTCAAGTTTTCCTTTACCTAGCATGCATCTTTATCTCACCGAAATGTCCTCATATTGTTTCATTTGGTTGGACTTCAAACGTTTTCATGAAGCACACACACAAACTGTGCTCTCCCCAAATATTTCATCATTCTGCCACTCACATGCACATACTACTCACATAAAAAAACTCCTTTTCTATTTCGTAGAATCTACTAGATGCAAAGAACCCCGATGACCCAATGGTTAAAGTAACTGAAAGTCGCTAGTTCAAAGTCATCAGCTATTTCATGGGAGAACGATGTGATAGTCATTTCCAAAAAGACTTACAACCTTGGAAAAACTATGGGGCAGGTCTACTCTGTCTTATAGGGTGCTATGAATCATAACTGACTTCATGGCAGTGGCTTATTTAACACTTATCAAAGTCTAAACTCATGTTTGCTGTGCAATTTCACTTGGTAATCGGAGAAGCTCTATATTTTTTTACATGTGATTATTACAAGATATTACTCACCAGAATGTTTTACCATGACATAACTTATATTTTGGAGGACATGTCTACTTTTTGCTTATTGTGTGTCAGGCATTACAATAGGACTGGTGTTTTATTGAATGAATAAATTAATCGAACCAATGTTCATATATACAACATACAACAAAGACCTCCATAATTGATGCAGTATTGTTTTGGATGGAAAAAAAAATACAAGGTAATTATTTAAACAACTGAAAATTATTTAGCTAATTCATTAACATCTATAAGAGAACAGTAAAATCATGACCAGAATGATCATCTGGGCTTCAGTGCCTAAAACCAAAGGCATCTTTGACAGAACCCCAATTTTATCCTAAGCCTTAAAATACTTGAACATGCCAAATTTCGTTTCTGACTGCCAAATGGCCGACTGAAATCATAAGAGACAGGGAGGGGCAGTAGCCTTGAGCATGCTCCCAGGCTATCTAGGAAGGGAGGAGGGAGCAGGTTGCTTAGAGGAAAATATCGAAAGAATAAGAAGGGCAGACTTCAAGATGAGACAGGCAAATGGAAGAAGGGCATTTCTTTCTCCTCCCCGATTCTGGCCTGACTCTCTTAATCACAAACCTTTGAACAAATATGCTTGCAATAGTTACTGTATGTCTAGCTTACCTATTGAAAGGCTCAAACCACTAAGATTCTGAATAATTAAGACAAAAAAAAAACCTCACTGCCATCCAGTCAGGGATGACTCATAGCAAGCAGCCCCACAAGATATCGTAGATATGCAATTCCTACCCAATTTATTTTATAAAATTTAAAAGAACATATTGCATTAGTTTTTTTGTTTCCTTGGTTTTTTTAAATCGTTTTATTAGGGGCACATACAACTCTTATCATAATCCATACATACATCAATTGTGTAAAGCACATTTGTACATTCATTGTCCTCATCATTCTCAAAGCATTTGCTCTCCACTTAAGTCCCTGGCATCAGTTCCTCATTTTTCCCCCTCCCTCTCCATTCCCCCCTCCCTCATGAACCCTTGATAATTTATGAATTATTATTTTGTCATATCTTACACTGTCCGACGTCTCCCTCCACCCACTTTTCTGTTGTCCGTCCCCCAGGGAGGAGGTCACATAGAGATCATTGTAATTGGTTCCCTCTTTCCAACCCACCCTTCCTCTACCCTCCCAATATCACCACTCATACCACTGGTCCTGAAGGGATCATCCGCCCTGGAATCCCTGTGTTTCCAGTTCCTATCTGTACCAGTGTACAACCTCTGGCGAAGACTAACTCTTGATGGCAGTAGAGAGCCCTATCTTTCTCCCTCAGCCCAACTGCTGGCTTCCAACTGGTGACCTTGCAGGGTTGCAGACCAGTGCTTAACCACTATGCCCCCAGGGCTCCTCAGGCCCCCAGGCTCGCTATCTAAAGTGATGATCCTGTATTGTTTGTTGGACGAAGTCTGACATAGTTCTGTGGCATGTCAGTCGGTTTCCCACTTTTTCTTTGTTCTTTCTCATATTTGTCAAATAAAATTGTTTTCCTCTCTACATAACTGTGTGTGATTTTCCCCTGGGATGACAGGTAGGAGAGGTAATAAGAAACAAGTTGTTTAGCCAAAATACTAATGAAGAATCATGACATATAGTTAAATGGCCAGAGTTTGGCTGGCACCTGATTTTGTCTATCCATCCCAAATTCTCCCTTCTCATTCCTTTAGCAAAAAAGAATGTTCATTAGCTTCCAGAGATTCTCTAGTGAGACCAGGTTGTTTTATGTTGTTGTTGTTTTTCCCAAAATAAGTACACACTTAAAAGAATAAAGGACTGCATTTAAGTATTCACCTTCCCTTATACTTATATATATTTTCATTTTCAAGATACCGTTAGTCACTTTTTCAGAGAATTGGGGGTGCATTTAAGCAGAAATTAATAAAACAGAAGAGAAGAGAAATGACTACAAGGCTAAGAAGTTTTTTAAAAAAACACAAAAACTAACTAAAAGGAAAACTCACATAGCTGCCCACTATGAACTGTGGAGAAAAACCTTCTGGGGATCCATAACGAATGAGCATAGGTGATTAAATTGAATTCAGTAGTTGATGGTTCCCAGGGGCCACGCCTGCCTCTCAGTACATAAAATATATGGCTCTATGCTGGTTTGAACATCCGCTGCCAGGCTACAGGAAACACAATACTGCCTTTAACCATCGTTCTCATGAAAAGTAATTTATTCAAGACCTTGCCCTTCCTTTCAGTCACAGCTCTGGTAGTCTGTTTCTCTTCTTCCGTCACTGGATGCCCCACCCAGATGCCCATCCTCACCCCAGGTCACAAGTGCTTTTTTTCAGGAGTCGGAGGTGGGAGTGTTGGGGACAGGGATGCTTTCAGAGGCAAAGAATGAGGCAGGTGGCTTCATCATTGTTCCGTGATCATAGCCCCTTCAGTGAACTGAGAAAGGCTTTTGGTAGATGATGAGGCTAGATATGTATTTTTTTCAACGGCATTTTTTTTCTTTTAGTCAGCCAGCACTTTCTAAGCATGTGATAGAAACCAGGCCATAGATTGGATGGAGGGCTGAATTGGCCACAGTCACTCCCTGGAGGAGCTTGCATTCTCATGAACAGAATGACATGGAAATAGCTATAATTAAAGGGTTTCGCTGCTCCAAGGGCAAATTCTGCCCAGGCTTAAACACAAGAGAGACCAAGGACAATAGTTTCATTTATGTGTGATTTGATTTCACATGGTGTATATTTGCCCATTTGTTGGTTTTTAGATTATATTTTGGGGAACCTGAATCCAAAGAACATTATCTAGATACTGTTATTGAATCTTAAGAGTTTTCATTATACTGCTGATTTTGATTTAGAACAGGGGGCCAATGCTTCACTATGGAGTATTCTTTGGAATCACACCTGTTTGGGTACCCCCTTCCCCATTTTAAATTGTTTGCATAGTGACAGGGAACAATTAGCTACTTCCTACTGAATAATTGATGGATTATTTGATTGACAGATAACTGCCCAAACACCTGTCTGTATAATTTGATATTATATAATTTTTTTCCCTCTTAATTTTTAAGCCCTGAGGCCCAAATTTACTAACTGAATTGTTATCCTAAAATTCATCTTTTACAGACATCTATGCTGTAAGGTGTGATTATAAGCATTTGGTTCTAAAATAAATTTAGCTTATTATCTGTATATATTCCAGTAGCTACATGTTTGGATTTACATGAATTAAATTCTCTCCTGCTGAATGTGATCATATACTGTTGATATACCTTACGTTTTCATGAGTCTAATGAACTTTGATAATGTTAGTTTTTCTCAGATGTAAACTGTGGCTCTGAGTATTCAGAATGGAATACCTTGCAGCTCCTTCTATATATTAAATATGAAATATTATTTTTAGGTACTCAAACAGTATAAATTTCCATAGATTTAGATGTTCAAAAAGTAATTATATAAAGCCCTTAAAAATCATCTCAGTACATTAATTTTTAGCATTGCTATCAAGGTTTATTTAATTTCTTACCCAAGGGTTTCTACAGAGCAATAAATTGAATATTTTATATTTATGCACATAATTGTCATATTAGTCTAAGATTTTAACTCAAAACTATCTCCTATTACCATTGCTTAGCTTAGTATTTCATAAAATCTCTTCCCCTCTTTTACTTTTATGACAGGATAAAAGATAGAACATAAATGTTCTTTTAAAATGATTCAATATTTTATACTACAATCTTTCTTGTCAACTCTTTTGTTCCATGACACCTCTATTAATTCCATCACCCATTTTTGGACATACAATAAATGAAAAGCTGATATGCTTTTGTTAAAGAAAAAGAAAGATTGAATTTTGAATGATGAATGAAAAAAAAAATCACTGCCATGCTGAGAACCCAAAGAAGTTAAGGCTGTGAGGAATGAAAATAAAGGGAGAAAGACTATGAACTATCTCTGTCACATGTTAGAGAAAAAACCTGAGTGTTTCCAATTGCTATAAATATCTTTGTTTATCTGTAGGTAAAAAATGAATTCCCTAGAGATAGCCTGTAGGCTCCCACCTTAGGATTATGATATTAGGGAGTCCTGGTGGTTTCCACCCACCACCACCCATGATCTTCCCGCATTTGGCATCATTGCATGTGCTGTATTAGTCTAAAGAGGAATTTATGTACTAGTATTGGACATGTGGATTCATATCAGACTATGGACTGATCTGGACTGGGCTGGGATGTTTTCTCAATATACAATTGCTCATTGATATAATGCTCTTTCCTATAAATATATGAGTCTCCCTGGATTTGTGTCTAGTCTGCCCAATCTAACACAACACGTATACTATTCAAAGGACAGAATAGAGATAGAGAGAGATTCCTTTTACTATTTTTCTTTGAAAGTAAATGAAATCTGCTTTAGAACCCTGATCTTATGGGACCAGGATTCTTCAACCTGATCTTTGTGCCAGATAATTTGGGTTGTGGGAGTGTGGCAGTTACATAATCTGTCAACTTGATGCAGGGGTGGAGTCTGGCTAATCAGGTATCAGCTTGATGACCTCATTTTGTGGCACAGCAGTAATAAATAGCTCACATGATGGAGGACACACTCACTCTCTGGGAGACATTACTGATGACTAGCCTGATAGAGATATACAATGAAGCCAGAGCTCCAGACCCAGAGGAGTCCCTTGCAGATTCCTCCCAGTGCTGAGATGCTTGCACTGCCACTGGATCCACAAGACTTTCCACCCACTGGCCTATGATCTTCCTGCATTTGGCATCATTGCATGTGTTTCATGAGTCTGAAGAGGAATTTATAGATTGGTTGGACATTTGGGCTAATATTGGACTTATGGACTTGATCTGGACTAGGATGGGATAATTTCTCAATATACAATTGCTCTTGTATATAAAGCTCTTTCTTATACACATATGAGTGTCTATTAACTTGTTTATCTAGTCAACCCAGACTAACAAAGGGAAGATGTTGTGAGGGGCTGATTGTGCATTACACAATGTTTCAAAGTATTTCTGCCTCTACTCACAGATGTCAGTAACAAGGCCCACCTATTTGCAGCTCCTGCATCAACAGTCAAGCATTTCCCCAGATAAGGGTGAATGTTCTCTAGAGAATAAATCCCTTACAGTTATAAACTACTGTGTTATATTGATAAAAATGAAAATTCACGGTCATTGCTTATGTTTCCTTGGGTCTTCCGTAAGATTATTCAAAGGTCTATAATTCTTATTGACAAAATATTTAAATATTTAAATTGTGAGCAAAGATACGACCCTGTAAAATTCAATAATGCTGCTTTTAGCCCTGTCTATGAATAGAACATCTGCTGAAGTACAAATCACCCAGGCTGAGGATAATCCTTCTCAATCGCAATTGATATCTATTTTCACCTAAGCTCTGTGCTTCACCAGCTATCTGCCATAGAACAGAGGGTAGGTCTACTATAGGAAGAGTGTGACAACACCCTCATCTGCAGAAAATAGTCTCTCCTCTTAGATTCTCAGGTATTAGCCCTTCTCCTTCTTGTTTCTTCAGAATAGCTCACCTTTCCCATCACTGGAAGTCTTTTCAACAGCCTCATATGCATGTGAAAGATAGGAAATGAATAAGGAAGACCACAGAAGAATTATACTTTTGAATTAAGGGGAGAGGATGTCAGGGAGCCCAGGGGGAGGAAGGGTGTTTGGAAACTGATTGTAGAAGCAGTTGTGACAGTTCTGGTTGATGCAATTGAACTGTGGAATGATACGATAGAGGTGGTAATTCCTAATTAAAAATAAATTGAAAGATAAATAAAATTGCACCCAGAAGAACAATCTTAGAAGTGAAGCTAGAATGCTCCATTGCCATGAGGATGATGGTACTTTGAACCAGAGATGCCAGTTCTAGGAACACGACGTCTTCCTTTGTATAGTAGGGGGGCAGTCAAGAGAAGAAGTCCCTCACCGAGATGGACGTCATGTATGGTAAAGTGCAAGAGGAAAGCTTTTCTTTAGCTGAACAAGCAAGCAGCAAGGAGGGACTAGATTTGCCAAGCAAACTCCTGACAAAAGGGGGTTTATATATAGTGCTATTCCCATGAAGCAAACTGAGGAGATCGTGGATAAGTAACAGATTTTAAAGGGATGGTCACAGGTATGCTTCTAGGAGGGGCTCTGTCTCTAAACACTTTATAGCTTATCGGATGCCTCCATGTCAAATGTCTTCCAAATTGGTCTGGTGAAGTTTTTCAGTAATTTTGGCTACTTGACCAAAAGACTTTTGTTCTGAGATGACTTGCAGGTATTGTGACTGTCCTCTCTGCCTGTGTTTGGCAGGCCAGAGCAGGTAATTACCAATACTCATTTGCTATGATGGGATAGTTTCCTGGAAGGAAAGGGGTTCAAAAGGGACAGGTTTCAAGGAAGGAAAGTACAGATTCATTATGAGCAATGATTTGGGCATGTTCCAACATTGTGTAGGTTTCTTAGTAAGCTGTGGAAATTATAACATTACTCAAGGATAAATATTTTGGGGAGTAATCTCGCAGATAACACTCCTTGCTCCCACGCACAGAGATTTTTAAGAAAGAAAAGTTTCCTAAAACAGCCCTGTGGACAGTCTGAAGCTAGTGAAACCTTCAATCTAGTCAGAAGGTGCACTTATTTATTTATGCATTCCCTTATTTTTATTGTGAAGGAGATATTGGAGTATTATGCAAATTCAATAACAATGCAAATAAGTCACTAGAATTTAGAACTTCATTTTATTTGGATCCACAAACAACACCTATGAAAGCATTAGTCAATAAAACAAAGGATGCATTGCTTTGTAAAAATCAGCTGTTAAAGACCTCTTGAGTATTAAATAGTAAACATCACTTCAAAGACCAAGGTATGCCTGAGATGAGTCATTGTATATTTGTGCCATCCTTGCACAGGGGCTACACATTCCAATGTTAGCATATGTGCTGTTGAAAGGAGCACAAGCCATTGCATTTTCAATGGTCTCATAGACATGTGAAAGATGGACATGAATAACAAAGACAAAAGAGGAACGGATGCATTTGAATTTTGGAGCAGCGAAATATAGGACACATATGTACTGTGGACTGCTAGAGAAAAAGAACAAATCTGATTTTGAAGCAGTATAGCCAAAATTCTTTTTATAATTAAGGAATTCAGGACTTCATTTCGAATACTTTGGGCATGCGCTCAGGAAGGGCCTGTCTCTGGGAAAGCCATCGTGCTTAGTAAACTAGAGGGTCAACCAAAAAGAGAAAGACCCTCCACCAGATGGCTGCATCAATGGGCTCAAACATAGAAAATATTGCAAAACTTACGGTAGATTGGGCAAGGCTTTTTTTCTGTTGTGCATCGGTTCATCCTGAGTCTGAACCAACTTGACAACCCCAAGCAAAAGCACAATCAAAATGGTCTTTGCAAAGGACAGCCAGAATATTCATTAGAAACATTGTTAGTGAAACTTCATTTCACACACTTTGGACCTGCTACCTGGAGGACAGCGCGCTTGGTAAAGTAGAGGGTATGTAAAAAAGAGGAAGATTCTCCATAAAATGCATTGACACCATGGCTGCAGCAATGGACTAACAGATAGCAACAGTGTGAGGAAGGTGTAGGATGGGGTGGTTTTATTTTGTTATATGTAGGGTCTGAATTGTGTGAGTTGTATGTACGTATGAATTGGAACCGACTCAATGGCACCTAACAACTATACAACAACAATCATCAGAAAGATAAACGGTAGAGTCAGATTAATAAACTTGAAGAGTTAGTCAATTTGAAGGCAGAGTCCGGTTAGTAAACTTCACGTAAACTTGAAACACAGGAAACTATATCTTCAGTGAGTATTAGGACTCTAGCCCTGATATTTTCTTTACTTATTCATGCCCCAATAAGTGACATCATGATAATTGCAGAAAAGACTGAAATTATAAAGGATTTAATCTTGTCCACATCCACAGTTAATGCTCATGGAAGTAGCAGTTAAGAAATCAAATGATGCATTTTTCTGGGTAAATATGCTTCACAAGACTTCTTTAAACTGTTGAAGAGCAAGAATGTCACCAAGGCCATAGTATTTTCAATTGTCTTATGTGCATGTGAAAGTTGGATACTGAATAAAGAAGACTGAAGGAGACTCAATACACTTGAATTATTGTGCTAGCAAAGAATATCGTTTTACTATGGACTGCCTGAAGAACAAACAAATCTGTCTTGAAAGATGTATAGCTAGAATGCTCCTCAGAAGAAAGGATGATGCGACTTTTTCTCTTGTACTTTGAGCATGTTATCAGGAGAGATTCGTCCCTAGAAAAAGGACATCATGCTTGGTAAAGTAACGTGTTACAGAAAAAGAGGAAGATCGTCAATGCTATGCATTGACAACTGATGGCAACAATGGACTCCACAATAGCAATTGTGAGACCAGAACAGGACTATGGTGATGCTTAGAGTTTATGTCAACTAGGAATCCTAGGTGAAGATAGAGCTCAGTCTATCTATCAGATTGAAGCGTCATGAAACTTCCTTGGCGGTGTGACCTTTTGTGATAAGAACCATTGCATTACCTGTTGATCCCAGGAGCCAGAATCAGCTTGTGGGATTTACCTCTGCATTCCCCAGCCTGTGGCCCACCTGCTTTATCATCGTGCTTCCTGTTCATCAGCTTCCATAGCTCCATGAGTCAGGGGAGAAACCTCAGGCTTAAATCTGACTTATAAATTTTGACCAGACTGGAGTTACCTACTTCTACAACTGTGTAGCCATTTCTTGATGTGAATCCCTATCTATATGCACACATATAAAAGTGACAATGTTTTTGCTTTTCTAGAGAAGCTAGTGTGGCACAACTAGGCAGTGTTTCATTCTTTTGTAAGTAGGGTTGCTGAGTTGGAATGTGGCTGTTACACTATCAACTTTCAAAGGGGTGGTGTCTACCCTATCAATCAGGCCATAGCCAATGAGGTCTCTGTGTGGGTATGGCTTTCTCCTGAGGTTTCTAGGAACTCCTGTATTCTTCCCTGAAGGCAAGAGACACTCTCTGCTTCGTCTTCCTTCTGACAAGCCATGTGGAGCTACACTGATGCAGCCAGAACTCTGAAGCTGGAGGAGCCACGTGAAGACTCATGCCAGTGCTGAGACTGGTAGCGGACATATGGGCTAATATCGGATTTATGGACTTGATCTGGACTGGGGTGGGATGTTTTCTTAATATACAAGTGCTCTTTGATATAAAGTTCTCTCTTACACAGGTACGAGTATCTATGGATTTGTTTCTCTAGTCTGCCTGGACTAAGACATGGAGCAAGTTCAATAGCCCCTAACACCAATAACAACATTCCTACACCATTAGATAAAACCTCACTTATACGTTATGTTTTTTTCTCAGATGCTGCTGGTTTATTTCATGTCTGAGGTCATTAGCCATCCCTTGAACTAAAACTAAAGAGTCAGAAGTATCACCTAGATATGAACTGCAGTGAGGATGTAATAAACTTTATTATACTCAAATTTTTCAAACTTTATGTCACTAGAGTCCTTTTGTATTTTTCATCAAGGGATTATCAAGTTTTAAAGACTATAATTTAGAATGTGCAATACTACATGTACTCATTCATATTGATGAACACATGTACTCCTCTCTGGTCCAATAGGGGTCTTTTGTCTGCAGTTTCCCCTTCTGTGAACCTTTTGCTAACCTGAATTAGGGTGATGTTTTTAGAGGACACAAGTGGGATAATGGTTACAAGTCAGGCTGGTAATCACAAGGTCAGCAGTTTAAAACCACTCCACAGGAGAAAGTCTGGACTTTCTATTCTCATAGAAATTTATATTCTTAAAAACCAGCAGGGGAAGTTCTATCCTATATTATAGAGTCTCTATGAGTCAAAATTCATTCCATGGCCATTGGTTTCCTTTTTTTCTCCATATATTATAGTAATATCTGATCTTATTTACTGATCTACACAAGAGTCTTAATTTAGAGAAGATGCTACTCTGTTTGCTACACAACTATGCAATCTTCCTTTGACTACTGTGTGTGTCTATCTATCCTTTCAAGGAGCCCTGGTAGGTTTATGAGTTGCATTCTAACCACAAGAGCAGAAATTTGAATGAACCCCTGGAGAAAAATGAGTCATTCTGCTTCCATAAAGATTTATAGCTTCAAAAACCCAGAGAAGTGATTCTACTGTGCTCAATAAGGTTGCATGAGTCGACATCAAATCAATAACAGTTGTAGTGGTACCTTTTTCATTTGTATCTAGCCCTGAAACAAAGACCAATTGTAGGTCATTAGTGTTGCACTATGCAATCTGTGGCTTTAATGATAGTGGACCAGAATAAGTTCACATTAAATTACATGTAAAACAAATGCACTTTTCACTACTAATGAGCTACTTATAACCGAAGGGAAAATGAAGAAAATACTAATATTTTTGTGAAAGAATATTCAGCAGTCTCAGCATTGCATATTTATGGGGAACTTAGAAAAAGTTCAAATGAACTCATTCTTAATATAGGATGCAAGTCTTTGAGTTGCATGTGTGTGCACCCTACCCTATGATTGCCAATAGGTTGCCAGTTCAAATCCAGCAACCCCAAAAGGCTTTCTGCTGCCATAAAGATTTATAGGAAACCCTATAGGGGGATATGAGGAAGAATCAACTTGGTGGCAGTGCTTTGGGGTGAGGTTTCAATTAGTTCCTGGTCTAAGTTCAGGTGGGTTAGATAAATCAGCGTGATTCTCAAGTCAGGACACCGATTCCTCTTTTTTTTTTTCTTTTCTCTTTTCTTAAGATCATTTTATTAGGGGGCTCTTATAGCTCTTACAATCCACACATCAATTGTATTAAGCATAGCTGTTCATGTGTTGCCTTCATTATTTTTTAACATTACTTTCTTTTTGATCCCTTGGTATCAGCTCCTCTTTTCCACTCCTTCTCCCACTCCCACCCTCATGATCATTTAATATATCATAAATTATTATTATTTTCATAAATTAAATGGACTACTGTCTCCCTTCCCCATGGTTTCCCTCCGCCTCCTCTCCCCACCTCCCCCTTACCCTCCTGGTTTCACTACTCCCATTTCTGTGTCTGAGAGGCTTATCTGACCTAGATTTCATGTGTTGTGAGCTCTTATCTGTACCTGTGTACATACTCCAACCTAGCCCACACTGAAGGCAGGAATGGGATCATGATATTGGGGGATGAGGAAGCTTCAAGGAACCAAAGGGATATTGTGTGGTTCATTGTCAGAGTACCTGCCCCTAACACATCATCACAGGTCCAGTAGGCACAACTGTACAGCAATAATAAGAAAAGATTATAGTAAAGTCATAGAGAGCATGAAAGATAGAAGAGAGATTGAAATAATGGAGTCAGACACATTTCATAGTAGCATGCTCACCTGAGTCACTTGGTGGTCCACGTGGAGAGAGAGAGAGAGAGAGAGAGAGAGAGAGAGAGAGAGAGAGCTTTATTGCTAACCAAGGCTTTTATATTCTCTGGATACGGCAAGGCCCCTAATTACAGGTGAAGACATATGTCACAGGAAATGGTTGGGCTATAGGTAATACAGTAATGGAAGGGTGGTGATCTAGGGGTATCCATGTAATAGGAAGAAGAGGGATTGGGGGTATACATGTTACAAGATAGGCAGATCCTAGATTCAGGATGGCAGCCTAACTTTGGATGTCACTGAGCCAGTTTGACCATTATCAGTAGGGCATAAACCCCACCTACAGGGACCAGACTAATGGCCCCAAGCCTTTAAGGAGAAGTAGCCCATTGTCCTTAACAGCAGGGAGTGGACCCTACCTGTGGTGGGACCAGACAGTAGTCTGGCAGCTGACTGCCTTCAGGGAGGTAACTTGACAATAATTTACCATTAGCTGCAAGCAGTGTCCTAAGTCTAACATATATTTGGGGGAGACAACTTGGGAGAAATCTTTCTGTTTCCCACATTTCATCATTGCTGTACTTTACCCTGGTTGACTTATTCCTTCCTTGAAACCATTTATGAGAGGATATCCCATTGTCTACAGATGGGTTTTGGGTCTCTCCTCTGACCTCCCTTGTTCTCAACAATACAACCTAGCATTCTGTGATGTCCTACACTCCCAGCATGATTGCTGGAGACAAAATGGGTACATAAGCAAATGTGGTGAGGAAAGCTGCTGGTGCCTGGCTATCAAAAGAGATAGCAACTGGGGTCTTACAGACTTGAAGGTAAACAAGTGGCCATCTAGCTCAGAAACATCAAAGCCCACATGGAAGAAGCACACCAGCCCGTGTGATCATGAGGTTTTGGCCGGATCAGGTAACAGGCCTCTGAAGACCAAATCCTCTTTTCTTGGTAGATGTTATGTGTAATCAATTTCAAATCAATGAAAGCCAGTACTGGACATTTTGCCGAAAACTATTGGGAGAGAAATTTTATATTTTACTGGAATTATACCATTAATAATAGAAGATAAGTATCTGACTTATTGTAGGAAAGAAAGCATAGCTAAACCATTCGTGGACACACAGTTTGAAGGTTACTATTTGAGCATTTGTATCAAATCAGACCTTATCAGAACAACTCATTGAAATATTTTAATAAGGTTTTTTGGGGGCTTAAAGATATTTATTATTTATTCACTTATTTAATTATCATTTAAAAAATAAAAGTGCTGGATATACAGATTCTCTCTCTCTCTCTCTTTTCATACATATATGCATACATATATATATCGTATATACTCGAGTATAAGCCAACCTGAATGTCAACTGAGGCACCAAATTTTAACACAAAAACTGCATTAAAAATGTGCTGAAAAACTAGGCTTATACACGAGTATATACAATATATATATCTTACAATACATATATACACATAAGGCTAAAACCACCCTCTAAAATATAAAACAACACAACACTAAAGCAAAACTTTCTAGAAACCTAGTAGCACTACATGTAAAAGACTTTTCTCTGCCTCCAAATTATTGGATTATAGTACATATCAGTATAATCTCACCATTAGATAATCTTTATATTTTTGTGATCAAAGACTGTTGCTTATCTGTCACTGAGTTTTTATTGCATGAAAGTTATCATGTTAGGTATTATCGGAGAAAGATGAGCCCTCTTGAATACATACTATGACATATATACTAAGAAATACTTTAAGTGAGATGAGTTATTCAATTGTTTTTAAATTGCAAATGAGTTTTATAGTAGAAACTGTTCATATAGCTAACAGTCATTTTCCTAATGGTGAATGCACTACCATTTGTAAGCTGTTTGTTCACAATCAGGTTGATAGATTCCGTTTCTATATGTTTCTCTTTGTGGATTCTGGTCATCACATAGTATCATATTACATTTCTCCAGTTTATTGCATGGTTTCTTATGAAGTATTAAATTATTGATATTGATTTGGCTATAAAACTCTCCTTATTGCCACGTGAGATTACTCAATAAAATACATTTTATCATGAAATTTATCACAGTATACTTTTTTTACACTGTTGCCTTATAAAGGAAAATAACCATTGCCACTAAAGTATGTCACACAATCAGATTAATTATTTTAGAGGTAAACTTTCTCATTCTTATTAGGCCCATTAGCCAACAGCATAAACATATATTAAGCGTGTTTTTCTGTGGGAATGTATGATGGAAAGAACACGTGGACCCTAAAACAGAACTAGTTAGAAGGTTTTATGAAACATCCCAAGAGTACTTTAGTTGGAGATGGGAAATAATGTGATAATGGTACAAATATTTTGTCTGATTGGTTTTGCTGTTGTGTTTGTTTGTTTTAGAGATATATTATTTAGTATATACAAGTAATTTAAGAAAATCCTGATGAGGCTTGTTATAAGTTAAAACAGAAAAGATGGAAGCATTGAAATCTATATAGAGCTACCAAAATGGTATCAGAGAGAGATTCACACACATATTACAAGTAAGCAAAAAAGCACATTTCCTCTTATTTCCTATCTCTGACCTCACTTCATTTCTGCATTCCTATCATGGAGAACTAAATTGAACTATAAATAATGTTCCAATTACTAACTGCAATTCCATGCAGAAATCATTCAGATAAATTTTTCTTGAGAAATAATAGGAGAAAAACATTTAACCACAGAGAGAGCCCATCAAGGCATCAAAGTGCCATTGTCACTCTCAGCCTTACCATCATCATCAGTGTCTTATTCAGCACCAGCCTCATCTTCAATTATCATCAATCTGCTCAATGAATATGTATTTAGCAACATGACAAATGTCAGATGTTCAAGGTTGCTGTATGGTAATAAAAATCAGTAAGTAACGGGACTATAGATGCATTTTTTAGAATTAATTTTCCCTTCAAAGATGGAAGACTACTGGCACAGTGGATTAAGGACTGGATTTCTAACCACAAGATTGGTGGTTCAAACTCATCTGCCACATCATGTGAGGAAAATGAGGCTGTATGGCCCCATAAAGATTTATAGTCTCCAAAAACCCTGCAGATGAGTTCTACTTTCCATAGAGAATCCTTGAGTCAGAATTACTGGAAGGTATAAACCAAGAACCACAACAACACAAATATGAAAACGGTCACGATAGATTTTGGTTTTGTCAAAAATTGGATGTGCATCATGTTGAAATTTATCTTGTTCTTTCTTTCTTTCGACTGTGTCACACTCATAAGCCTGGTGGTTGCACAAAAGGGCTCCTCCTCTCTAATGGCCAAGTTCATGTCAAGTACACATTACTATTTTTAATTAGTTTTTAACCTGAAGACACCAAATCAACAGAAATGTTGAAAAAGATCCATTGACCTTACCTATAAGTAGGAATAATAATGTATGTCTTTTGTGGAAATATTGTTCAAATCCTAAATGGGTATGCTCAATGATCTCAATTTTTCAATTCTAAAAAAAGCCAATAGAATGTTTATGCAGCAAATATTTCTTAAATCTAAAGAAATCATGATGTCTTCACAATAAATTACCCTTCGGCATTGTTTAACACTGGGACATCACATCCCTAAAATGCTTACTTGATATGCTGTTCTACCTTCTTCTTTGTTTTATTTGTATTATTTTAAGGATTATTTGTACTTCACGGCGAGGGTCTAGGGTCAGAATATGAGTTTGCCACTTTCTAGACATCTGACCCTGGGCAACACCCTTTGGTTCTTCCATTGCTCATGTTCATCCACACTAAAATAATATAAACATTTCTCACTTAATAAGCTACTTAGGTTCCCAAGACCAGGTGGGAATGCAAAAATTGTCATTATGTAAAAATGGAGAATAACCATATAGGTCACAAAATGGAGGGCGGCTACATCATTACACAACTGCCAAATTACACCGTGATATAATTGCCCAAATCAAGTTATAACAACTGCCAAACCATTGCGATTCATAGCCAACCCAAGTTGACAGAGTTAACTTCACACTCTTTTCACACCACGATATTCCTTATTGTGAGACGGACATCGTTGGTGCACAAAGTAGTCAGTTAATAGATTGTTTTACTATTGTTAATGTGAAATTTCAGATAATAATCTAGTTGATAAGTGAGGTATAGCTTTGTAATGTCACCTCACTCAGTATATACAGGCTATATATACACATTTTTTTAATATTAAGAAAGAGCAGAACTCCAAATTTTTATCGGAGACATTTTCATTTTCAAGTTTTATTTATCCAAATATTCATAAGTTCTATTTCCACATTCTTCAGGTATGACCTTTGCTTTGAGCTTGGTACTCACATATCTAATCTGCTACATCTTATCTCATTTGTATATGGTTATGTTAGTATGATATCACATCATGCTTAGTAAAATAGAGGGTCAGTAGAAAAGAGGAAAGCCTTCAATGAGATAAATTGACAAAAAGGCTGCAACAATGGACCTACACATAACAGCAAGTGTGAGGCTAGCACAAGACTGGGCTGTGTCTGGTCTGTTGTACATATAGGGTTAGTATGAGTTGGAAATGATATAATGACACCTAATAACAACAACATATCCAATCTGTTGTCCCCATACAGACACTGCCATACACAACTATAGGTTATCTCATTACACACAATATCGGTACTATTTGTCGGAGAGATACTTTCATTTATAGATACAGCAATGAAAAAATGTTAAGCATTTGTATTGTTGAGCAACTCTATCCATGGTATGATGACATCTGCAAATCGAGTTTATGCATATGTGTATATATATTATCAATAAGATACAGTATATACTTTTATATTACATTTTATATCTATAGTTTATGTATTTGCATACTTTACATATTAATGTTCATTTTTGTATCTCTTATTAACTCTGTTCTAAATATTATTGTAAAAGTATTGCCTGTCCTTTCTGCATTTGTAAATACGCTGCAAATCTGTCTTAGTTTCTTTCAGTCTCTCTTTTACTTACTAGAAATATTTCCCTCTGAACCTTGGATTCACTGAACTCTACAGCCCCACCCTAGATCTGCTGACCTTACCTTCATCCCGCTCTACACCACTAACCTGTGCTTCTTCTTGTTTCTTCTTTTGATTTCCTGGTTTGTCTTCCTGCTTCCAGTTTATTTTTCACACTTCCTGGTGTGTTAGCCCCCTCATAACTATTCAAGCCAGGAGAAACCTCCGACTTAACATCTGATCCACATCCTTGAACCGAACTAGACATAGCCACATTTACAGTTGTGTGGCCCATGCTCCTGGTAGAACATTTTCTCTTTTTCTCTATATATACATGATTGCTTTTGCTTCTCTAGAGAAACCAGCTAAACACATTCCAAATATCCAATCAGATTTCTCTTGAAAAGAAATACTTGCTTAAAAACTTGCTTAAAAACTTAAAAATACTTGCTTAAAAACTTAAAAACAGTAAAACCCTTAAATAATGAACTTTACAATATTAGATGTTATTTCTATGATAGAATTATTGATGATATTCCAAGGCAGCTACAAACTTTTTTCATGCTTAGTCTGTTTTATAAGTATAAATTACCTTTGTAATCCCTTCAGTAATAATTTTTTTAAAGTTTGTTATATAAGCTAGACATACATAAATGTCTCAAATATATTGTCAATGTTTGCAAATCAGCAGTAATTAGATCTATGACATGACTATTACTATCATGTATAGTGCAAAGATACCAGCAAGATCACTTATATGTGTATGGACAAAATGAGCTTTAATAGTGACAAGTCATTCAAATGCTGGTCATTCAAAATAAATTTCTATCATCTATAATCTTAAGTAGGAGCGCTGATGGCATAGTGGTTATGTGTTAGGTTGCCAATCACGGGGTCTGGAGTATAAAGCAACCAGCTGCTCCCTGGGAGAAAGATGCGGCACTCTGTTCCCAGGACAGCTCCAAGCTGTCCTCTAGCACCACTCTGAATTGTCACTGACTCAGTGGCAGGGAGAGATAGGGTCATTGGAAGTAGGCATCCACTCCAGGGAGTGAGTGAGTTTGTGTTGATATATTCTTAAGTACAAAAGAGCATAACTGATTTTAAATTTCTGCTTACATTATTTATTGTCTTAATTATGTATTGGTTCTTAAGTTGTTGAATTCAAAATACCTTAAAACCCTTTTATAATTTCATCACTGTTTTTAGGGATGCATAGTCTTCCATTGTGTGTATGTACTATAGTATTTTTATCGATTATGAAGAACAGTGATCAAGGCACGAAACACCACATGACAAGGAAGGACCTGGGTGAACGAAGCCAATCACAAAAGGTCAAGGATTGTATGACTCCACTACTGTAGGGAGAAACACCACAGTTACACAAATCTTAGAGACTGATTCCTGAGCAGAAAGAGGAGAACGCTACCTACTGGCCATGAACCATACACTTCCTCCCTTTTACACACCTCACAAGAGCCATCATGAAGAAGGGAACCTCACATTGTCTGCAGACATTCCGTCAGACAGTGGACTGTGCACTTGAGGCTATACAACATCGAGACAAGGCTGGGACAACTATATGGAGCCCACCACAGGAAATGAAGGAGAACCTTGCTGGAAAAGCAAGCCAAGACTAAGGGAGAGGAGCATGTACCTTATGGAGGAGACACCAACAGTTCTGTTGGTGACTATGGTGGGTGATTGAGGAGAAGTTAAGTCAATGTTGGATCAACCAAGTCCTCATTTCTACAACATTCATTTACAAAGAAATAGTGTTCAACACAGCCCAACACAATATTCTTGGTTTTCTTCATATTGAAGTTCCCCAAAATCATCTTCTAATGGGGGATTTTACTAAATAAATTATAGTTCTTCATTTTTACAATTCACCCCAAACTGCATGAGATGTATGACACTAACATGTCTAAAGCTGTTAGAAAATCCTTCGCACACCGTCGTCATCGGATGTGTCGCTGCTACTTGTCTCTGTGTCAGCATTCTCAATGGGGGGGGTGAAAGTGCTGTTTTCCAGGGTCCAAACTTGAAGTCACAGATCAGGCCATTTTTCAAAATACCATTTTTTATCAGACCATCCTTCTGTAACTGTTCATTAAAAACTTGGAATTTCATCCTCAGTTAAGGGAGCACATGTTTCATCATTTTCACTATCTTCCTGCCAGCCCATCTCCTTTAGCAACCTGTGTCCTGCCTCAAGTGACCTTGAAAGAACATCAGTTTGTGGAAAGGTTGAAGACCGAGTGATCTGTTGGGAAATCACTGAGGCATTGCCATTCTCTTGTGAAATTTACTTTCATCAAAGTTTCGGTTTATATCCCTTTCTTGGTGAGGACTATTGCTGTTATGCAAATTAAATGAGTCGTCGTCCTTCTCTGAGCCAGCATGGCTCTCATCTTCATTTTCTTCTTCTACTCTGTCCCTTTTCAGTGCTTTCAAAAATTCACTCTTCTGATCAGTATGCATTCGTGTCAGTTTGGTTGGATGAGGTTGCTGATTAAGTTTGTCAACAGGTGAAGAGGAATTTGAGCGATTACACTCTTTCACTGAATTTGTTGATAGACTAAAATTCTTGGCAGTTGATTTGAAAGTATTAAAGTTGCAAACACCATACGGGCTATAGCAGAAATACTAACAGAGGCCCGGAAGAATGAACAGAGCCCTACCCTCAATGGTACCTGCACCCTTGGACTAAGGATTCGGGTATACAGATTGGAGAGGAAGCAGAGAGTGGATGCTCTAGACCTGTGGAACAAGTGGTCATTGGACCTTGGGGGGAACCCCCAGTGGGTGGGTGTCCAATGGCAAGGGACCCAGAATAACCATAGATTTAGTACCTTGATGCCCCTCTTGAAGTGACATAACAGGTTTTGATCTATTGAGTAGAGATTTGAACTTGGAAGAACTGGTCAAGGAAGTTTCCCCCAGACACCAATCCCCATGCTTAGGGTCATCAGAGCTTAATCATATTAGGAGATCAAACTGTGTGGAGCAACAACTCACAGTGGAACTGTACTTGTATAGACTCCGCTTACCTACAGTGTCCAGAGTGATGTGTCACTGGAAAACTTGATGACCTTACAAGTGTACTTAATCACCCTTATATCCCAGGGGAGTGATAGGCAATGTTTTCCTTTTTGGCTTCTATGGGTTTTTGTTTTCCTGCCTTTGGTTTACTTGATTTGTTTACCTTTTGTTATCTGCTACTTGGTTTGCTGGTTTATGGGGTTTTGAATTTGTCATAAAATGACTTCCAAATAAACCTGAGTCATGTATACCCCAGGGATAAGCAGATGAATTCTGGGCCCCCACTGAACTCTAGTCCAAATCTAAGAAGAGTTAGTTCTGATAGCATGGTCCTGCTCAATACTCACCTTCATGATATGATCACTAACGATAAGTGTACCATAGCAAAGTGTGGTGAAGAAAGTAGATGAAGCCTGGCTATCGATCAGAACAGTGTCTGGGGTCTTAAAGGCTTGTATTCAGACAAGCATCCATCTAAGTGAGGAGTCAACAAAGTCCACATGGAAGAAGCACACCAGCTGTGTGATCCAAAGATGACAATAACAAAATTCAAATATGACAAAGGGAAAAGTATCAGAGCCTAAATTGCAAACACCCAATTTGTATTAGGCCGTGGGGCCCTAAAACCCATCTTCAGAGTAGCTAGTCAAGTTAAGCAGCAGACAGATCCCCACTAGCCATAGGCAAGGATCTCAAACAGCTTTACTATCAGATAGGGATCATTGTAATCATAATTATACTGGGTCTAATTTGATCAGTTGACCTCCCTCTTGACCCAATCTGAAAGCCTTCTAGGTGTAAGTAGTTCTTGCTAGTTCCATGACAAAACTTTCTTCCCTGGCCTTTTAAATATTCATGATAGTATTTTCTTTTTTACTCACTATTTGTATTTTTATCTTTGTATTATTATTGTTTAATCCTTACCACCTTATTTTGCTTGTTTTTTATCACCTCTATTGGGTTTTCAGACATGAACGGATGCAAGGATTTATGGGTGAAGTAGGAGTGGGAGTGATGGGAGATAGAACAATGTATGTGGGAGGGGGGGACGGAGTACTAGAACTGATGATGGATGCAAGGATTTATGGGCAAAGTAGGAGTGGGAGTGATGGGAGATAGAACAATGTATGTGGGAGGGGGGAACGGAGTACTAGAACTGATGGTGATTGCACAACTCATTTTAAAAGTAATTTAACCATTGGGGTAAAAACAAAGTGTTCTAAAATTGATTGTGGTAATGATTGTACAAAACTTCTTGATATCATTGAACTATTAAATTGTATCATATGTGGATTAAATGCCAATAAAATGGTTTCAAAATAAACAAAGCTTTAATAACCATAAACAAGTTGATGTTCTTGAAATTGCAGTGAGGTGTATGTCATTAATTTGTGTAACCATGTGGGATTTCTTACCATTGTTATCATGAGCGCCATTCACATTAGATTTAGCAAACTTTCATGGCCATTAAAATAACTCTTTAGAAGGGAACTTTTTTCATTGAGTGCTGATACTATTCAACACAAAGTTTTTGGAGCCATTCCTTCAAGGATGAGAGAGAGGGGTGAGGGTGATGGAAGAGAGCTACAATTTTAATTCCTCATTTCTTTGTCAGTCTTATTACATATCCATGATAGAAATGTGCCAAACCAGCAACAATTATTTCAATTGCTCGGTTAATGAGAATGATAATGGTTTAAAAATATATATACTTTAAATACACGTGAAAGTTGATGGATCCCTGACATATCTGACATTTGCTTATCTATAGAATTAGAATGAAGTTTGAAAAATATTTTAATTAGAAAGAGAGATAAAATCCAGGCCTTGAGAACAATGACCCCAAATAGAACAGCCAGTCCACAGAGAGGATCAAATGGCCAGCCCCACTATGAGACATGATGCCCCTCACTGACCCATGGCCCTGCAGGGGACAGCACCAGAGACACAGTGTGGGAATTGCACCCGATGTGATCCCGCCACACGGAGGCAAAGCACTGGGGGAGTGCAGTGGAACATACAGGGAATGGAGCAGCAAGGTTCCCAGGGAATGCTGAAGGCAGACTTTGGGGCCAGGGCATGGTGCCCCAACAGACTGGACTGGAAAACACTCCTAAAGGCCAGCAATCCTTGAATTAACTACAAGCATTTCTTTCTTGTTGTGTTTTAATTTGTTCTTTGTCAGTGGTTTGTTGGTGTTGCTGTTTTGTTGTACATCGTTGCTTGGTTTCGCTCTGTCTTGTTTTTGTGCATGTTATTATCTCCACAGGTCTGTCTAAATAAGATAGGCTGGATGAACAATCTGAAGGAGAAAACAGTGGGACCGACAGTTCCGGGCGGACATGGGAGAGGGAGGGAAAGGAAGTGGTGTTACAAACCCAGGGATAAGGGAGAAACATGTGATCCAAATTGGTGGTGAGGTGGGGGTGGGAGGCCTGGTAGGGCATGATCAAGGGTAATGTAACAAAGAGGAATTGCTGAAACCCTGGTGGGGACTGAGCATGATAG
>NW_022103915.1:21719779-21761390 GCF_000313985.2 Echinops telfairi | reverse complement strand
CTGGGGTCTTAAAGGCTTGAAGGTAAACAAGCAGCCATCAAGCTCAGAAGCAACAAAGCCCACATGGAAGAAGCACACCAGTCTATGCAATCACGAGGTGTCGCAGGGATCAGGTATAAGGCATCATCAGAACAAAAAATCTTACCAAAGTGAATGATGGGGGGAGTGTGGAGTGGAGACCCAAAGCCCATTTGTAGACCCCTGGCAGAGGGGTCTCAGGGAGGAGACGAGCCAGTCAGGGTGTGATGTAGCAACAATGACAAATACACTTAATACAACTTTCCTCTAGTTCCTAAATGCTTACTCCCCACCCCCACTTTCACGATCTGAATTCTACCTTGCAAGTCTGACTGGACCAGAGGATGTACACTGGTACAGATAGGAAATGGAAACACAAGGAATCCAGGGCGAATGATCCCTTAGGGACCAGTGGTGTGAGTGGCGATACTGGGAGGGTAGAGGGAGAGTGGGTTGGAAAGAGGGAACCTATTATAAGGAACGATATGTGACCCCCTCCCTGGGGGACGGACAGCAGAAATGTGGAAGAGAGACGTCGGACAGGGAGTGGGGGTGGGGGAGGGGAAAAATGAGGACCTAATACTGGGGGCTTAAGTGAAGAGGAAATGTTTTGAGAAGGATGAGGGCAATGAATGTACAAATGTGCTTTACACAATTGATATATGTATGGATTGTGATGGGAGTTGTATGAGCCCCTAATAAAACAATTTAAAAAAATTTTTTACTACTGTGTATTATGGCACTCTGCAATGACTTAAGGAGCACTGGTGGTGCTGTAAGTATGGGACAACTAACTGCAAAGTTGGAGATTCAAACCCCCCTGCTGCTTCATGAGAGAAAGATGAGGCTATCTGTTCTAGTAAAGATTTACAGCCTTGGAAACCCTATGTAAGGTCTCTATGGATCGGGTTTCTTTTTCTTTTTTCTTTTAGTTTTTGGTATAACAATTTTACATGCATTTTCACACACATGTCTCAGCAGTGAGCTTGTTTTCCCCGCCCCCACACTCCACAAATATGCAGAACAATTTCCCTTGTAGTCCTTTAGTCAGATTCCTATTAAGCAAACATTCATCAGGTGCCTCCAATATGTTAGACACTGGGCTAGTGACTCAGTAGCTCATAGTGATCCCAGCACACAGTTTGCAGATTGATGCACACTTGCATATCCAAAGTTTTAATTATTCAACATTCCAACCCAATCAGGTAGGTTTTCTTATCTACAGATGAAAACTCAGTCCAAGGTCACTTCAATTATTAATTCATGGCATCCTGGGTTAATTATTTCTAAATATAAAAACACGATGTTTCCATATTTTTCTATTGATTCATCCATTTCTTTAATATATATCATGAATTAAACCAGATCATTGCCTTTGAAGTCTAATGATTAACCTTTTTTTTTAAACCTTGTATAAAAAGCACTGATCTATTTGTTGAAAACATTTGCTTTTATTCACTATTCTATTCACTCATTCTAGTTTTAGTAATTATTTAAATATGCAGTAGTTAGGGAAACAGAAGTTTTATAAGATAAATTGCTTATACAAGTTAATTTGCTGAAATTTAGCAAGATACTTTAAAGAATGTAGAGAGGTAAACTAAAACATGCATACTTCAGATGTCAGGGGGTGTCACTTTGCTCTCTGAAATCTAAAATCAAGATAAAGTTTGTTTAAACTTGATACTATTGCTGTACTTTATTTGTTTTCTTTTGCCCTACAAAAGAATCATAACCTTCATTTTAGAAACAATACACCAAATTATCCTCATCATTTTTACTCAGTTGTTTCAAAATGAATTCACTCTTTCTGTACTTCCAACTGTGAGCAAATAGTTCATGTCTGGTCAGTCAGAACATTTCATCCTTGGAAACATTGACGCAAGAGTAAAGGTACAATTCCATTAATACCAAAGGTACTCAATGACACATCTCTGGAGAGATTGAGAGGAGACTATGTATTTCTTCTCTGTGCAACTAGAAGGTGAGAAATGAAGATGCTTCAACCACTGTGCTACTTTCACCATCTTCACAATTGCTGTTAGGCTTGAGTCCATTGTTATAACCATTGTTAATCAATCCATCTGCTTGATGGCCTTCCTCTTTTTCACTGACCCTCTCCTTTACCAAGTCCGATATTCTTTTCCAGGGCTTGTCTGTCCTGTAGCATGTCAAAAGTACATGGGACAAAGTCTCATAATCCCCCTTTCCAAGGAACACTTTGGTTGTGTTACTTCTAAGACAGTTTTGTTTCTTACAGTTTATGGAGCTTTAATATTCTTGCCAATACTGTGATTCAAATGGATCAACTCTTCTTTGGTCTTTTTTATTCTTTGTTAATGTATGTTCCCCAAATTACATGAAATGTATTCTTTTCAAAATGCTTTTGCCTATTTGAAATTCAAATTAACTGCCCAGTCTGTACTTCTATTTGCTAAATAAGCCAATATGAATGCCAGAGTCATTTGTCTTGACTCAGCCTTTGCTCTCAGGGACTACCTTATTAAAGTTCTTTTTTGTTTTTCTTTTCCTTGCTTCGTTCTTTTCTTATCTAAAAACAAATAAAATTTCATTTAATTTTATATATCATATTATTATATGATGCAGAAATAGCCTCTTGTAAGATGAAGAAGTAGGTGAAGGCTGCATATATTCTCAGTTTTCTATTACTCTGCTAAATGATTCTCCTCACTCTCCTCTGGACAACCTTCAACACAGATGAATGCCCAACACACACCAATTTACACCTTAATTTAGCCAGTGTGTCCTATGATTTTCCAATTCTTCCTCTTTGCATCAAAAACTGTCCTCAGTGAGAAGTCACACTCAACTAATTTACGTAAAATAAAAGTCTATCATATCCACTCCTATGTTGGAAATTTCTCCCCAAGTTACCCATACCAAGTTTTATGAAAGTCTTTTCCCTAAGTCTGAGAGATATATCTGCTGTCTTAAATTGGGCCAGGAATCTGGACATTTTCTTTCAGGTTAGGTTGGATGGATGGTAGAAAAATCAACAGCTCTTATTATCTCACCCTATTCCAGATATGGAAACTGCTTTCTGACATCTCACCCACAGAAAATGTACTTATGCACCTTCCCTGCTCAGTTTTAAAATTAATCACTTCCTGCACTCAGCTAAAAATAAACAAATAAGAAAGAGACCAAAAAAACATTTTTTATTCTCCTCATCTCCTATATTTCAGTTCTTGTGTGTCGGATTCTAAGTGGAGGACACTTGCACGCTGAGTTTCTAGAAGAGAAACACAGTATCAATGTACCTCCCTTTGGGACGACCAATGTTTTATGAGACTTAATAATGGTTTTCAGAAAATTGTGTTGACAATTTCAAACAGTGTAATTCATGGGACAATATTTAGTATAAAATTATTCACCCACATCTGCTCCTTCCTTTTACTGTTTGTGTACTTATATACATTTCTCTTTTTCAAAGCTAGACATCCTTAAGACCTAAGCATGAAAAAGTATCAAAGCTTGTCTTAAGGAAAGAATTTGGAATTTTCAAAACCAACATTTGCAAAGGCCTTAAAAAACTCCTTGGTTGTATAGATCTGCCCTCATAAACACTTTAAAAACATTTTTATCAGGATTTCTGGCAAGGAGGCACTGTGGTAATGGGGCCACACTGGGAGCACAATGGGGATCGTTGAGCTTGGGTACCAGAAAGATGAGTGGGAGGTCTGGGACATATAATTAAGCCTGTGGCACCCTATAGATCTGTTCCAACCTGGCGTCAACCTTCCCTGCGGTGTTGATTCTACCTGCTCCCTGTATGCCCTTTGAAGCTCCGGTGACTGGTAACCTGATGCCTAGGTTATCCCCACTGGCACTGGATTTCCACCACTGCCAGTCCCCTCCAACAATCCACAGTGCTCTTCCATTGCTACCAGCCCCCCCTGCCCACCCTCTATGGTGTCTTCCCACCACTGCCGGACCCCACACACCCTTCCTGGCATTTTGTACACGACTTTGGTTCCCTACCTACTGTGCACAGCATTTTCCCACTGCTGCTGAATTTCATATGCTGTCCACAGCTTGTTCCCACTGTTGGCAGAACCTGCCCATCATACACAGTTCCCCCCACCCACTACTGGCCCCCACCCACCATCCGCAGCTTTCCCACCTAAATTGCCTGAATAAGTCACTCAATATGCCCTCCAAAGATGTAATCCCAGATGTCTAGGGAAAGAGTGAGTTAGAGAAGCAGCCCAACCCCTCAGTGCAGAAGGCTACAGGTAGTCCTTAAAATTATTCTTACTAGCCTCATAGAGATAACTCAGGGCTCCTGGACTCCTTGGATAATGGTGCTGAGCTACACAAAAAGGAAACACAGAGAGAAACCCATATCAGCAACCTCTACAAGAAGATAGGAAAGCAGATTTCAACAAATGTGAAAGGCAATCAAACAGATAATCAAAGAGGCTGAAGAAAGCTTGAGAACAATCAACTATGCTAAGAGAAACAACATCTGAATAATTGGGATACTAGAACAAGATACAATGAAGAAATCAACAACCAAAATAGCAAAGGAATTCCTGGAAGAAATTTTACCCAATTTAATGAATGAGAATCATTTAGGAAGCAGACAGGACATAAATTACACTGAACCCCAAGAAGAATAACCCAAAGCATATAATAGTCAAATTATCCAACTTTGAGGAAAAGGAAAAATTCACAAGAGCAGTAAGAGGGGAAAAAAGACAGTCACCTATATGGGTACTCAGATAAGAATATGCTCAGACTTAACAACATATACTATGAAAAAGAGAGAGTTGAGTACATCTTCTGAATGTTGAAAGAGAATAACGGTAACCCGAGAATCTTCTATCCTGCCAAGATATCCATCAATAGATGGAGAAGTAAGAGTTTTCTTACACAAGGAAAATTTCAGCGAATATGTTTAAAACATCCAGGATTACAAAAAAGTCTTGCCAAATCACTTTGGACAGAAGACTAACATTCACAGAGCACAAACATGATATCACCACGTAGTGCAACACTCCCCAGAAGTCACACACCAGAAACAACCTCCAAAATGATATTGACCCATCAATGAAAAGAAGGCAAGCATGAATGCACCACACACATACACAACACACTGCTAAGGAGGGAGGGAGGAAAGTATCTAACCCAAAAGATACAAAATGATAACAAAGAATTCATTAATGGATGAAATAACTCTGATGGTCAATGGTCTGAATTCACCAAATACAAAACAAAGGCTAGCCAAATAGATTAGGAAACAAAACCCATCAATCTGTTGTCTGCAAGAAAAACATCTTAAGCTTGCACACAAAAATAGATTGAGAATTGAAGGCAGACAAAAGTATATATCAAGCAAATGGCAAATTAAAAAATCAGGAGGACTTCCACCCAAGGTGGTGCTGATGAAGTGTCAGATATCTACAGTTCCTTGTGATTTGTTGCTAGATATACAGAAGAGGAAGACCACTGGAGAGATTTAGACCTAGCCCTGTGGTTTCTCCACAGATGGCTGAGCTGTATGTCCCCCATTACCTTGGAACACTGATGATGTACAACAGGGGCTCCATGATTCTCCTCAGCCTCAGAAAACTCCCTTTGCCATGCTTCTTGGTGACCCACCTCCCACCCTCATGCCTGTTAAGGTGCCTAGCAATTTCTACTCCACCAATCAGTGTGCCTGGATCCCTTGTGAAGCTACCTCCTCTTCCTCCGATGGTTGCCTGAACGCAGCCACAGCCAGCATTCCCCCCTTCTGTGCAGTGCAGTTGCTCAGGCTGAGTGCCACCAGTGCCAGTGCCACTTCCCTCCTGTAGTTCTCCAGCCACTCCCACCTCCTTCCTGTCAGTCACCAAAGCTGTGCATCTCTAGAGGCTGAACTCTGGGCTTGGTGCATGGGGTGGGGGGTGAACTTGGAAGAGAGTGTATGTAGACAAATTCTCAATATTCATGTTAAGGAGTCTGGGAGGCCAGGGATCCCGTGAAGGAAACCTTCACATTTTTGGGTTGGAGATGTGTCCCACTCACATTCTTCTAAGTAAAATTTATTCCCCATGATGTTGCCCATAATAATGCAAAGTTAAGGTGCCATTGGAAAGCCCATGGCTGCTACAATGTGTACTTGAAGGTTATCTGCCTGAAGGTTGTCTGCCATCAAAAGCAATCAGACGATATTGTCTGTCCCACCCTAAGTAGCGCCCACTCACCTTCTGATGAGGATCATATATTGTTCCCTTAGAGAAAAGCTCAAAGACACATAAAGTCAAGTTAGCAAAGAGATGACAAAGATAGGTGTGCATTCCTAGTGCCTCCCATTCCTATTGTGTGTATAACCCTAACTCATACCTGTCATGTTATGTATATGATTTTAAGGCAACCCCTTCCTGTTATGTGTGTGCTTACTGTGGGCTGTATGCCCAAGATTTTATAAACTCAGGAGAATGCATTAAGCTCTGCTCAGACCTGGTTCCTGAAGTCATGGCAGAGGTGAGTCCTTGCAAGTTTTATCTTGTCTGATGTTACACACCTGCCCCTTGGATCCATTTAGTTGTGTAGAGACTAGACCCTTCAGATGCACCTGCTCTCCTTCCCTGCAGTCAATGGACCTGAATGCTACTTGTGCTGCTTCCCAGGACTGCTCGAGCCACTCGAACCTTCTTCCCTACAGTCACTGACTGAGGCATAGTGCTACCTCAAGCCAATTTCTAGGCTTGGCGCGCCTGCTCCCCCTATCTTCCTCCTAAGTCACCTGAATCTGAGCAATACTGGCACCATTTCTCATGCATTCTGCAGCTGCTCCTGTATCCTTTCTTATAGTCACCAAGGCTGAGAGACACCTGTGTGGCTTTCTGGGCCTGGTGTGTCTGCTCTCTCCTCCTTTCCCATAGATACTTGATTCCGAGTGCCACCGGTGTTGCTTCTGAGTGTTCTACAGCTGCTCCAGCCTCCTTCCCCTGGAGTTGCCCGAGCTCGAGCACTACTGGCTTTCTGCACCTGCTCCTCCCTTCCCCTCCCAGAGCTGCCAGAGCCTAAGCATTACTTGTGATAGTTTCCTGGGTTCCTTAAGCCTGCCAGAAATTCCATACACCCACTAGCCACATCCAGACTCTCCTCACCCCCACCTCCACCAGCTGCCTCCAGTGTCCAACGACCACTTTCAGGTCTCCCCACATCTGCCTGTCACTTCCCATGCCCACTAACCTTTCCCACCCACCCCCACCTCCACTGCTGGCTTAGATTCCAGTGAAAACGGTGCCAAGCTCTAGAAAGATGACACACAGACAACAACCCACTTCAGCATACACAAGAAAGCAAGAAAAACAAAATGTAATGTTTGTTGGGGGACGACCTTAATCAAACAACATATATAGAAGAAACAGGCTTTGAACCACCACAGAAAGAAATCTTCTGTGTGCTACTTAGAGTCATCCAGAATATGAGGAATTAATACAAGAAAAGGATGAAATAATAGAGACGATAGAGTCCACATACTGAAGGGAAATATGAGAGTGAGGGCTGATGCAGCAGTAAAAAAAAAAGACGATAAAAGACCTCGCCAACAGACTGGAAGAAGAGGAGAACTGTGTCAGCGTTCTGAAAGATGATCAAGCAGAATAAAACAAATGTGAAAGACAAACAAAAAAGATAATTAATAAAGCTCCAGAAAACCCAACAACAATGAGCGATGCTATGAAGCAAAACAATATCGGACTAATTGGGATACTAGAGAAAGATGTAACAATCAAATCAACAGCAAAAACAGTCAGGGAATTCCTGGAAGAAAACTTCCTTGATATAATGAAGCTGGATCTGACAATCACCCAGGAAGCAGAGAGGACACCAATTAGAGTGAATCCTAGGAAAAACATAGGCATATAGTTGTAAAATTATCCAACTTTGAGAAAAAGGAGACAATGATAAGGGCAGCTAGAGGAGAAAAATGAAGTGACCTATAAGAGCAATGAGATAAGAATATGCTCAGAATTATCAGCAGAAACCACGAAAAAGAGGAGAGACTAGAGTAACATCTTCAGGGAGCTGGTGAATAATTGTAGCCTGAGAATTATGTACCCTGTCAAACTCTCCGTCTAAAGAATATGAGGTTACAGTCTTTTCGGATAAGGAACTCTTTATAAAATATGTAAAAACAAAGCCAGCATTACAAAGATCATTTTCGAACTCACCTTGGACAGATCAACATCCACAGAACACAAGCATGAGCCCACTGCATAATGCAACATATCCAGTAGTCCTGGCACTATAACCAAAGCCCAAGTCTTCTTTGACCCAGCAGAGGAAAGAAGGCAAGGAAGGAGGTAGGAAAATACTAAACACAAAAGGTACTAGATATGAAGAAGGAAGAAAGACTCATAGTTGATACATTATCACAAAACCTTCAGCAGGAACAGAACAATCCATGTAATTGGAAAAGAAAATAAATTATGAAAACTAGGGGGGGAGATAACCATGTTAAAACAAAACAAAGCAATGGAATAGATCAATTTTATCAGAGATTAGAATAGCAGCTCTCTTTAGGTTGCCATTTACTTGATATACTTTCTCCAACTTCTAACCCTCAACCTGTATTTTTCTATGAGCCTGAGATATTCTCTTGCAGACAGCAGATTGATGGGGTTTGTCTTCTAGTCCAGGCTGCTAGTCTTTGTCTTTCATTGTGAGTTCATACCATTGACTTTCAGAACAAAATAAAACAACGGAATAAATCACCTCAGTGAAAATCTGGTTCCTTGAAGGATTAACAGAATTGACAATCTGCTTGCAAACCTAACAAAGGATAGGAAAGAAGAGACATCAATATCCAGGATGAAGGATGAACCAGGGTAAATTACAACAAACCCCAGTGAAATTAAATGACTAATTACACAGTATTACAAACAACTGTACTCCAGTGAATTCAACATCTTGGAGGACATGGACAAATACCTGGAAAAACAAACCCTTCCCATATGGAAATCAATAATCTGAATAGATCCATAGCAATAGTAGTAATTGATGAAGTTTTTATGGAACTGCCAACCACAAGAAAAGCCCAAACCCTGCTGGCTTCACAGGAGAATTCTACCAAGCATTCAGGGAAGAGCTGACACCAATCCTAAACAAACCCTTCCAGATGATAGCTAAGGAAATTAACCTCCTATACACATTCTATGAGCTAGTATAACACTGATAATAAAGCCAGGCAAATATCCCACAAGATTAGAGAATTAAATGCTGATATCTCTGATGAACATAGCTGAAAATATCCTCCACAAAATTCTGGGCAATAGAATACAAAAGTATATCAAAAGGATAATCCATCATGACCAAGTGGGATTCATACCAGGAATGCAGGAATGTTTCAACATTAGAAAAAACATCAACATTATCTATCAAATAAACAAGAAAATGGACAAGAACCACTGGGACAAGAAATAGAAAAAGCGATGACTACCAACTTCATATGGAAAGGGAAGAAGCCCAGGATTGATAAGAGAATCCTCAAGAAGAACAGGTGAGTGGGCTTGCATTACCTGACTTCAAAATTTATTATGCAGCCACAATTGTCAAGACAGCATGGTACAATGATAGATAATCAGATCAATGGAAAAGAACTGAAAATCCAGAAATAAAAAGAGCATCAAATGAACTACTGATCTTTGACAAAATCTTACTAAAATATCAAATGGAAAGCATATGCCCTTCGGAATAAATGGTGCTGGAAAAATTGGATACTGGTCTGCAGAAGAATAAAACAAGACCCTTACCTCACTCTATGCACAAGAACAAATTTATGGTGTATCAAAGACCTTGAGATAAACCCCCAAACTATTAGGATCACTAATGAGAGTATTAGGACTGTGTTAGTCTGGGTTAACTAGAGAAACAAATAAAAAAAACACTCATATGTGTGTAAGAGAGAACTTTATATCAAAGAGCAATTGTACAATATATCAAAGAGCAATATGTATAAGCAATTGTACATATGAACTTGATCTATCCAGATCAAATCCATATGTCTGATATTGCCCCATATATCAATATTAGTCCATAAATTCCTCTTTAGACTCACACAATCATGGAATGATGCTGACTTCAGGAAGATCACAGGCCAGTGGCTGGAAAGCCTTGTGGATCCAGTGGTGATGGAAGCATCTCAGTGCTGGCATATGTCTTCATGTGGCTTCCCCAGTTCCAGGACTCTGGCTGCATCAGTGTAGTTCTATGTGGCTTGTCATCAAGAAGGCAAAGCAGAGAGAGCCTCTTTGACCATCAGTGAGCTATATATCTCTGCTCCTCCAAATGAGGTCATTTCATCAAGCTTTGACCTGATTGTCAGGCTAGACTCCACTGCTTCACAAGTTGACAGGATATTATGTAACTTGCACAGGGACAAAGCTAAGAACTTGAGTGCAGGGAATACATGGGCTATCAGAAATTAGGAAGGATATACACCCAGAGGAGAATAAAATGGTTGTGTGGGACATTCTAAAGATAAAACACCTATGCACATTGAAAGACTTCATCAAGAAAGTAACAAGAGAGCCCACAAACTGAGAACAAGTATTTAGTAATAAAATGTCAGACATTACTTATTACTAAAATCTACAGAATCCTGTAAGCTCACACCACAAAAACAATGGCAGTCCATTGAGAAGGTGGGCAAAATAAATGAAAGACGATTCACAAAGGAGGAAACTCAAATGGCCAGTAGACATATGAGAAAATGTTCCTGATCATTAGCCACCTGGGAAATGCAAATCGAAACAACTTAGAGATACTACCTGAGACCTACAAATAAAGCCCAATTCAAAGAAGAAAAACAAACAAACCAGAAAGCAATACATGTTTGGGGGTGGTGGTGAGATAGGAACTCATTCACTGCTGGTAGTCTTGAAGGTAAATACAGTTACTATGGAAAGCTCTTTGATGATACCTAAATCAGATGGAAATTCAGTTACTATCTTACTTGGCAATCCCACTACCGGGCATATACCCAGAAACAAGAAAGAGACTATGATCTGTCTCCCCAATGTTCATCACTGTGCAGTTCATAATGGCAAAAAATTGGAAACAGCCTAAATGTCCATCAGTAGACGAATATATTTAAAAACTCTGGTTTTCATACACAATGGAATACTACACCTTTCTAAAAACTAGCAACAAAACAACAAAACGCCTCATCTTGTGGAAAGAGCTGGAGGATATTATGCTGAGTGAAGTTAGCCAAGCACAAGAGAAGCACAACACTTGTCCACCGAGGTAAATTCAAACATGCATAAGGGAAAACACATATAACACACAAATCCCAGGCTGAGAACCCGTTATTATGGCAAGAGTCAGACCAAACCCAAAGATTCGTACATATTTCATTTGATTATCAGAAAAAGAAGAAGAACATAAGCAGGATAAGCAATCCCAAGGAGACAGCAGCAGGACTGATAGTTGGGGGTGGTGACGTGGAAGAGGAGGAGTCGGGGGAAGGGGAATGGTGAGGCAATAACAACAGGGACAGGGAATAGCAAGGGATCTAAAATGGACAGCGAGGGGGGTGTAGTACTCCTGGTCATGTTTGATCATTGAAATGTATCCGGGAGGAATTACGGAGTGGTGACTCAACTAACACCTGGAGTCTTCTTTCTAACTGAGAAAACTATGAAGTCTACATCTAACCTCGCCTCCCCTGGTTACACAGTGCAGAAGGAGAATGAATCTTGATATCCGCCCAAGACTGATTGCTACAAGACAGAAGTCAGACAGACTGCCAGCTGCCACTTTTTGTTGGTTTGTTTATTACCTATTTGTTCTTCCCATGACACTCTACTTTTCCAATGGGCTCCATACTTTGTTGCAAAGAACACAAGAAACTCATGGACAAAACTCACAATTATGTGAGAGTAGGGGATTTATTAGGGAAGTTTTTTATCATAAAGATTAAGTGGTTATCTATGACAATTTGAATTTAAATCAGTTTGAAGATGTTACCTTAGGCAAAGCAATTGTGAAATTGGGTATTGACGGGGCATGTAGATAGTTTTTATTTTGTTGCTGGAAGCACAGCTCCCAACTGCTGTCTTTGTGGTTAGCAGCCCGGCTTGTAAGCCCTGTGCCCGCTGTAACCACTGTTTTGCTGCTGGGTCAGCATCAGGCCAGGTAAGGGTCAGAAAGGATTGAACATCAGTCTATAAATGCATCAAGGCAGTGTGAATATCCTTTGTTGTGAGATCTGCCCTGTGAAAGTGCCAACACATACAACACCTTGAGCTCATCTAAAGCAAGCCAAACACATTTATGGTTTTTGCACATTTTTCCCCATGCATCCTAAAAAAAAAAAAAATGCCTGTATCTTGATGGTAATATTCACTTTACAATGACTTATAAATAGTTAACTGTGGAGTCCAAGTGTCAGTCCAATAGTTAAGCCCTGGACTGACAAGTTGGCTATTCAAAATCACCCAGAAGCATCTCAGAAATAAAGCCTGGAGATCTGCTTCTGAAAGGCACAGCTTTGAAAATCCTTTAGAGTACAATTGTACTCTGCACACATGGGGTCATCATGAGTCAGAATCAACTTGATGGCAACAATGAACAATGGCCTCCTTCCCTACTTCAAGTGATTGAAGACATTGAAGAAATAATAATCTTGGGCCTTCACTGGAGGGAAAATTTTACAGGAGGTTTCCTAGAATTCTAGTTTATTCAAATATTCAACACATATTCATTGAATTTGTAATGCATGTCATAGCTGTCAGGTACCATTCTATGCCTTCAGAATATAAAGTCAGAAAGAAAAATGTCATCTACTTTGACAGAAACATGCAGAAGTCAGGCAATAAAGAAGTAGTTGAAAATATAGCACTATTACAATATGAAAGCCATTAGAGAAAAATAAAATTATTTTTTAGTTTTGTATTTAGGAACTCTTTTGGTACAGGGATTAAACTCTCAGCTGCTCACAAAATTTGAACCACCAGCTGCTGCAGAGGAGAAAGATGTGGCAGTTGGCGTCATAAAGATTTACTGTCTTGGATAACTTATGGAGTAGTTTTACTCTATCGAGCAATCAGTGTTAGTGGACATTGACCCAATGACTGTGAGATTTGGGGATTTATTGAATTATTTAATATATCTATTGAATATGTATTACTCCAAGATCTATTAAAACGTTCATGTATAGAATAGGAAGAAAACCTACCACATAGGGTTGGAATAATTTAAACTTTGTATATGCAAGTGTTTGGCACTAATCTGTAAACTGTGCATTCGGATCACTATGTATTCCTGAGTCACTAATGGGGTGTGAGGGGGATGCTTGTTTTGTTTTGTCTAGCATACATCTTAGAACTGAGTAGGTATCCCATTGATGTGCCATGATATACATTTTCTTTTTTCCCCTCTTTTTTTGAAAATACTTTTATTGTGGGGTCTTACATCTCTTATCACAATCCATACATTTATCTAGTGTGTCAAGCACATTTGCACATATGCTGCCATCATCATTTTCAAAGCATTCTTTTTCCACTTGAGCCCGATATCAGTTCCCCATTTCTTCCTCATACCTCTCCCGCCTGCCCTCCCTCATGAACACTTGATAAACTATAGATTGTTATTTTCATATCTTACACCATCCTGCATTGACCCTCACCCACTTTTCTGTTGTTCATCCCCCTGGGATGGGGTTATAGATTGATCTTTGTGATCCATTCCCCATTTTCTCCTCATCTTACCCTAGTCCTCCTGGTATCTCTACTCTCATTGTTGGCTCTGAGGGGTCTATCTATCCTGAATTCCCTGTGTTGTGGCCTCTTATTTGTAGCAGTGTGCATGTTCTGGTCTAATCCAATTTGTAAGGTAGAACTGAGGTCATGATAGTGGGGTGAGGGAAGCACCAAAGAACTAGAGGAAAGTTGTGTGTTTCGTTGGTGCTATACTACACCCTGACTGGCTTATCTCTTACCTGTGACCCCTCTGCAAGGGGATGTCCAATTGTCTACAGATGAGCATTGGGTCTCCACTCCATGCCCCCCACCTCGTTCCCATTCACAAAGGGTATGGTTTTGTTCTGGGGTTTTAGATGCCTGATACCTGGTCTCGTTGACACCTTATGATCACACAGGCTAGTGTGCTTCTTCCATGTGGTCTTTGTTGCTTCTCAGATTGATGGCCACGTGTTTATCTTCAAGCCTTTAAGATCCCAGATGCTATATCTTTTGATAGCTGGACCCGATCAGCTTTCTTCACAACATTTGCTCATGCACCCATTTTGTCTTCAGCGATCATGTAGGGAAGATGAGCATCACAGAATGCCCGATTGTTAGAACAAAGTGTTCTTATGTTGAGGGGTTACTCAAGTCGAGGCCCAATGTCCATCTTCAATCTGATGAACACCATAGAACTTCATTTCAAGATGCTGAACTACCTTGCAAGACGTTGAGCCACTTCAAAAGAAACAAACACAAGAAACTCCACTTTAGAGAAGAAATAAAGTGTGACAGTAGGGTCCAACCAAGAAGTTGGACCATTGCCAAGGATCGACAGCTGATCCAAGGAGCCACCACAAAAATGTGGGGAACCCTGATAAGACTTGGCTGAGACCTGACTGACACCTAAATGCCAGCCAAGTCACCTAAAGTGTGGAGAAACCCGATAAGACTTGACTGGGACAGTGAAGACATCAAAGAGCCAGCCAAGCTGTCCATTTAAACCTGGGTAGAGACACTGACTTTTTGGAGAGCTAGGAACCAAGGAGATATCAACTCCTGCTCTCTCCAACTCTACCCAGGGTGAGCACACCGATGAGGCAATGCTTATTGGGACTGTGATGCTAGAATGATATGTGTGAAGAGTGCTGTTATTATGCTCCTATACTCATATCTGCTTCAATACTCTTATCCTTAATGGTTTGAGTTATATTTTAGATTGTTTGATGTGCCTTTTCAGTGAATAAGCCGAGTATTCGAAAATGTCTAAGAGTATTAAGTAATTATTGATCGTGCAGCTTATGACACAAGCTTAATTCTTAACATATAGATATGAGGACATAGTTCTATTCCCCTTTTGTTATATAAATATTTACGTATGTACATAACTGCATTTAGAATTCTATAAATGCCCTTTGCCTCCTGGTTCTTTCCTTTATTTACTTTTACTTTCCTCCTATCCCACCATCATTTTCGGCCTTCATTTGGGTTTAGTAATTCCGCACTGCTACATTGCCCTTGATTAAACCCCACTAGGCATCCTACACCCTTCTCTCTATTGATTTTAATTCACTTGTTTCCTTGTACCTGGGTTGGTTCCCACCCTCCCACCCATCCTTTCTCCCACCTCCCCTTCTGTGTCCCCCCTGAAACATTAGTCCTGTTCTTTTCATCTCTGAGTTATTTATTTATCCTGCCTATCTTATCTAGATAGACATGCAGAACATTAATAAGCATAAAAACCAGGCAAAGCCAAATAAAACAACAAAGGAAGTCAAGACCAACAAAACATTAAGACAACAACAAAAAGAAAGCCACTGACAAAAATGGAAAAGCCTATAACTAGTTCAAGTTCTATTTGTTGCCCTTTATGAGTGTTTCCCAGTGGAGTCTGATGGGGTGCCACACTCTGTTTCCCAAGTCTATTTTTGGTATTCCCCAGGGATTGCATCACTTTGCTCCCTTTGCTGCTCTGCTACATGCCCTTACTGTTTCGCCCCCACGTGATGGGGTCAGATTGTGCACAATTCCCACACCGTGTCTCCATAATTGTGCCCCCACAACACTATGGTTTAATGAGGGATGTTGTGTCTCATGGTGGGGCCAGCTCTAAGATCCTCTCTGTGCATTGTCTGCTCTGAGCAGGAATATTGTCCTGGGGCTTGGTGGGCCAGGATGCGCTCCCCTCCCTCTCCATCCCTTTTCATTTCTCCCGTGTGCATGATATGTATTTTCTTTAGGTTGCAAGACTTTCATTAAGAGTTTATTTTGGTTGTTGATTAAAAGATTAATTCTTGCCATAGATATTGATCTTTGTACATTTATTAAAACATTTGCTTAATAAACATAATTGAATCAATATTCAGGGGGAAAAGAAGTAGCAAGATATAAGATAGGGATTCAAGAGAGACCATTGGACATGAAAATGCATGGAGATAGTCTGTATAAGGAGAGATCTAGGAATACTGTGATACAGAACCCACAGTGTATTTTATGATTCAGTTAAAAAAGCAATGTCATTATATATCCATCAGATTGGTAAAAATGTAAGGAGTAAGATAAAACCAAATGTTGATGATGATGTAGATACTCTAGAGTTTTTCTACAATAACATTATGAGTATAAATTGATACAAGCTTTTGTGAGCAATTTCAGACTATGTAATTTAATCAAACATTACAGAATATATGCCATAGAACACTCAAATATTTCCTTAAGGAAACATACATAGAAAATGTTTATTGAAAACCTTTAGCATACAAATAGCAACTAAGATTCAACTCAAAAATATGCTATTGAGCAAAAAGTCCGACTGCAGCATTATACTTATATAAAGTTTTAAAATATGTAAAACACACTCATACACATTAAAAAAGGTAAAAACATGCATAGAAATACCAGTATCAATCTCATAATAGTTCCTAAAGCCAGGAGGGAAGGTAGTGTAGCTGCAGTAAATTTGAAAGTATGTGGGGGTGATCCAGAAAAAAAGATATGACCAGGAGTTAGCCCTGTTGCAAAACAAGCTATTTACTGGTACTGACACATGAATAGCTCCCATCCAGAAGGCAACAGGAGGTCCTCCAGGGTCATCTGGTTCAAAGGGAACTGCCAACAGGGGAAGAGGAGAAATTCTCAGTAGAGAAAAAGTAGGGGTGTAGGGAATGCCTATTTGCAGGAAATTAGGGTATCTCTGAGTGAGACAGGACTGAAGGGCAGCAGCAGCATGGGGCTATAACTTCTGCAAGGGGTTTTCTTCTCCTTTTCTGCAAATAAATGGGTAAGTCTCTCTTGGGAAAGTGTAGCTAGAATATTTCTTAGAAGCAAGGATGGCAAGACATCACCTCAAATGCTTGCAATATATTCTCAGGAGGAATCAGTCCCTGGAGATCATCACAATGATGGTAGAAGGTCAGTGCAAAAGAAGACAACCCTTTGAAATGCACTGTCCCTTGGGTTTCACAAAAGAAGTCAATGACCCGACCCTAACCTAAGCTGTTGCTTTGTTTGGCTATACCTGTGGTTTGTTTGGTTCTCAACCTGTGGTTCGTGACCCCTATGGAGGTCGAACAACTCTTTCACAGCGGTCATCCAAGACCATCAGAAAACATATTGCCGATGGTCTTAGGAACCAAGACACCACTCCTCTAACCGTCTCCAGGTGGGTCCGCCCACATGTAGATACATCCACCTATGAGTACCTAGCATGAAGACTGTTATCCATGCAACACTGTGCTTCAAGACACAATTTCATTTATTTGTCATTAGAAATAAATATTTCACAATATAGAATGACATATTGTTTTTGTGATGAATCACTATGTTTTAATTATGTTCAATTTGTAACAATGAAAATGCATCCTGCATATCAGATATTTACATTACGATTAATAACCATAGTAAAACTACAGTTATGAAGGAGCAACATAAATAATTTTATGGTTGGAGGTCACCACCACCTGAGGGACTGTAACTGTATTAAAGGGCAGTGGCAGCCTGAGGCAGGTGGAGAACCACTGGGTCATACATAGGGTTGTCATGAATCCAACCACAGATGCTGGTCACAGGGGGGTATGTAAATATAATAGGTTCTAAATGCCTTGCAATGAGCTGATTTGGGCTAGTTTGAAAATAGGTGGATGTGTAAATATTAGAGTTTGAGTGCCAGAGGATTTTGCCTAGGGAGAAACAGCACATCTGAGCTAATACAGAGGCCATCTTTGGCTCAGTCATGTACCATATCAGAAGGACAACCACAGGAGAGATAATCCTACCTGACAGGTTTTATTGCTTAGAGTGAAGAGAAAAGAAGTAGGAGGAGGGGAGGAAAGGAGAGGGGATAGAAAAGAAGAAGCGGGGGGTGGGGGGGGGTGGCGCGAGGGGGGATGGAAAAAAATAATTATATAATTACATGTTAAGAATTGTTAAAACTTGATTCATTTTAAAAGTCTATTCTCTGCGATTGTGGTGTGTTTGAAAGGATTCATTTCTAAAGAAGTCGGGTGAAAAACCATGATCCACCCAGCTCCTTTTCTTTCATCCGGGAAAAGCTTGATTGGAATCCCAGGAGTGACAGAGACGAAATTAGTAGGAATGAGTAGATTAAAGAAGCAAGGTTTTTGTGTGTAAAAAGGGAAGACAAATGCTTTGGAATGGGAAAATCATAGCTGTAAAAACCTATCCTTCTCCTAGCCATGAGGAGCAGAGATTACGAGAGAAAATGTGTGCTGTGCAGAGAGGGCGGTGCGAGGAAAAGTCATTTCAGGGGGCTGGCTCTTTCCGATAAAGCCATGATCTAGAGCAAGCATTCAGAGAAGAGACTGAGGGTGAAGAATAGGTTACACACAGGTGAGTATAATTTACTTTCGGAGACTCAGACATTGTAATAACTCACTAAATATGTGTTCACATAGCACATTTTATGAGGACGAACCTCCTGAGAAAAATGAGTAAGAAGCAAATAAGCAAAGCAAAACAAAACAAAATACAACAATATGATACATGAAGTAAGGGCTGCTATTATTTTTAATCATAGTTTAGAAAATTGAAATTAAACTAAATGGCAGGGAAGGCTCTTCAACCAGTATTGGAAGGAGACATAGCCGGGAGGCCCAACTATCTCTAGTATGATTATAAGATCATCAATTATGACATTCACAAGATATGTCATCTTTTCCTTTTTCTTTCATCTGAAAAGGAAGGCAAACTAGGTAAAGCTTAATCTCATTAAAAGCTGAAACTTCAGAATATTGAATAGGTGCTAATATTCTTTTGTGAATTTAAAATTTAGACATAAAACAACACGCAGCATGTGCTCACATTAGAGGAAATAATATGGTTGATGGTATGTATTACAATCATTGAAGATAGCCAGTGCTGTTTGAAAATAATGATTTCTTTTCATACATTCAATTTTGCCTTCAGGAAAGTTTCATCCTCAAAATATTCAAAACTAGATAATAATGAAAATTTATGAGTCCTGGAAAGTCATAGGCCTGGAAGATCATAGATATTATTTTGTAACCAAGCTCAGATATTGGAACCATTCCACAAATTAAGTGGAGATAATGGTAACATAATAATAGCCATAATTTATTGAGTGATACGCTAAGTGCATCGCATACATTATCTTTCTGAATCTTCTTACAAACTGACCAGGAATGAACAATTATTCCACTTCACAGAGGAGGCATAAAGTTTCATGGTTACAGCACACCAGCCTGTGTGATCATGAGGTGTCAACGGGATTAGGTATCAGGTATCAAAAGATCCAAAACAAACAGTTATATCAATGCGAAAGAGGGGGGGTTGCAATGGAGACCCAACCCCCCATCTGTAGACAATTGGACACCCCCCCACACACACACAGAAGGGTTACAAGGAAGGGACGATTGAACCTGGGTGCAGTAAAGCACCAACGAAACACACACCATTCCTCTAGTTCCTGAATGCTTTCTCTCCCCCACGACCATGACCCAGCTCTACCTTACAAATCTGGCTGGACCAGAGTCCCACATTGGTATATATAAGATCTGTCAACACATGAAATTCATGACAGATAAAACTCTCAGGGACAGTTGCAATATCATTCATGAGGATAGAGGGATTGGGGGCGGTATGGAGAAAGGAAGAACCCATCACAAGGTTGGCTATATAGTCCCGCCCCCACCTGAGGGTGACAAATAACAGAAAGGTGGGTGAAGGGAGACAATGGACAGTGTAAGATACAAAATAACAATAATAATATATAATTGATCAAGAGGGTGGGGGTGGGGAGGGAGTGGTAAAAGAGGAGCTGATATCAAGGGCTGAAATGGAAAACATGTTTTGGAAATGATGACAACATATGTGCAAGTGTGCTTAATACAATTCAGTGATGGATTTTTGTAAGATTTGTTAGAGGCCCCCAATAAAAGGATTAACAGTCATAATTTTTAAAAAGATGTATGATCACCTTCTAATATGATACAGCTAATATGGCTCAAGGAGTCTGTGGATGGGACAAATGACTAAGAGCTCAACTGCCAGGAGAAAGGGTGGCAGTTCAAACCCACGCAGAAGTGCCCTAGGAAATGGAATTGGCAATCCCTTCTGAGAAGTCAAAACCTTGAACACCCTGTGTCTACCTACTCCAGGTATACTCACTCCAGGTGTACTCAGCATACCTGGAGGTCGCTATGCACCTGAATTGTATAATAATCTTAACTAGGTAAGGCTCAGCGTTAGGATTTGAATTCAGGTGTTTCTGAAGCTTACAGCCAGATTGATCCTACTCCTTCCCGCCCCCCACCCCACCCACCGCAGCAAGATCAATAAAGACGAACTACTCAATTTTATAAAGAGATTATTAGGTAGCTCCTGGAAATATTTTCACTGACCATGTGAACTATTACAGGTATAAAATTATTAGAGACACTTTCAGAAAATGTCATTGAAAGAATGATCTGTAAGGAAAACAAATAGCATGTCGTATTAAATGAAAAATGTCTCTATCTCTCTTATTTTTTGTTTAAATAGATTTTTTTTGTGTTCAAAAGTACTCCTAGTTCTCTAAGTATTCCAGTGCCCATTGGCCAGAAGTAATATAATTATGAATGAACCTCTCATAAAGGAATGATAGTGTTCTTAATATTTAGAAAACTTTCCTAAGAATATCAACTATAAAAACAGTCACGCAGTGGACAATTTTAAGGACAGTTTTCTTATAGAGTAAAACATAGTGACACACATAAGAGACCAGAGACTTTCCGGCTCATTGTTTCCATAGTGGCGGACAGTGGTCAAGTAAGGGATTTTTTATGTAAATTCCTGTAATCTGATAATATAGGACACCCTTGGTACCATTTATAACTAAAAATATACATAAATAACAATTTGAGGGCACAAATAGTTTGCTTCCTCATGAAAACATTTCAAATTGCTTCCTTATGCTTATTTTTTCAAAAATAAAAAAACTTTGATATGTCAGGTAAATTATGCTTTTATTGTTTTCTTGGTAGATAGAGTTTATGTTGAAAATTCATAGAATTTTTAAGATGCAGGACAGTAGAAGATATAGAAAATATATTTACATTTATTTGTATTGTATATACAAACTAATCAGAAACACCAAATAAGAAGTACCAACCAACACGAAATATTCTTATAACTATTCCCTATATAGTCCACTTAATGGGAATTTGAAGAAAAAAGATAGTCTTGTTCAAAAAAGCGATAGGAAAATAAGATAAAAGATTTGAGCCCCTGATAACAAACCTCTCCAAAGTGAATTCCAGATGTCAAGAAGTAGAACTCCATCCATGGCTAAAGACAAAGAATGTTGTTTAAAAAGTGAGCAGTTATTTATATGTAAAAGTGTCTGTGTGACTTTTCCTTTAAAGTAGCAATAGCAGCAATAGTCAACATGGCATTCGTAATTGCAGAGATAATAACATCTACCATGGTGCTTTTAAATGGAAACAGAATGTGTCAGCTCCAAAAATATTATCTTTAATAACCCTAATCTTTAGACCCTATATAGGAATATTCAAATGTTTGAATCTACAACTTCAGGATTTACTACTGATTATGCTTTTTAAACCTCAGTAGCCAATTTTAATTATTGTGCTCTATCTATGCCCAAAATTTCGGCCCCAGGAGTATTTTATTTGATTTTGATAAAATAGTAACAATTTATCTTCTTATAATTTATACATGTTTATTCCTCACTGCTTACCATGGAGAGTGACTCGTTTTGGGGTTTAGTTATATTTATGTTTTTAATCCATTATAATGATAAAATTTGTTTCTGGTTAGGTATGTTTATATAATGAATTAACTATCTTATGAAATATACTCTGAGATAATTTTATGTTCTTAATCCAATGTCCAGGTGTATACATTTACTCCATAAGATAATAATAAAGGAAACTAAAAAGACAAAAACTATACCTAAATAAACATTTTCTGTGTGTGTGGTAAAACTTTAAGATGGACATCCCCACCCCCAGCCAGTCCTGGGGCTTTGGGGCTCAGCTCGAGGGGAGTTCCTCTGGGACATGGGGTACAGTGAATGATGCTGGGCCCCTCTAGGGTTTCCCATATGGGCTCTAATAAATTTATTCCCTTTTGCTTAAAACATTAAAAAAAAAAGCTTTAAGATGGTTAGCAATTAAAAATTACTCCTCCCCCAATGATTAGCTTTCTCATTGTATTAAATGAATAACTAAACTCCCAAATGACTCACTCTAGTCAGCAGTGCACATAAATGTTTCCAAATCATGAGAAGAAAAATGGTTGCTATTTTATCCAAGTCAAATAAAATACTCCTCTCACACCATTTACATCACTCTGGGGCCTAAAATGTGGGCACAGATAGAGTACAAGAATGAAAATGGGTCACTGAAGATTAAGAAGCACAATCAAAAGTAAATCCCCAAACTGTAGCTCTTACATACATAGTGTATTAAAAGGATGAGGAGCCCTGGTGATATAGCGGTTATGCAGGACTAAGAGTTCAAAGCCACCGTCGTCTCCTCCGGAGAAAGATGAGGCTGTATCTCCCATAAAGATCTACAGGCTTGGAAACCCCCGGGGTCATCTGACCTGTCCTATAGCATCACCATGGGTTGGAATAGAATCAATATCAATGAATATTTTTATTTTTATTGAACAGATAAAGAATTAATATAAATTATCCACAAATATAATCTGATGGTCATTATTTGATCTGAACTAGGTTTATTTGCTAATAAATCCTCCAAGGAGGCCTGTGGCCACCTAAACCTTTACTTTTATGCCACCCATTTCTCAACCAGTATTGGCGTTTAAGGTTTAAAGCATTCTTTCAAATCTTGAAGGTTTCTCAGTTTTTCACAAAAGAACCATAAGTAGTTTTCATATTTTGTGATTTGGATGTACCTTCTTAGATTTAAAGTTTAATAATTCTGTAAACATCCAGAATATTTAAATTTTAGCTACCATATAATTATCTATACTGATCAAAGGCTATTATACAACATGGCTGAAGATTGAGTATTCACAATGTAAATGTGAACTATATGTGCCTATGGTTTTGCATGCAGACTTCTCAGTCTATGTTAATAGAGTCTCAAAAACACAATGTGAATGAAATAAAGGGTAACATCACAGCATAGATTTAATACGAGTTCTTAACTGTTGGATAAGTTAGCTGAATTCCACTTAATTAAAGAGAGAGAGAGAGAGAAATTCTATTGCTAAAATTGAATAATGCCTAGCCGTGTAGAAGAGCTGGTGTTAGGTGCCATCAAGTCGGTTCCAACTCATATTGACCCCATGCAGAACAGAACACAACACTGCCAGGTCCTGCACCATCCTCAAAATTGTTCCTATGCCCGAGCCCATTGCTGCAACCCTCGTGTTAATTCATCTCCTGAGGGCCATCCTCACCTTGCTGCCCTTCTACTTTACCTAACATGCTGTCCTTCTCGAGGGACGGGTCTCTCCTGACAACATGTCCGAAGTATGTAAGACAAGTCTTACCATCCTTGCCCCTAAGGAGCACTCCAGCTACACTTTTCCAAGACAGATCGATTTGTCATCCAGCAGCACATGTTACTTTCAATATTCTTTTCTAGCACCACAACTGAAACCCATTTCTTCTTCTTCAACCTTTCTCATTCAATTCATGGTATTAAAAAATACCAGGGCTTTGGTCAGGCACTCATCTTAGTCTTCAAAGTAACATCTTTGCTTTTCAAAACTCTAATGAGTTTTGTGCAGCAGATTTACCAAAGCAACGTGATCTCTGATCTCTCCTATGAGCATTGATTGTGAATCCAAGCAAGACAAAATCCTTGACAACTTCAGCCTTTCTCCAATTATTATCTATTGGTCGATTTACGAGGACTCTGGTCTTCTTTACATAAGAGATGAAGTCCATACTGGAGGCTGCCATCCTTGATATTCATAAGCAAGTGATCCAAGTTCCATTCATTTTCAGCAAGCAAGGTGGTGTCATGAGCATATCACAGCTGTTGGTAAGTCTTCCTCTAATGCCACACTCTTCTTCATATAAGTGAGCTTCTCTGATTATTTACTCAACAGACATATTGAATTAAGTATGATGAGAGGATACAGCCCTGATACACACCTTTCCCGAGGTTAAGCCATGAGGCATTTCTTTGTTCCATTTGTACAACTCCATTTTGACCCATGTGCAGGTTCCGCAGGGGGTGGGTGGGGGGAACAGAATGTTTGTCTTTAGCTTGTTATGATCCACACAGTCAAATGCCTTGACATAGTCAATAAAACACAAATAAATATCTTTCTGGTATTCTCCACTTTCAGTCAAGATCCATCTGAAAATCTGGCATCAGCAATGATATCCCTTATTGTGTATCCTCATCTGAATCTAGCCTCTGCAACTCCTTGTTACTGCTGTAACTACTGTTGGATAATCATCAGCAAAAGTGTACTGGCAAGTGTTATCAGTGATCTTTTCCTGTAGCTTTGCCATTCTGTTGTGTCCTCTTTCTTTGTAATGAGTAAAAATATTTCAGTCAACTGACCAATGAGTTGTCTTCCAAATTTCTTGGCATAGATGAATGAGTGCTTCCAGTATTTCTTCAGATTGCTGAAACATTTCAGTTGGTATTCAGTCAATTCCTGGAGCCTTGTTCTTGGCCAATGCCTTCAGTACAGCTTGAACTTCTTCCTTCAGCACCATTGGTTCTTGGTCATATGCCACCTCCTGAAAGGATGGAATGTCAACTAGTTCTTGGTACAATGATTCTGTGTATTCTTTTCATCTTCTTTTGCTGCTTCCTATATGATTGATTAATTTTTCTTTCAAGATTGCAACTTGAGGCTTGATTTTTTTTTTTTTAGTTCTTTCAATTTAAGATATGGTGAGCATATTCTTCCCTTTTGGTTTTCTATCTCTAGGTCTTGGCACATTTCATTATAATATTTGATTTCATCTTCATGAACTGAACTTTGGAATTTTGTGCCCAGCTCTTTGATTTCATCCCTTCTTCCCTTTTTTATTCTAATGACACTCACTTTGATCTTTTCTTTTTTTCTGTCTTTTCATGAGAATTTGTTTTCTTCATAAATGATAGTCTTGATAGGGCCCTTCTGTCATTAGTGCTCAATGTGTCAAATATGTTTCTGGAATGTTCTGGAAATTTAGATGGGATAGACTCAATGTCATATTTTGGCTTTCCTGTATTTGAATTTTCTTCAGCTTTTCCCTGAATTTATAAGTAAGCTATTAATGGCCTGTTCCACAGTTAGCCTCATGGCCTGGATTTAGCTGCTGATACTGAGCTTCTCCTTTGTCACTTTCCACAGATATAATTGACCGGATTTCTGTGTATTCCATATGCATAACAGCCTTTTGTGCTGTTGAAAAAAAGGTTTTGTTATGAACATGCTATTGGTTTTGCAAAATTCTATCATGTTATCTACAGCTTCATTTCTATAGCTAAGTCTATATTTTCCAACTACTGTTCCTTCTTCTTTGTTTCCAACCTTTCCATTCCAATCACCAATAATTATCAATGCATGATTGATTGCATGTTTGATCAATTGTTGAATGAAGTTGGTAGAATTCTTCATTTTTTCATCACTTTTTGTGGTTGGTGCATGTATTTGAATGATAGTTATATTGATTGGATTTCTTGAATGCAGATAGATATAATCTTATCACAGATATCATTGTACGTCTTGATTGATTTTGCAATATCTTTTTGATAATGAGTGCCATGCCATTCCTCCTGATTGTGTTATTCCTGGCATAGTAAGTCATATGATTTTCTAATTCAAATTCCAGTACCACTCAATTTCAGCTCACCTATGGCTAGGATATTGTTCATTATGCCTTCAAATTAATTTTGACCACTTCCAAATTTTCTAGATTCATACTTTGTGCATTTTAAGTTCTGATAATTTGTAGATTTTCTTCAAGTGTTTCTCCTTACTTTGAGTTGTACCCCATCATCAAATGAGGACCTGGAAGACTCCGCTCCAACAAGTTTGACCTGACTTGAGTCACCACGGTCAACTCACTGAGAAACCAGCTCCTTCCTCTGTCACATTCTGAGCAGCCTCAGATTTGAGGGGCTCGTCTTCCAGCACGATCTCCCACAATTTTCTGCTTCAATTCATTAGGCCATCAGTGTCTGACAAGGTTTAAAAGTAATGCATAATGTATTCAGCGGCTCCTTCTTGGTTTTTGTTGGTTTGTAGGCTGGAAGCTCTGCTGAAACTTGTTCAGTGTGGTGATCCTATTGGCATTTGAAATTCCAGTGACACAGGTTCCAGCATCGCAGCACCACACAAGCCACAACAGTGCAGCATACTGACAGACAAACGGTGGGTGTAGAAGAGAGGGTGGCTAAATCTACTGAAATTCGGATAGTAAGTGAGGATGACTTTCTTTAAAATAGGAACAAAACTCAGCTACATCTGGGTGTTTTTTTTCCTGATGAACAGTACTGCAAGAAACAACAATTTTGAAGTACTTTTTTCTGAGCCATGGTCACTTCCTAATCTGTGGACTTGGCAGTTTATTGATTAATATACAAACATATTTGGACTAGACACAAAGTTAAGATTCAAAAAGTAATGATCTCCTCACACATGTAAATTCTTATTTAAACCAATAATTGAAGCACAACTTAATGTTTAATAGAATTAATGGATATTGAAAAATGTGCTTTTTTAATGAGGTCAAGTAGTACATGTGCTATAATAATACTGATATTTGACATTAATTCCACCTTAACCTAATCAATGTTAAGAGAATTGAGAGCACATTTTTATTTGAACTAAAGAGAAACTGGTAGCTTGAGCTAAGGTACAATCAATAATGCTGAAATTGTGTAAAGTATAGAGCAGGTTGAAAAGGAACAATGTCAAAAAAAAGAAAGAAAGAAAGAGAAGGAACAATGTTTGGATCAGTGGCCCAGAGAAATAACTTTAATAAAATATATTAGGCCAATGGTATCATTAATAATAATTTATGTGGATGTGAATCATTACTTTGACTACATTAAACTTACAAAGAACTGAAGAGGATAGATTAGATTTAATTTTAAGTTTCAATGGATTCCATTTCTTATGACATTACTAGAAACCGGATTGCATGCTTTTTGAAGTAATATTAACAAACATGAATAGACATTAATAAACATTTATTGGTCATTAAAAATAGAAGCCCTGAAGGGTTAGTGGTTACTATTTGGCCTGAGAGCTGCATGGTCTGTAGTTTGAAACCACCAGCAGCTCCGAGAAAAAAGCCTGGGCTTTCTCCTCCTGAAACAGTTACAGGCTTGGAAACCCACAAGGAGGTTGCTCAGCCAGCATTGGCTCCACAGCAGTGAGTTTGGTTCAGTTTTGGTCAATGAAATAACACTGAATAATCATCTGAATGTTAGATGACTTTTGCCAAATAAATGTAAAAATAAAATGAGTGAGTGATTGCTATAACAAGTATTTATCTTATTTGTGAAATCATGTGATGAGGAAAAGGAACATGATGGATATGTGAGAGTAAACCAAAAAGTTTTGCTACAATATCTTGGAACCATTAATTAATGAAATTCATCAAAAGGTGAAGCTGTTGCTTCTCAACATGTCTTCCAACTAGGTCTACACATCCGAGAAGGCAGTATTTCTATCTCTCTCCTGCTTCCTTGAAGAACTATGCTTCTCAATTCACACTACATCAAAACACATTTTGGGCATCCTCAAGAGACTCAAACTATGTCCCTTTGAGATGTTCTCTGAGTTTAGGGAACAAAAAGAAGTTCGAAGCAGCCAGATCAGAGCTATCAGGGTTTCCGAATGAAATTTTCACTGGAAGCCCTTGCTACCCTTGAAGAAGCAGGTACAGAGGCATCGAAAGAAGAGAAAAACAAATCTTGGCAAAACTTTCCTAGACATGTTCTCACTGATGCAGTTTTCAATTAAAAAATGTTTTCTCATAATAAACTCTCTTGATCATCCTGTGGCCCCCCCTGCCCCACCCTGTAAAGACACATGGTCTTGGAAACCCACACAGCCAGCTCTGCCCTGCCCCACAGGGTTCACAGGCACCAGACTGCACTCCATGGCAGGAAGGTGTGGTGTGGGCAGATAACCTCTGGAGCACACTGCTTCAATTGGACTTTGGTAAGGCACTCAGATGAGACTAGGACAAATACATTACAGAATGAATTTATCTACAGAGACATGCTAAACATGTTTTGTTTGGAATCCATAAGTCCATGAACGGGAAACCTAGTAGCAACACTTTTTGACTTACTCTCCTGTTTAGAATTCATGTGTGAATTATGTTCTAAAGCCTAACATCATATCAGAAGAGTAGCACAGTGTATGAAAATTTGCAGTTTAAGACCTAGCCAAATCCACGGGCTTTCCCTTTGAGGTGTGTGATTTATGTAAGACAGGTGTAAATGGATAATAACAGTTATTAGCTTGGTGAACTTTCATCGAGGGGATAATCAATTCCTGTAGTTATAGTTTTATAGTCATTTGCATATGAGACACACCGCTACAGTGGCACAGATGAAAGAGACACATTAAGTTGAGCTCAGCATTTTTCCTTAAAATTGGTTGTTCTCACTTGGATATTTAAAACAATTTTAATCCGAATGTATTTTGTATAAATCACCCCATATGTTTTCAGTCAGATCCTAGAGATAGGGATTTTGATGTTATAGCTTACATTCTTTTTGGAGGTAGTGAATCTCTGCAGTTTTAATTAATTTCTTTCATAGTTGTATGGTTAGAGTAAGGGAAAGTTGACCTTGTAATTTTAATGTGTTATGATTACCATATATCTGTTTGCTGCATGCATGCTACTAGCAAAAGTGAATTTATATTGGCATTCTGTACTCAGGTAGCTGTATGTCTTACAAAATAGGCAATACTTTCCTCTGTAGTTCCAAAGAAAGGGTTCTAGCAAATGACAGAAATAAAATGAAATATCCAGATAAATAAAAGAAAAATATGACTTGATAATTGGTATCTATTAATTTATCTTGATCTAAAAGTATTTAACATAATAAAGGAAAGTGAGTATTGTTAGCATAAACATTGATTTTTGGACTAGGACAAACCAATTTGTGCTATAAAGTACCCTCAGTGAGGGACAGCTCAAACCCCACACATTACACTATCTTAGCCTCTCAGTCACTCTTTACTTTCTAAATAGTTTTCAATTTAGTACATATTGTCAAATACAAACCATACTAATTCATATGAAAATCTCTTTTAATGCCTTAAAAAGCAAAAGTACAACTTGTACACAAAATGGCACTTACTGCTAAAGTCTAGAAACTCAGATGCTACAGCCAAATGAGATATTTGATAATGCTGGCCCAGTATTGACCCAATAAGAAATATGTATTACTTCATACCCACTACGGTTATTACCCTAATGTTTCATAAAACAAACAAAATATCACACAGAGTAGGACATACTCAATAACCAAACTAACTGATTTATAGCTATCCCATATGGTAGAATGAAACTTCCTGTGGCTTTCCCAGATTGTAACTCGTTATAGGAGTAGAAAACCTCATCACTCGCCCAAGAAGCAGTTGGTAGTTTCAACCTACTGACCTTGACAATTAGCAGCCCAACTCCTCATGCCAGCAGAGCTCAAGTAAGACATAATTTGTATGTAAGTAGAAATTATTTATTCCATAATTTCAAGAGAATGTAGCAGCAAGCACTCAACAAAGATTGCTGGGAAAATACATCCCTTTATATATGAGATATTGAAAGACCTATTTAAAAACTATAACATTTCTTCATCAGGGTCAAGATGGTAGAATGGATTTACATATTAATTCTTCTTGATCTCAATTGATATCAGTGCAAATATGTATTATATATAATGTATACATTATGGCACACAGGGTGGCAAACAATGGATGTAAGAGTTAAAATGATTACAACCTAAACAGACAAAATCAAAGCCCAGAAGAATCTACTTGCTATTATATATAACAACGTCTATATTATTTTTAGTGGTTTACTACCACTAAAACCTCACTGGATTCCAAACTCATGTTAGGTGGTGTGGAGAACAGATATATCTCTAGCTCCGTATATTTTCCAAGGATGTACCCTTTAACTGCTGGATTGAATTTTGTTCATATGAAACACTAGTGGATGAGTTAACCTTACTCACTTTCAGTGCCCCTAATCTCACTAATTTCAGTATATTTTTATCCCTAGGCTAAAAAATGTAGAGTCATTTTCTAAAGATGTTCATTTGAGTAGAGCAGGTGGCTCTCTTTCATGGTATATCTCAACCATAAAGTAACCATATCTTTATTCATAATTAAAATAAATGAACAGTAATACAACTAATGGAAGCCTCATGATTATCAGGAAAATAAGCACACCAGAGATGTGGGAAGTTCAACAACTAGAGGAAACCCTACAGAGTAACCTCAGAACAATCCCAGATGGTCTGTTAGTTTATAAACTCAATAGTGTGCTTCCACAAAGGAATAAGTTAAATCAAGGATAAGTTCTTAGTCATCGACTATATTTGTAAACAAAAACAGAAATGATTTTCTTTAACATTTACAGAAGAGAAAGGTCGTAAAGCTGAAGTGGCTACATGGGGAAACATATTAGAACATAGAAAGGGAGATCCCAAGAAAAGCAAAGTTGCCTGGCTGAATTTAAAGATAGATAAATAGATATTAAATTTTGACGACTCCTGTAGTTGAGAAACAGAAGGCAACACTGCCCAGTTCTGCACCATTCGCCATTGTTCCTATGCTTGAGCCCATTATTGCAATGGTGTCAGTCCATCTCATTAGATCCTTCCTTTCTTTATCTGCTCTAGAAGTACTGTGCCAAGCATGATGTCCATCTCCACAGACTGGTCTCTTCTGACAATACATCCAAATTACTTGCGATGAAGTCTCACTGTCCTTGCCTCTAAGGAGTGCTCTAGATGTACTTCCTCCAAGACAGATTTGTTTGTCCTTTTAGCAGTCAATGGTACTTTGTATTTGCAAAGAACTCAACATACATGAGTGGACTCAAACAGACCTATGAATGTGAAGGTGTAGACTGAGCAAAGTTGTCTCTTATTTACCCAAGACCGTCACGCATTCAGGTGTGAGCCAACTTGGTGACAACTATTTATAACAACCAGAATACAAGGGGTACCCGCTCCAAAAGTCGGGGGGGGGGCAAGCTCCATTAAGCAGAGCTTTCATAATAATCCTTGTTTCCACTAGGCGAACATCAAGCAACTCACTCTGTGCTAGTACATCTAGTGGCATGGCCTAGGAAGGTTCTCTCTGGTCAGAGTGAGTACTTTTGTGAAAGCAGGCTGTTCAAACCTCACTTTTTTATGATGGCTGATTTAAGAGAACAGTGCCTGGCTATGAAATTTTGTTTCCTGCTTGACAAAAATGCCACAGAAACTATTGTGATGTTGAACACAGCACACAAGCATACCGCTATGGGAAAAATTCCAGTTTTCTCGTTACTAAAAAGGTAAAATGTCAACTGATGACAAACCTTGTTCTGGACGTCTGTCAACTTCCCGAATAGATGAAAATAGTTGCAAATTTTGTATGCTTGTGCTCAAAGTGTGACGACAGACTATTGACAAGATGGGAAGTTATCTGGAGCACACGGGAGTCCAGTTCAGTGAACTGTAACAGAAGATTTGGGAATCAGAAGGGTCACTGTAAACTGGTTTTGCCACCACAACAATGCATGTGCTCACACAACCATCTCAGTGGGCCAGTTTTTGGCAAAAACAGCATGCCTCTCTTGCCCCACAAACCTGACTCACATGATCTCACTCCATGTGACTTCTTTTTGTTTCTGCGAATGAAGAGGGACCTGAAAGGACAGCAATTTGATGACGTAGAAAACGTGAATTAAAAAACAAGGGAGGTGCTGTCAGCCATTCAGCGGTTCTCAACCTGTGGGTTGCGACCCATTTGGGGGTCAAATGACCCTGTCACAGGAGTCGCTTTCTCTATAACAGTAGCAAAATTGGAGTTATGAAGTAGCAACAAAAATAATTTTATGGTTGAGGGGTCACCACAACATGAGCAACTGTATTTAAGGGTCGCAGCTTTAGGAAGGTTGAGAACCACTGCCCTAGATAAACTCAAACCAAACTCACTATCATCTTCGAGTAATTTCTGAGTCATAATGACCTTGTAGGACATGGTAGAACTGCTCCTAAACCACCCTATGGAAGTAGAAAGCCTCCTCTCTCAACCTCACAGTGACTGGTCATATCAAACTGCTGACTTTGTGCTGAGCAGACCACTAAGCCACCATGATAGAAGTGCTAATTTCTTCTTTTGGACTAATGAGGAGTCAGTAAGTACTTCTATATGGCCAGATATTTGATGCTTGCAATGACCTGATGCCAGTAAAAACTACCAGAAGAACAAGCCGTTCTGTTTGGAAGGCAGTACTGCCAATGTGCTACTAAAATTGAGAGTAGTGAGACATTGTATCTTGTACTTTGGATATTTTATTAGGAGGGATGACGGCCTGGGGAAGAACATCTTATTTGGTAAAGCAGTGGATCAGCAGAAAGCAGGAAGACCTTGAATGGGATAGTTGGGCATAGTGGCTACCACAAGCTCTTACATAACAACAATTATTGGGATGATGCAGGACTGGACAATGTTTCCTTCTTTTGTGCATATGGTTGCAACTCAACAACAGTAAACAACAGCATGATCTGATGTGATAACTATAGGTACTTTCTTACTCTTAAAAAGAGTAAATAAAATTTATGATGTGAAAAATTTATATTTTAGCTCTGTTATTCACAGAGGTTTATAGATATTTTAGTATTCTTGAACTTGGACCTTTCCCTGGGGTTTTCTTGGGCTTGACCAGGCATAAAGGAGAAATGCTCTAAATTCTGAATCCAGTTTAAGGCTGTGGAGTGGAAAATAAAATTGGAGACTCTTAGTATGGAGTTTCTCAGCAGGAGCAAAATTTAGTAATAATAACATAGCATGGTTGGATGGCAAAGGGCTCCAAAGCACAGCTTAAAAAACATGCTAGATCCAAGGAGTTGACCCTGATGACAGTACTTTGTTTTGGAAATGTCCCAGGCACAGTCACCTCTGGCAGACTATCAGCATTTACTAACTCAGAAAGGGTGAGAAAAACTCTGAGATTCTAATTACCATAGGACTTCCTTAGCTGTTAGCCCTAAGTTCTTCACCACAAAAATTTAAAAATTATTTTCAGTTCTCAGAAACCTAGGTTTGTTCATGATTTGAAGAAAAATAATTCAAGCATCCTTGTAAATGTTCTTTTCACCGATACTCTGCTCCTCTGTGCGATGCCTGCTTTCTCAGTAGGATTCGTTCTGCTAGACATCCAACAAACTCATTGTTTGAATGACATATGTAATGCCTGACTATAGGTAGGAAATACCAGACCTTGGAGAGACTGACTTGAACATGATAGAGAGAATTAAGGTTTTCCCGTCCGTATAGCAACCTTGGGCCACATTCTTTCCATGATGACATTTTCAGATGGCTCTGTACTTGCACATAATACATGTGCACACTAACCATATGCATTAGGTAGTCTTTTACAAGAGATGGAAAAACTTTACATGGCATTCAATAATCCAGCATTTTAATTACTTTATTTCTGTTAATAACCTGTTAATCAAATGTGCCAGTCTCAGTGTTAAAAAGAATAAAAGGGTAGAGATTCTAAATTAGTACCTTTGCAAAGAATTAATTTGGCAGTGTAAAAGGATGTGCAACATATTTGTATATGTTAGACACATGGACTAGACAGCAGTTAATGATAAATTATTTTGCATATTAGCCTAATTTAAACATGTTTTAATGTATAATTTATATACATTATTTATTTTACAACATATATATTATATTCTCTAAAGTATATTATATACTGGTAATATATATTCACTTTGTGTGTGTGTGTGTGTGTGTGTGTGTGTGTGTGTGTGTATGAAGACCAAAGTCAAAAACTCTTGACCATCAAACTGATTCCGACTCATGGTGAACCTATAGGACAGGGTAGAACTGCCTCTGGATTTCCGAGACTGTCACTTCTTATGCAGTAGACAGCCTCACCTTTCTCCTGCTTGGAGCGAGCTGCTGGTGGTTTCAAATTGCTGACCAGAACATACAACCAGTACACACCAGGTCTCTCTCTCTCTCATTATAAGGATCCTCAGTGGGCTCCCACATTGGGCTCAGATTTGCAAGGTTGGCAGTTCAAAACCACCAGTAGCTCTGTGGGAGAAAGACTGGACTTTCTATTTCCTAAAATAAGTTCAGTGTTGTAAGCTCACAGGGCAGTTCTACTCTCATATTTCTTATGAATTAACAATTTCAGGATTGTGATACATATATCTACATGACCTTTATATATGCATATGTGCATGTATGCACACACACAATGAAACAGAATGCATGCAGTAAGGTTTGATTCTGCCAAATTTAGCCGGTAAAATGTTTGAACCAAGTGATAGCAAAATAAGAACTGTAACTATTTTGTTGGGAAAAAAAACAACCTAGGTACTGAGACTCTATACTGAAAATAATATTGACATATTCTTTTAAAATACAATATGATAGTCAAGATGAGCTAAGTTTATGAAAAGAAACCTTTCCTTGGGCATCATGGGAGATGACAGTTGAGAGGAAAGCTCTCACCAAAGGCACAATCATAGAGCCTCAAGACATAAAATAAAATTGAGAAAACCAGAGAGTAGAAAAACTCTACAATATAGGGAGCAAACTACATTCCCTGTACCTATGATGTTTTTCACATTTTGAGATTGTGAAAGCTTAAGAAATATGGGGATAATTGATGAGCAAGTTCATAAGATTTTTAAGAGACATACATCTGTCTTAAAATACGCACAGAACTCACTCCCTATGGACCAATTCTGATTCATAGCAACCCCAGAGATCAGACTAGATCTGGCCCGTAGAGTGTCTAAGGCTATCAATCCTGATGGAAGCATAGTCACTCCACCCCCCGCCTTTTTGATGGAGCAGCTGGTGGGTTGTGAACATGAAACTAACTATTGGTTAGCAGCCAATGCTTTATCACTGTGCGTTAGGACGCCTCAGATCATGATGGTCTGTTCTAATCATTAACTGTTAGTCTCCATGGGAAACTCCACAACAGACATTTCCAATTATGTAATCGTGATTTAAAATATGTATAATTCCTACAATTATAGCAATAACCATATACCAGAAAAATATATTTAGAGATAGAAAATAGCATCTAGTTATCTTACTCATTCGTATGTAATTTGGGCCATATAAATTAATGACTGACACACAAAAATATAAATTATTGTAGTCTTTGCAAGTATCTGTCCAGATACTATAAGCTACTTGTGACTCATGGTGAAACTTATAACTGATCTCTGGTGGTTCCAAAGTACCCCTACGATGCTGAGTGCAGAGTGGGGATTTGTGAAGCCTATATCATAGTCTATGGTGGGATGTCCAGCAAGTCATAAGAAAATGATAAAGAACAAAAGCTTAATTTATATTTCTAATTGAGGTATTACTAAAAATTACATTTCTGGTGCTAAAACTAATAGGAATAAAGCTAATTCAGAGGTCTTCTATAACTAAGATGAACTAAGATTGACTTATCCCTTAATATATGACACTAGCCAAATGCAGACAATTCCTGAGTGAAATAAAATGAGCATGAGTTCAACAATATTTTCAGATTAATGCCTAAATAAGAGCTCCCAGTTATCAACACCAGGAAAGGAGACAGATGGATCATGGTGTTCTTCAAAATTCAGACATGGAGTTGTGGCTTTTAGGACGTCAAGGCATGCAGCATTTGCAGGAGAGAGTACGAGTTTTGATCAGCACAAAACTTGTGCGATTACTAACTGACCCTGAGAAAAGGACTATTGTGAAAGATTAAACAGTCAATCCCTTAGAGTTCATACCACACTAAAAGTAATTTCTAACAGCTATAACTTGGTAGGTGCCATCTAATTGGTTAGGACTAATAATTACTCTGTGCACAACAGAACAAAACACTTCCCAGTCCTCACACAACATCCTCACAATATCGTTATGCTCATTTTGTAGCCACTGTGTCAGTCCATCGTGTCCAGAGTCTTCCTCTTTTTCTTAGTCCTGCTATTTTCCCAAAGCATGATGCCTTTTTCTAGGGACTCATTTTCACTGGTAACATGTTTAAAGGACATACGAGAAGGTCTCTTCAACCTCTTATCTCAGGAGTGTTCTGGCTGTACTTTTTTCCCCCAAACAGATTTGTTTGCTTTTCTGGAAGTTCATGATACTATCGGTATTCTTGACCAACATCATAACTCAAAAGCATCAGTTCTTTGGTCTTCCATATGCATTGTTCAAATTTTACAAGCATCTGAGACTATCAATTAAAAATACCAAAGCTTGGGTCAGGTGTAGGTTAGTCTTCACAATGATATCCTTTCTCTTTGACATTTTGCAGATGTTTTGTGCAGCAGAATTACCCAATGCAATGTGTCATTTGGTAGCTTGACTGCTGCTTCCATAGACATTGCTTGTGTATCCCAATAAAATAGAATCATTGACAACTTCAAATTTTTCTGTTTATCACGATGCTATCTATTGGTCCAGTTGTGAGAATTTTAGTTCTCTTTACAGAGAGTTGTAATCCATACAGAAGGCTGCAGTCCTTGGTCTTCAGCATGAAGTGCTTCTAGCACTCCTTGCTTTCAGCATATGGCAGGTTTTTGATAAGCATTCCTCCAATACCATCTTCTACATCATATAATGCAGTATTCCAGATTAAGTATTGTGAGAGGATGCACCTTGACACACCCCTTTCTTGGTTTTAAACCATGCAGAAGGAAAGCCCAGTCAGTGAATGTGTAAGCATCTCAGCGCTGGCAGGGGTCTCCACACGACTGCTCCAGCACCCAGGACTGCATCCGGGTAGGTCCATGTGGCTTTTCCTCAGGAATGTCTTGCAGGAAGTAAGCCTTGCAAGCTGAAGCAGGGAACTGCTAAGGCAGCTGCACCCTGGTGTGACCATCACAAAGTAGGAGACCCTATCTCAGTTTGGTAGTCACCTAATCTGGTGTCAATTTAAGGATTAAGAGTGTAAGGGTGGAGTCTAGGCTGCCAATCTGGAGATAGTCAATGAGACTTCTGTGTGGACATGGCCTTCTGAGTATTCTGGATAATCTGGTACTTCCTCCTTGGAGACAGAAGACACTTCTCTCTCTGCTCACACCCTGGGAGACAAAGCAGCTGAGGACACATGGACCCACCCAGATGCAGAGACCCCTGCCAGTGATGAGATGTTTCCAATGACACTGGATCCAAAGACTTTCTACTCACTGGCCTGTGATCTTCTACATTCGGCATCATTGCATGTGTTTTGTGAATCTGATGAGGACTTTATAGATTGGTATCAGACTTACGGACTTGATCTGGACTGGGCTGGGATGTTTTCTCAATGTTCAATTCCTCTTATATATAAACCTCTTTCTTATACACATATGGGTGTCCATGGATTTGTTTCTCTAGTCTACCCACACTAACACACTCAGGTACAAATTGATATAAAATCTAACCACCACAGACTTCTATCTTCAGTACCATTGGTTCTGAAGATCATATGCTACCTCTGGAAATGTCTGAAAATTGTCCAGTGTTTTAGGTATAGTGACTCTATGTATTCTTTCCATCTTCTTTTGCTTTTTCCTGCATCATTCAATATTTTGCCCATGGAATCATTCACTATTGCAGCTCAAGGCTTGAATATTTTTTCAGTCTTTCTAATTTAAGATATGCTGATCATGTTTTTGCACATTGCATCATAATACTTTATTTTCTCAAGCTCTCTTTGACAGTTTCTATTCAGATTTTTTATGTCATTTCTTCCATTTATTTTATCTATTCCATGTTCAAGAGTAAGTTTCAGAATCTCTTTTGACATCCACTTTGATCTTTTCTTTCTTATCTTTTTTTTTCTTAAATCATTTTATTGGGGGCTCATACAATTCTTATCACAATCCATACATCCATCCATTGTGTCAAATACATTTTTACATTTGTTGCCATCATCATTCTCAAAAAAATTTGCTTCGTACTTGAGCTCTTTGAATCAGCTCCTCATTCCCCCCCTCTCTCCCCACTTCCCAGTCCCACATGAACCCTTGATATTTTATAAATTATTATTTTGTCATATCTCACACTATCCGACGTCTCCCTTCACCCATTTTTCTTAATCATTTTATTGGGAGCTTTTACAAATATAACAATCCATTATTCAATTAGATCAAGCATAATTGTACAATTGCTGCCATCATCATTTTCAAAACCTTTCTTCTTGATCTCTTTGATATCAGCTCCCTTTTATCCCCTCCATTTCTCAGGAACCCTTATTATTATATGTTGCTTTATTATTATTATTACTACCGTATTTTATACTATACAATGTATCTGCTCACCTATAATTTTGTTATTCATTTCCCTGGAGTGGGGTTATACATTCATATTTGCTATCAATTCCTTTTTCAACACCCCTCCCCCCTCTCTTTAGGTCATCATTATTCTGTCTACTATTTCTGAAGTTTTTATCTACCTTAGATTTCATGTATTGAATGATCTTTCTTATGACCATTTGCTTTCTTCATGTTTAGTGTTCTTGATTCCATACCACTACTTGTTCAGTCTTCTGTCATTAGTGTTCAGTGTATCAAATCTGTTCTTGAGATGTTCTCTAAATTCAAGTGGGATATAGTCATGGCCATGCTTTGGCTCTCATGAACTTGCATTAATTTACTTCAATTTGAAATAACATTAATAATTGATGCTGTGTATCAACGTTGGTTTCTTGTCTTCTTTTATCTGTTATTATTGAACTTTTTCATAGCATTTTCTCACAAATGCTGTCGACTTGATTCCTGTTTATTTTTATGATGAGGTTCATGTGTATAGTCACTTTTTATTTTCCTGGGGGGTGGGAATGGTTTTTGCAATGACGTTGTTGGCCTTGCAATATTCCACCACATGATATCCAGCTTTGTTCCTACCACCACAGCCATGTTTTCAACTACCTGTTCTTCCTCTTTGTTTCCAACTTTCATATTCCATTTGCAAATAATTATCAGTTCATCTTGGTTGCATGTTTAACACTTTCAGACAGAAGGTATAATTCTTCAATTTCTTCATCATTAGTTTTAGTTGTTCATGTATAAATTTCAATTATAGTTTTATTAACTGGATTTTATTGTAGACAGATCACATGATACCCCAAGGTAGATCTGGGCATGTTCTTTTGAGACTCTGTCTGTGAAGACAGTCGTCTTGACTTGTCATTCCTGTACAGCTAACCATGAGTGTCTGAGAACAAGTGGCCAATATCAGTCAATTTCAGCTTATTTTATGACTAAGATATCAATGTTTTGTGTTCTGTTGATCTTCCATGAATTCCAATTTTTGCATCTGTATCATTGTGATTATTAAATAACATTTGAAAAAAAAATATTTGTAGATTTTTCCCCTCCTCATGTTGAATTTTGTCCCATCAAAATGTCTTTAGCATTATAGCAACATTCTAGCTACCATGTAAAACAAACTGAAAAAGAGGTGGTATAGCCATAAAGATAGAACCCATTAATGTTGACTCCAAGTGCAGAACAGGGATTAGAGAGAGACTCTTTCACAGACAGATGAAACTGACCTGCACAAGACGGGCATTATACATATACCCAATGATGGTTCAAAGAAGTCCTGGCATCTAGACCCCACACTTCTTGACACTTTCTCCATTCCTAGGCAGCTGCCAGTTTCCATTTGTTCCTGCCTTATGGATTTATAAGGAAAAGGATAATAGAAAAGCTTAGTGTTTAAGCACTAAGGTGTTCTTTATTAGTTGAACACTGGAGTAAGAGACAGCCAAAGGGCTAAGTCATGTACTTCAAGCCAAGACTTTAAATCATAGAGGCACAAAATATTCCAGAGATCATAGCTTTTCAAACTACACATAGCAGTAACTCACCAAGTCACATTTTCTAATTACCTAAAAAAACTTGAATCAACACGGAATGCTATCAAATGCAAAATGAATGTACATTAATCACAGAATATTTCAGTCACATGGCACTTTTCATCTCAGCAAAGTTCACAACCTGGTGTCTGTTTCACATCATACTTAAACTGAGGAAGCAGGCTAGCAAGTAGCCTTTGAGAGATTTTAGGGGGAAAGTCAGAGCATTTGATTCAAGCAGAGCTACACAATAGTGGCAGAAAGGAAATGTTTTCTCTTATGGGGACCCATTTCTAGAGTTGCTATATTACATTCTTCAATAATGAAGAAAGGAACACTAGCACATAGCTGGCTCATCAACACTTTAAATAAAATTAATTCTTCAAGGCAACTTCTAATATCCATTCAAATAGAAAAATCACTGTTGGAAAATGTCAATGCTTACAAGATGAAACATGTATGAAATAATTATTATTCCTAAATAATGGTTAGATTGATAGCTATATCAAATGTTTTCATGGGGAAGCCAGCACACTAAATTTTATCTTGTATTCATGATTAGGCTAAACAGATCAGAATCTTTCTCTGCTCTTTGAACTATGGTATGTACAATATATCACTTACTTCTTTCTGCCTCCTTGGAAAACTGGCCCAAAGGAAGAACTGAAGCTAATGTTTAAAGATATACTATTCTCCTGAAGCATCATTTTCTATCAACACATATTATAAGAAAGACATGTTACCTGAAAACAGTGATTTTTTATATTATGCTCATTGGAATCCTGTGCTCTTAAATATATATTCTGCAAATAGGATGTGGTTTCACCCAAGTAAATATATTCTCTCAATAATTTCTGAATTTGTTTGATCAGTTTTATATATTAAAATATCCATGTAGAATTTTATTTCTAAAAGTCTCCCTACTAAATAAGTTTGAAAGTGATTCCACTCAAAGAAAGTGATTCCACTCAATGCATTGGGGGTGGGAGGCAAAATGTATATACACCATACAAGACAAAAATTAGATTATGTAAATTGAGTGCTTCTCCTTAAGATCCCAGCAAAATGAACTTCCATGATCCAGAATACATTGGTGCCATCAGAGGGCAGCAGCAGAACTTGGAGTCAGGGCATGGATCTGAGTGGTGAACATTCTAGCCTGCAGAGAAGTAAAATTGAGGACTCTGGGGTAGGAAGGTACATCTCCTGAACATTTATCAGCATCCTGAGCATTTCTCACCTGCATTGTAACCTATTCACTTCCTTAATGACTTCTGTAAGGACATTGGGCCTCCACTCAAGTACTCCCTCAACACAAGAATACTTTCTTCTAGTAAATTGGCATTCTATGATGCTCACCTTCCCAACACAA
>NW_022103915.1:21699468-21718746 GCF_000313985.2 Echinops telfairi | reverse complement strand
AAAAAAAAATGACTTCTGTAATAATGAGATCTACGTGTGAGTTCTGTGTGGTCATTGTAATGAATATTAGAACCTAAATAAAAAAGTAGAGAATGTTGTTTGAGTGATAAGACTTGTTCTACCTTGTCTTTTTAAAATTCTTAATAAGAATTGTTTTGGACACTTAATTTCCTGCCTAAAAGCAGCATTGAAAATATGATTCCATTGTAGCTTCAGAGATAAAATGGGTGATTGGGCAGGAAGTGGATGGATTTTCACTCTATTAGAATACCTGTACTACGTTCTACGATTGGTTTGATTTCTTTTTCAAGTAAGTTGAAGGACTGAAAGAGATTAAAAACAAAACACAAGCAGATGCATCTCTGATATTTCAGGGCCAATCACTCATATCTTTCTGTGTCAGGAGCGGCACGATCAATAATTACTTAACGCTCTTATACATTTTCGAATGCTTGGTTTATTCACTGCAAACACACATCAAACAATCTAAAAATAACAAACTATTAAAGGTAAAAGTATTGAAGCAAATATGATCATAGGGGTATAAAAACAGCACTCTTCACACATATCATTCTAGCATCATAGTCCCAATAAGCATTGCCTCGTCGGTGTGCTCACCCCGGGTAGAGAGCAGGAGTTGATGTCTCCTTGGTTCCTAGCTCTCCAAAAAGTCAGTGTCTCTACCCAGGTTTAAATGGACAGCTTGGCTGGCTCTTTGACATCTTCACTGTCCCAGTCAAGTCTTATCGTGTTTCTCCACACTTTAAGTGAATTGGCTGGCTTTTAGGCATCGGTCAGATCTCAGCCAAGTCTTATCAGGGTTCCCCAAATTTTTGTGGTGGCTCCTTGGATCAGCTCTTGATTCTTGGCGATGGTCCAACTTCTTGGTTGGACCCTACTGTCACACTTTATTTCTTCTCTAAAGTGGAGTTTCTTGTGTTTGTTTCTTTTGAGGCAGCTCAAGGTCTTGCAAGGAAGTTCTATGGTGCTCTCATCATTCTGGTTTTAAGTTAAACAGTTGAATTTTATTTTAGGCTTCCTTCTCTACATAGAGACGAAAACTTCACAGTGACCATTTTCCAAGCAGTTCATGCTCAGTGTTACCTGGGGCTGAAACTATCTGGCTTTGGGAAACTTAACGCAATGTTAAGGTGTTAGGAAGGGAACATTAGTTACTCTGGAAATATTGATTTCTTGCAGTAATGATAATTGGTTCACACATCTTGTCCTAAAGTACCCTGTCCTTTCCTCCAGGGCTCTTTTGGCAAAGCAGCTTCCTTTGCTCAGTATGTGTTCTTTTTTTGTGCATTCAGTGTTCATTTTATGATATTCCAAAATAAAAAGGAAACTAGTCAATAATTGGAAAGAAGTATTAGGGGTTGCATCAAGAGCTAAAAGAAAATAGTAAGAATAATAAGTAGTAATCGGCCAATAATTTTATTCAAAATAACTCAGGATAATGAAATGCAATAAAATAATAGCTATCAACACACACACAAATACTAACATTGAGTGGTAGAGATAAAAACAAAATCAGTTATTCATAGAACAACAGTAAAAAGCTGTTCAAATGAAAGGTTCCCAAAGCAAAACAGAAGGCTCACTAAGGTCTAATAAGCTATGACTTCCAACCATAAGCTTTTTTTTTTTTTTATTGAGACATCAGACTATGAAGCATCCTCTTGCTTCCATATCCCTTTACCAGAGTGATTTGAACAAACTTTTGAATAATGCAGCTGTACTTCAGTATAACGTGCGTATAGGCATAGCAGCTGGTGACAATTAAAAACATAGTGTGATATTCTTTTGGAAAAATATTCTCACAAATTATGCTATTACTATAGTGGCATATATTAGTATATGTTTATATGTATGTTTGTTTTTATTGTTTGGAGCTGTCAAATCAGGTCTGATATATAGTGACTATATTTACAGCAGCAACAACAAAAAACAAAACAACACACTGTGTAGTCTTCCACCATAGTAACAATTGTTATGTTTGAGACCATCACTACGACCATCTCATTGATGATCTTCCACGTTTTCTACGTTCATCTACTTTACTAAGTATGTTGGCCTTTTCCGGAGATAGTCTCTTGTGACAACACGTCCAAAGTTCAAGAGACAGAGTCTTACCATCTTCATTTCTAATGAGCATTCCGTCTGTACTTCTTCTAAGACAGACTTGTTTGTTTTCTGGCAGTCCGTGGTGCACTTAATATTCTTTCTGGAAACCATAACTCAAATGCATCAATTATTCATTGGCCTTTCTTATTCACTGCCCAACTTTCACATGCACAGGAGGCAATTGAAAATGTCATGAATTGAATTAGGCCAATGTTAGTACTCAAAGAGTCATCCTTGCCCTTCAACATTTTAAAGAGGCCTGTCCAGCAGCACTGCCTATTATATACATCACAGGAGTTCTTGACTGCTGTTTCCATAGCATTGATAAACATTGACTGTGAAACCAAGCAAAATTAAGTCCTTCACAACTTCAATTGTTCTCTTCTTCTTCTTTTTCTTTCTGGAGGTGGGTGTGGGTGGGTGCTGTTGTATAATACAGTTATAAAGGACCGGCTTTGAAGATAAGTACATACGGTGGTTTCTGTTTTTTTCAACTCAAAACTTTGGAAGACAAATAAGTGATGATTTGTTGTTAAAATGAACAACTTAATATAATGTCTATCTGAATTAAGAGAGTGTTGTTAGGTACCATCAATCCAGTTTAGTGACCCTAGGCAAGAGAACAAAATAGACCCCTATCCTACACAATCCTTATAATTCTTGTGATGTCTGAGCACATCAATCCATCTCACTGAGAATCTTTTTAGATGACCCCCTACTTTACCAGTATGATGTCCTGTTTCTAGAGACATCCCATTCATATATCTATGGTTTATATGTCTCTGGTTCACCTTAGAGACATCATTGTCATTTGATGTTAGGGAACTTTATCAGCCGTCACCCTGGGGCATCACTTCTACAGCCTTGCAGTCAATGCTGACTCATAATGACTTCATAGGACAGGGTAGAATGGCTCCTGCGAATCTAGGCCTTTTGCAGTTATTTGGCTAGTGCACTACATGGCTTTACTTTTAAAGGTTTTATTGACATATCAGTCATATATCCTATAATTCAATGGCTTAATGATACTAAAAAAAGTAGTCCAGTCCTCACCCAGTCAATTTTAGAACATTTCATTTTGTTTTGTACTCATTATTATTAGCGCTCCCTTTTGTCCAACTGGCTCTGCCATAACCCTAATAAACCATTCATCCAGTTACTGTCCCTAGAGATTTACCTATCCTGGATTTCATATATAGAAAAGCACTCCAGAACCTAAAGCAAAAACAAACAATAGTAAAAAATAACACAGAGAAAAAAAATTTAATTGAAAGAAAGCAGAACATATTAAAAATAGAACAAAATTTAACCGGTCAAAAGGAAGAACAAATGATAAAGTGTAATATGTTAACCTAACTACATTTTCATTAATCCAATGTCCAATGAACTGTGTCGGATGGCAAGGCTATTCATATTTGGGATTGCTGCTTCCATGGTTGTTGTTTGTGAATCCAAGGAAAATTAAGTCTTGCGAACTGCAGTCATTTCTCCATTTATCATGATCTTGTTTATTAGTTCATTTGGTAAAATTTTGGTTTTCTTTACATTGAATTGTAATCCATACTGAAGGCTGCAGGATTGAAGGAAAGCTCATTTACAGCCTGTGATTAAGAGATGACACAATCTTGCTTTCTGAAAGCAAGGAGAATGTAAGCTGCTTGCTGCTGCTGAATACAGACGGTAGCTTTGAGTAATAGAAAGTCTAGAGTAAAACAATGATGTCCCATAATCAAAAGTTGAGTCATGAGTGTCATGCATTTCAGAGATTATGAGCTGATGAAGAACCACAATTAACTGAGTGATTTTATAGTTTTAGAAAAGCCATAAAACTGGAGATGATCCAATTCCCTTGCCTCTAGTGTTAATTTTAATAATAATTAGACAATTATTTCGCATACTCCAGAGAAATCTAAACATGTAAGTGCAAAATATTTGGTCTTTGAACTGAATGGTTAGTAAAAATGTAATTACCATGAATTTAGTGGAAAAATAATACTTTAGTAATTCTAGTCAGTATTTTTGAATTATATTTAGAATAAGCCATTGATTAAATAACAGCAGTTAATTTTTTAATATTTTCTTTCATAATCTTATTGTTTGCACCCTTTTGGTAGTCTAATTTATGACACAGGGTTTATATGTATTTCTTTGACTTCCAACTGTGATTCTTTACGATGAGTCCCAAGTAGATGACATGTCACCAGGCCTGCTTTCTCAATTTTTACGTAGTGAAGTTAACCTTTAATATGAAGTAATATAGGTATATTAGCTCATGGTAACCCTAACCCAGCATTATATTCTTTGAAAAAAGTCATTGATAATCCTATTCATATGGCATTGTTTAGATAGAAAATAACAGTGATATATATTTGCCAGTTGTTATTTTGCTTGATTTCTAGTTCCAAAGTTAAGTATCTATCTTGAGTGACCTTACAATATTTGGGCACATGCCATATATCTTAAGTTGAATATTTTACAATACATGAGGCCAGCCAAAAATAAGCTATGGTAACTTAAGGATCTTGAAGTTATTCAAATTATTGTCTTATACTACTAGGTCCAGTGGGAATTCTAGAAATTTTCTGGTTTAAGGTTTTTGCTTCTTTCCAGAAAAACATCCTAGTCATTAAGCAATAAGTAACAGATATAAATGATAAATAAGAGTAATATAAAAATTTTAAAAGAATTAATGTAAGTTCAAACTAATACCTATAGTTAGTCCTAACTTATTTCTAATCACAGGGATTTTATAGGGGAACTATATTTTGCATTTTGCTTTATTGGTAAGTTTGTATTTCTTCTAGCATCAAGACTATCACTATTTTTTCAAGAAATTAAACAAGGTGAAAGAAAGAGGAGGAATGAGTATAATACCTGAATATCTCAGTTTGGAGAATTCAAAGAAAAGGTATCTTTCTCCTGAGTGGACTACGGAAAGGAAAAGGTGGTGGAGAGTATGAAATCTGCCATGAGGCATTATGAATTGGATATGTTTGGAATCAAACTGAGGAGAAAGATATGTTTGGTATATTTATTGGAAACTATACAGGATTTTTAATTGTTATTGTTTTCATTAAAAACCAAGATGAGCAAATCCTTTTATTATGGTGTTTCTATATACATAAATGTAGAACTTATGAGTTGGGTACCCACCCACCCCAAAAAGAACCCCAGAATTTTGTTTTCAAAGCAATGTATGTAAATTTTTGCACAAAACAAACTGATCACCTTCAAAGTACTCTCCTTTACACTTACTACATTGTCAAATCTGTGATTCCATTCTTGCAAACATTTTTCAAACTACTCTGTTTGGATGGCTGACAGCACCTCCCTCGTTTTTTTCCTCTTTTACATTGTCAAATCGTTGTATATCATGTCCCTCTTCACTCACAGACACAAAAAGAAGTCACATGGATCCAGGTCAGGTGAGTAAGGTGTTTGGGGCAAGAGAGGCATGCTGTGTTTTTGCCAAAAACTGAAGCACTGAGTTGGCTGTGTGAGCAATTGCATTGTCATGGTGGTCAAACCAGTCCTGTCTGCCACAAATCAGGCCTTTTTGGGGTCATAAACTGTTACACAATCTTTTCAGAACCTCCAAAAGAAAGCTTGATCAACAGTCTGACCTGGTGTAAAAACACCAAATGCACTACTAATCAACCTTTTCATCCATTCATGAAGTTGATGGACATCCAGAATGAAGTTTGTCATCAGTCGATATTTCACCTTTTCTGAAATGAGGAAACAACCCATAGTGCTGCCCTTTTAAGCTGTGTTCAACATCATAACAGTTTCTGTGGCATTTTTCCAAGCAGGAAACAAAATTTCACAGTGGCTCACTGTTCTCTTAAGTCAGTCATCAGAAAAAAATGTGGTTTGAGTGAAACTGCTTTTACAAAAAAATTCACCGTGACCAGAGAGAACCTTCCCAGGCAACGCCACTGGTGCACTAACTCAGAGCAAGCTATTCAATGCTCATCTAGCGGGAAAAACGCATACTACAAAAGCTCTACTCTGCCCAGCACAATTCTGGCTTTTGGGGAGTACCCCCATGTAGTATAGTTGAATCAAGTGATAGCCTGAAGTAGCTAACACTTCTTGCCCACCTTTGGTTCCTATTTGGCATAGAAGGAACTAAAATGTCCATGCTCTCCGTGGAAAGTATAAAGTAACTGATCAGTTGTGGAGTTGCCACAGGGTGTCTTACGCAGAGACAAAGTGAGAATTTGTCTCTGAATTAAAAGGTGGGCCATGAAAATTTGTTGCTTAATGAAATCAAAATCAGAACTGTGAGTGGCCCAATGCCAAGAGTACCGAGGGAATTGAAGTAAATCACTTGACATGAGGTGATGACAAACGTACCAAGTCAGTGACCCAGGTGAGAGAAAACAGACTAAAAGCTGAATCCCACCAGCACCATATCCACCCAAGGGCACAATCAAGAAGCCCAGGGACAGAACCTGGGAAATGCTACCTAACACACAACTCTGAATAAGAAGAGTCCATGGAATGTTGGAGATCACTTATGGATTAAAGACACTTATGGATTAATCACATTCTCCACCCATACATTTTCCCCCTCCAAAAGCTTGATGACCACACTTTTATTTTTTAGTTGGAAACAGACTTCATCCTCATGAGGAAAATAGGGAGAAAGGAAAGGGCTCATCAGGAAGTTCAGTTAGATATAACTGAAAATATATTCTAATAATATTTTGGAACGTAAAAGAAACAGAGACCGACAATTTAAATACTGTCCAAATTTACCCCCTTTCATAAACTTGGAAGATTAAAATTATAGAGATAAAGATGTATGTTTTATTTCTTTATATGTGTTGTTCTTGCAAATGTACTATCCACTGAAAGTGTAAGTTTTTATTTCCCAAAACATATAAGGTTTATTAAAGCAGATGATATATATATTTTTTAATTTCACTTGTATAAACCTATAGCATGTTATTTTCCTTTTTTATAGTTCTACAATCAGTGCTTATGAAATCAAAAGTATTGCATTGGACACATATGCAGGAAAATACCTCTTTAACATATTAATGACAAAGTGGTCTGAGGTGAGGATGACCCAGGCATTTCCAATGACCATGCCTGCATGTGAAAACTGATCAATGAAGAAGGAAAGCATCAGAGAAGTTGATGTATTTTCATTATGGTGTTAGTAAACAATACTGAAAATACCATGAATTTCTAGAAGAACTAGGAAATGTTTCTTAAAAGAAATACGTCCAGAATACTCCTTAGAAAAGAGGATGGTGAGACTTCTCTCATATATTGGCACATTGGACTAACTATTTGGTGGAAACAGACTTGGGGAACTACAGCAGGACTTAGAGTGCAAAGTCAAAAAGGAAGATCATCATCAACAACAACAACAACAACAACAATAACAACAACAAAGGATTGCTGCTGAGGCTTCAACAATGGGCTTAAACAGAGGAATAATTTTGAGAATGGTAGAAAACTGGGCAGTGTTTTTTTCTGGTGTATAAAGAGTCACTATGCGTCAGATTCAACTGGAAGGCATCTTAGAACGAGATAGTATAGTGTTATTTAACTGTGATTTTTGCCTATTTCTCTACATGAATCTTCCTTAACCAATACATTTTGGATGAGAAAGAAATTGCTTTTAATAGTATATATTGCTATTGAATATACACCGATTTTAAACAGTTTACATTGAGGATTAAGGTACACCTAACTCAAGCCAGGGTATATTCAATTGCCTCACATGTGTGTAAAAGTTGGACACTGAATAATGAAGACTGAAGAAGAATCAATGCATTTGAATAATGGTGCTGGCAAAGTATATTGAAAGTACAATGGACTACCAAAAGAACCAAAATATCTGTCTTGGAAGTACAGTCAGAATGGTGCTTACAGGTAAGGAGCATACTTTTGATGTGTCAGGAGAAAGCAGTGCTTAAAGAAGAGCGTGCTTAGTAAAGTATGGGGGAGCGGGGAAATGGAAGTCCCTGGACAAGATGGATTGACACAGTCAACAAAAGGCTCAAACCCAAGAACAATTGTGAGGATTGTGTAGGACCGAGCAGTGCTTCAGTCCATTGTACATAAAGTTGATATGAATCAGAACTGGCTTGAACGCACCTAACAACAACAACAATGACAACAAAAATTGACTTTAAAAACAGATGTTGAAATATAGAGTAAAAAAATAGTGATTGAAGAAGAAAATAAGATAAGCCCAAACCGACCATGATTGAAGTGAGTCATCAAAAGAAGGAACAAAAAAATTCTATAGTTTTCTTTTTTAATATGCATAAGAAATGTAGGTCTAGGATATTATAGAAACATCCTTTAAGTCCATGAAAGGTTGGTAAATATTGTTCATTCAAAAACAGAATACTAAATTATCCTATTAAAGCAAATATATTAAAGTATGATAAAGCATATTTGTTTATTTTTCTTTTTTTCCCTTTAGTCCTGCTGGCATGATCGTTATGGATTAGGATACTAACCACAAGTTCAGGGATTGGAAATCACCATCCTCTCCATGGGAGAAAGAGCTCTCTATTCCTATAAAGGATTACAGTCTCAGAAACCCACAGGGACAGTTTTATTCTGTCCTGTAGGATCATTGTGAGTTAGAATCAACTTGATGGCGGTGAGTTTGGTTTGGTCTGGAAAGAAATTCAGAACCGCTCATGGTGACACTGTGGACTCCAAATTGAGTTGATAACCATGTGGTTATTGGTTGGAACTCACTAGTAGATTCAAGGAAGAAAGATGAGACTATTCTTGTAAAGATTGAAAGTGTTAGAAATTCAAAGTGGCAGTTCTACTCTGTCCTATAGGATCATTATGAGTTGGATTCTACTTAATGGTAGTGAGAGAAATTCAAATTGTAATTAATTATTCAACTAGCGATTCCATCAGCATTTTTAGGCATCTACCATGAGTCAAGAATGTACTGCTCAGTCAATTTGAACAGTTCTAACCTGGAAGTTATGGCAAGCTAAAGGAGAAGAGAGATATGTCACCAAGTCTTTAGAGAAATAAGATAAGATGATGGTGCCTTGGTGGCATAGTGGTTATGCACTGGGCTGTGATCTGAAAGCCCAGCAGTTTGAAACCACTCCACTGCTCACAGGAAAAAGACAGGATTTTGTACTCCCAGAAAGAGTTACAGTCTTGGAAACTTACTGGGCATTTCTACCCTGTCCTGTCTATGAGTCAACATTGACTCCATGGCAGTGACTTTGAGTTTGGTTTATGGCAAGATAATACAAAGAGCCTCAGAGGAACTCTGTTAAATACATAGGCAAAGCCCTTGCCTACAAATTTCAGGGAATATTTTGGAAAGAAAGAATGTGAGAATTTTTTCATGTGAATTCAAGTTCCTTATGAAAATTATTATAGGGCATGCACCCCACCAAGAAGGCCTAGTTGGAACAAAGGGTGCATATGTTTTCAAGAGAATATGCCAAAATTCTGTTGGATTAAGCCCTGAAAGAAATTGATTACAACCCTGAGTAATTTTAAATACAAAGTTACTTTCTATATTCCAACTAGAAGACAAATACCTATTGAATAACTCTTACAGATTGCATTTTTAAAGACGGTGAGGGGTTATTGAAATAGAAAAGTGACTGTTCATATATTTCATTTTCCTAAAGGGTCCAGTCATTTATAATGTAACACATGCTATCCAAAACATTCTTAAATTAAACTTTCATCTCTGTGTTTTCTTATTTCATGACTGCTTTATTGAATTTGACATTACTCAAATCAATTACAATTTCATATGTATTTAGATTTTTGGTCAAATGGCATTATCATCTATTTTCTATTATAATCTATTTTCTATTTCTCTGGTTGAATGATGAAAAAAAAAATTTAAATGCCAGCACTTCTACCCAATATTAAAGTCACATATTTTTTATGATGACATGCTATTTGTATTTGTTGTGTCAATCACGCTTTTAAGAGTCTACCAATGCTTTGTGTGTGTTCTCTTCTAGGTCTTCCCAGTCTGAACTCTCTTCCCCTCAAGCTCCACGCAACTCAATTTACTGAGTTTCATGATGCGCCACATTGCGAAGGCTCTGCTATATAAAAATCCCTCAAACATAGTTTCATCAGGTCCACAGGTACACACTAGTGTACTAGCCTTGTCAAACTAGCATCTGCCATCCATTGCTTTTATTATATCATGGTTTCCTAATTTGTCCCCATTCCGCCATTCTTGTTCCACATGAAGAAATACAATAGAATCCATACCGGCCCTCTTCTGTTTACAGAAGAGAAAAGGAGTAGTCAACTCTATGTTTTTTCAAGGATTATTCCTTTAAGAAAGAAATGAGGCATGCATGCACCCTCCTATCATTACTTTATTCTAACACCACCCATCCACTGAAGACACTCTACCTCTCATGATTATGAGGTATGTTAGAGAAACTAAAAGATTAGAAAATATTAAGATTACAGTTCTTTTGTCTGAAACAGATCATCTCAACCACAACCAGTCCTTTGGTCCTGGACTTGGGCAAGTGCCGCAAAGCTCCCTTAACACCAATAAATGCCCCAAGGGAACCCTGTTCTTCAAGTTAACCTCTTGTCCACAATTTTCAACACAACATTAAATATGTTGTTTTAATATGTAAGCCACATCTGTCACATTTACAAATTTCATAAATTCAATTTCAACTCCTTACAATGCCTTCTCCATATAGGATTCGGTTACTTAGCCCTCATCAAATATATTTGTGTTATACAAGGTTCTCTAGAGAAACAGTACCAGGGCACTTATGATTTTATATATAGATAGATACAGATATACATGATAGATAGATATAGATAGGCAGTCCGGCCATAGGCACAAGCAGCAGGGCGGGTCACCAACAGTCAGTAGCTTGGGAGTTTAGCAAAGTAGGCCCAGATGAGATAACAAACTCAAACATTGCAAGCCTACAGAATCCGACAGCCTCAAGCCCAAGCAATGCATAGGATGTATAAACCAGCCCAGCAGTGTGGCAAAGCAAGTCTCGAAGGAACCTCAAGCTCTAGTGACAGGATCCATGGGTTGGCCTTCCCACAGGTAGAGCAGCTGTTGACACAGAGAACTAGCTAAAACAGCATGCTGGTCTGATCACCAGAGAGGAAGAGAGAGGGGCAGGGCTTGCCGAACCATTTATCCCTTTGCCCTCCAATCCAACTGTGACCTTACTAATCCCACATGTTTCTCTTGGCCTGGTTCTCACAATAAACTTTTCACACTATTCCTTATCTTTATTCTATTGCTCCTATTTCAACTTCTTAGATCTCATTGCTCTTCATCAAATGTTTCTAGAACTTCTGGATTCTTGTTGGATATTCTTTTCTCAACCAAACCAAACCAAACCAAAACAAAACAAATAAAAACATGTGGAACACCCCTAACCTCTTGGATGTCTTCAATTAAAAAGTAACTTCTTTCTTTAGCCATGAAATTCATAATGATCACTGTTGTTTATTATCTAGTCACACAGACTGCTTTATTACTTTTTAATGTATTATCATTTCTTGACATTATATAATTTAAATGATTATTTTCACATTTTTGTTGTTAATCTTTTTTTCAGGAAAAGGGAAATTACATGAAGAAAAAAAGCTAGCACTACCAACTCTTAGAAGAATAATGATTGATGAAGGTACAAAGCTGGAGGTACAATTTTCCAGTGTCTGGCTGTTAACTGGAAAGTCAAAGATATAAACCCTCCATTTGCTCCACAAGAGAAATACATGGAAGGCTTATTTTGTAAAGATTCCAAACCAAAACTCACTGCCATCAAGTTGATATTAATTCATACTGACCTTGTAGGGCAGCGTAGAACATCCTTGTGTTTCTGAGACTGTAACGCTTTATGGATGTAGAAAACCCTGTTTTTCTTCTTAGGAGAAGCTGGTAGTTTTGGCCTGTTCAATTTGCAGATACCAGCCCAACATATAACCACTATACCACGTCTTAAAACCCCATGTGGTAGATTTACTTTGTCCTATGGAGTCACTATGCATTGGAATAGATGTGTCTACATAGGTTTGGTTTTTTGTTGTTGTTGGATGAATTAATATATGTTCAATATTCACGTCTTTTGAATCTCTTCTTCATCTAACTCATTTCCTATGTTAATTTTACCTTTTGAAGTCTATCTTTAATGAGCCTGTTTTGATCTCAGTGTCCAGCAGCTAAAGCAAAAGTGTTAACCGTTTATAGTTATTTACTTATTATGTAACTTGTGAAAGTGTAGTGACTGATCTAGGAATCAATATCACTTTTGCATGTTTTCCAAAAGATTATTTAAATATTGTTCACTTTAGCAAGGAAAAAATAATAAAATGTATCTTTTCTCATGATAGGATGTTCACCTTATAAAGAGAAAAAGCTAAGGTAGACTAATAGATATTTCAGGCTTTAATGCTATTTAAAAAATATTTTCCCACAAGAGTGCTATGGGGCACATTTAAAGTGTTAAACAATAAATATTAAAGAGTGTGACTCATGTTTATCTATAACAGGGTTCCCAACCTTCCTAATGATTGACACTTTAATACAGTTCCTCATATAGTGGTGACCCACCAACCATAAAATTATTTTCATTGCTACTTCATAACAGTAATTTTACTACTGTTATTAATCATAATGTAAATATCTGATATGAAGGATGTATTTTCATTGCTACAAATTGAACATAATTAAAGCATAGTGATTCTTCACAAAAACAATATGTAATTCTATATTGTGAAATATTTATTTCTAATTACAAATAAATGAAATTTTGAATGGCCAAAGGGACCAGGCTTTAAACACCAAAGGTGGGGAGGGGGAATCATATCCTCGTCAATGAGGGTGGCGTGTGATGGAGACCCAATGCCCATCTCTAGACAACTGGACATACCTTGCAGAGGGGTAGTGGGGAGATGAGTCACTTAGGGTTCAGTATAGCAATAATGAAGCCCACAACCTTCCTCTGGTTCTTGAACGCTTCCTCCCCCCAACTACCAGGACCCCAATTTTGCCTTGCAGACCTGGTTGGACCAGATGATGCACAGCGGTACAGACGGGAATTGGAAACGCAGGGAATCTAGGACAGAGGAACCTCTCAGGACCAGGGGTGACAGTGGCGATACCAGGAGGGAAAGGGGATGTAGTAGGGGGGAATGGATCACAGGGAGCTACTTGTGGCCTCCTCTCTGGGGGATGGGCAGCAGAGGGGTGGGTGAAGGGAGACGCCAGACAATGTAATATAAGATACAATAATAATTTATAAATTATTAAGGGTGCATGGGGGAGAAGGGAGGAGGAAGGGAAGGGGAGGGGGGAAAAAAGGAAAATTAGAGGCTAGCGAATTTTGGGAATGATGAGGGCAACAAATGTATAGATGTGCTTTACACAATTGATCTATGTATTGTGATGAATTGTATGAGCCCCAATAAATTGATTAAAAATAATAATAAATTAAAAAATTAAAAAAAAAATTTTGTCTTGAAGCATGATGTAACATAGGTAAAGTCTTCACACCAGGTATGCATATGTGGGTGTATCTGCATGCGAGTGGACTCTCCTAGAGATGGATAGAGGAGCAGTGTCTTGGTCCTAAGACCATCAGAAATATGTGTTTTCCTATGGTCTTAGGTGACCCCTGTGAAAGGGTCTTTCTACCCCCAAAGGGGTCCCGATCCATAGGTTGAAAATTGCTAATCTATGAAATGCAAGTATTTGAAAAGCTTCCCACATCCAAGTAGCTTTCAAAGATATGTATGCCTTTCAAAGTGTAGAGATGATGAATGGACAATGTTTGACCTCCTCTAATTTCATAACAGTGGGGAGAAGACTCAAGACCAATGGCCCAAAGTTGATTTCTGAAGCAAAGGTCAGACAGGTCTCTACTTCCCAAGCTTTTAATCATTTCTGACATCAACTGTCTCTACCATGGTACTCTAAGAGGGGGCACCCAAAAAAGATTGGAATTGCCCTGGGCTGAGCATAGCTTCTGTAGTATGCATTTTTCCAATTAGATGACCATCAAGTAACTTGCTCTGAGTTAGTGCACCCAGTGGCATCACCTGGGAAGGTTCTCTTTGGTCACCATGAATTTTTTATAAAAGCAGTTTCATTCTAACCTCATATTTTGTGATGGCCAATGTAAGAAAATAGCATGAGGCTAAGAAATTTTTGTTTCCTTGTCAGGAACAATGATGCAGAAACTTGTGATGTTGAACACAGCTTACAAGGACAACACTATGGGAAAAATTCAAGTGTGTGAGTGGTTTTCTCATTTCAAAAAAAGTGAAATGTGGATTGATGACAAAAATGTTGACTTGCATGTGGAGTTTGTTACACCAGGTCAGACGGTTAATCACGCTTTCTATTTAGGGATTTGAAAGGATTGCATAACATGCAGTGTGCCACAAAAAAGGCCTGATTTGTGGCAGACAGGGGACTGCATGCCTCTTTTGCCCCACACACCTGACTCACCTGTTCTCACTCCGTGTGACTTCCTTTTGTTTCCTCAAATGAGAGGAACATGAAAGAACAGCGATTTGATGACATAGAAGAGGTGAAGGAAAAATGAAGGAGTTGGTGTCAACCATCCAAACAGAGTAGTTTGAAACATGTTTCCAAGAATGGAATTGCAGATTTGATAAATGTATTAAAAGTAATGGAGAGTACTTCGAAGGCTATCGGGTTGTTTTGTTAAAAAAAAAAAAATTAAATACATAGCTTTGAAAAGAAAATCCTTTTTGGGGGGTACCTACCCCTCAAATACTTTTCTGCTGGGTTTGATACCTTGCTGCAATGGCCACACAGAACTCACAGGTCACAGTTCAGGTTCAGGAACAATCAGGATACAGTTCTTCAATAAGAACAGCCTTTTCTCAGCCATGATTACAGTCAGGTCATTCTCTGGTCCTCAGCTCCTTAGCCTGGCTTCTGCCTTTCTCTGACTAATACTTGAATCATTTATTATTTCTTTAAGCCCAGATGCAACCACTTCTCAAATAAGATTTTTACCTAAGGCATTCAGTTCTTTGCTTTGTGGGTTGGCAAATTTAGAGCTGCAAAGAGTTCATACACACCTTATTCTGCCAGCAAACCTTCTGTCAGTTCAGCACTTATATTCCATGAGCCACAACAAGAAAGTACACTTCATGATCTCCTACCTGTTTCCTGGTTCCACTACATCTGTTGCTGCCGTTTCCCGGATGCTGCCTCTTATTGTCTCTCACTATCTCCAGTGTTTTAGCTCTCTGTCTCTCCTGTCTGGGAGGTGTCAGTGCAGGTAATCCAGGTCTCAAGGATTCATTCCACTTCTTCCTTGATGGCTGTGAAATTCCATCTACTGTACCCTATAAGGTTGCTATGGGTTAGTATTTACTGGATGGCAGTGAATTTGATTTTGGTTTGGATGTTTCCTTTTTCTCTGGTAACATGGACAACTCTTGATTTTCTCCCTCGAAAGATAAAAATGTGTCTCATGCAAGGTCATGATTTTAGTAAAGTGATTAAAGATGGTGACTTGAGTCACATCCTCTAGTAAGGTGATTCCACCTTAACCTTGTCTCATTAAAGTAAGAGAAAATTCACTCCAACACCATACCATAATCATAGATGTAGAGCTTAGGATTTAAAACCCATCACAAAATGGAGAACTGTGACTTGAAAGACCATGATAAATAGTTAGCTACACCAAAAACAAAAAAAAAAAACTTCTTTAACATATGTTTACCATTTTAACAATATGAAAAACTTCAATATTCACTGAGAAAACTTTCTGAATGTTCAAAAATCTTGTGGACATTGTGTCTCATAAAGTGAATTTACCTGTAGAAATATAATATTGTGGTCAACAGGGTCTGCGTAATTGATATTAGGGAGATTAACAAGATAGTTCTCAGACATCATTATGAACAAAAATGATGGATTAGGGAAATTAGAAGGAAGTCCCTAGTGTTCAAAGTTCCAGGAAACAGAAAAATACACAAAGATTTCTTGTGGAAGCTTAATCAAATGTCTGATAATTAGATTTCTTTAGCTATAATTTCCTGAAAAGAATATCTAAGACATTCTACAAATGATAGCAAAAATGATATTTGAGAGATGACATTATTTGACAGTGTGGACAGCCTGCACAGTTCTGTCCTACTTCTGCCAGACCGCAGGTTTTTAGCTGTTATCATAAGAAGTCCCTGAAATAGGGTGCAACTTGAGTCCCAGGAGACACACACAAACACACACACGTACACACTCATGTGAGTATTCGCACACCCTCCCTTCAGAGATTGCGTGTACACGTGAGGCAATCTAGATCACAAATCAACATTTTTGGCCTATTTTCTATTATTATATTGACAAAGATACTGATTTTAAGTAGATTAGTTCATCAAGATAAATTTGGCATGCCAGAAACCATATTGTGGTCACAGCAATTTTTCTGACTAAATCTCCTGAAAATCTTTACTGTTTCCTTTGCATATGTTTCATCTTCCCTAGACGATTGAAGAATACAGTTTGCTTTTTATTTAATCTAAATAAATATATTATTGAGGAAACTAGAAATATTGTTCAGTTGCTTAATTATGAAAGACCTTACATTTGACCTTACATTTATCAATTATACAGCTGTCTTGCAGAAATAGAGTTTGCCATGGATAATCATGGGATCCTTTGACCACCTACTTCTAAGTGATATGTTAGTCCTCCAGAAAACAGCAGGCTGACACTATAGAATGCTGTAGAGAATAAAAGCTTTTTATCACATCTCCCTTTTATCTGTAGTGACTAGAAAAATATCTCTATTAATTTTAGTTTTCAGCTTTTATAAAATAAAGCATTTATTTCAAATGTAATATGAAATCATAAATATTTTCAAATATATGGTGTTTTCTGTTTCATTAAAGAAAGAAGTTTGTTCTCAAACATTGGAAGGGCCTTTTCATGTGTGGAAGCTCATCTTGGGACTCTTCCTTTATTTGTCTGATGTGGAATTCACTTTGCACACCCAAGCAGCTTTTGCTGGCTGATTGCACTATTTTATTTTTCCTGGCTACCTGTGAAAGTCTTTGATACTGTTGAACCATACTGACTCGTGCCATAGGGGAAACTTTTGTGAATCTCTGATATAAAATGTTCTGCTTTGGATGAAATAGATTCCCCAGAAGTGTATTTTAAATCCCTTTTAGATGTTTTCTATCGGCTGTTAGCTCTACATTCATCATTTTGTCCGTGACTATGTTATATGAGTTGTACTTCAATAGCTTTGTGTATGGGTGAATGTTAACCCCTGCAACCTCATTTTAACACATTTTCCTGATAATTGAGGTTCATATTATCAATCCTTAATATTGGTTTGCAGTGATTCACTTAATTTATTGGATTAGTTTAAGTTTTAGAAACAATTAAATATTAAATGCTGAGTGACACACACCATTTTTGGTTGATAAGAGTATGACAATGACATAAGACCCACACAACTCAAATTGATTATTTAAATACAGATAAAAATGACAAATGGGTAGTACAATTTGATCATACTCAATGATATAATTCTGACAGTAATTTAAATAATGGCTTATGCTTCCAATCATGGCCAAAGAAACCAACAGTCTTTCACTGACCAAAGCAAAATTAATATTAGTAATGTCTCTAAATATTGGTCATATTAAGGCTTGGTTCATGCAAATATGGAGTGGCAGCAGTGCCTGCCTGTCTCCATCTTTAGGGAAATGAATTATTAGCACCTGCCACCCAAGGCTAATTCTTTGGAGGCTGAGGTCAGTCCTGTTTTATCAATTCTACCACAAGCATTCCTATCACAGAATTCCACCTCTTTGTTGGCTTGATAATTCATTATACTGGTCACAGGGAACTCACAGACCCTACTCACATGCATGAGGTTTATTAGGGACTTAACAACAAAGGAATAAGAAAGACTGACGCAACTTTCATCAGGACAGCTTTCAGTCAGCTGTGACCTAAAGCATACCACACCTTGCCCTCAACCTCTGGGCTGGTCCCTGTCCTGCTCAGACTAGTGTTACAAAGTTCTTTTAGCCCTGCCAATTAAGTGTGAAAGCTCATTAACAGCCTGTGTTATGCAGATGACACAACCTTATTTGCTGCAAGTGGAGTACTGCAAGCTGAGGACTTGAAGCACTTACTGATTGAAATCAAAGATGACAGACTAAAGCAGCAATCACAACTGTATGTGAAGAGACCAATGGACAATACCATGACAGAAAAAATTTGAAATTGTATAAAGATGTCCCTTTGAAGATAGAGATGAGCCAGACCCAAGCCATGACTTCATATTCATGTGCAAGTTGAGCAATACATAATAAAGACTGAAAGGATGTGGACATGTGAATTGTTGTTGGTCAAGAATATTGAACTATCATAGACTGTATGAAGAAGACATGTCTTGGAGGAAACACAAGAAGAATCACCTTAAACATTAGGATGACAAGACTCCATATCACTTACTTTGGACATATTAGCAGGAGCGAACAGTTCCAGGAGAAGGACATCATGAATGCGGGGATGCACATGGTAGACAACTGGGGAGGAGGTGGGAAAAGGGAACAAAAAAAAATGATGAAAATAAGGAAGAAATGGGTAGCGGGGGCACGGGGTGCTAACCCACCCAAGGGGAGGGTATTGTTTATATCTCCACAGGAAAAGAGGGACCAGACTTCAACCCAGTGCTCCAAGGTGTGAAGGCAACATGCTGGTGCATAGTACAGAACCAGTGGAGGTCTGGGGGGCTGGTCCCAGCACCAAATACTAAGTGAATGCCTGCCCCTCCCACGAGAAGAATTTATTTCAAAGGATAGCACTAAATGTCACCTTCAGGAGAAGGATATATCTGACCAGAGCACACAGGAGCAGATGACGGGGGGAGGAGGAGAGACTGGAGCACATCCTGGCCCACCAGGTCTTGAGGATGATGACCCCAGTTAGAGCAGAAAGTCCACAGAGAGGACCACATGACCAGCCCCACTATGAGACATGATGTCCCTCACTGACCCATGACCCTGCGGGGGACAACACCAGGGACACAGTTTGGGAATTGCACCTGATCTGATCCTGCCACACTGAGGCAAAGCACTGGGGGAGTGCAGAGGAACAGCAGGGGAGGGGAGTAG